>NC_052122.1:9949249-10034131 GCF_012273895.1 Zerene cesonia | reverse complement strand
TGACAGATTCGAAATTCAAATGTAATATTTTTTTATAATTAAGTGTAACAGTATTTATGGCCAGACTAAGTATTTTAATAGATGCCTAATCTACAACTATAGTTAAATATATGACCCTTATAAACTCGCGGGTGGCGAAGGGAGGGCAGTGCTTTGAGTTATCGTTGGCGATTACTTTTTAATTTAAAAACAAACTAATGTTTATTATTATTATATAATTCAAAATCTGTCAAACTGTTAGTTCTAAGTACAAATTACGTACCATACATGACTAAAGTTGTAAATACTGAATATAAGTAGATCATGTACCAAATTACGTTAACAATCGGTCTGGTTATTTTTGTTATATTATTACATTAGTTTCAAAGTTTACCAAATTCCTCCTGGAATAGAAAGTAATTTATTTTGACAAGGATCGTTACTAAGACCAAATAAATATTATGACTATATTTAATATTTAGACGTCAACAGTGTATGAATTTTTCAGTTCAAATCAGTTCAATAGATTCGTAGGTTTGTAAATGCAAATAAAAAATCAAATAATTCATCTTCATAAAAATTGTGTAGATAAATGACGAAATCAACTGTAATTTACCTATGTCGATAACGTTTATCGAATGATAAAACTGCATATAATGTAGCATTTAATATTTTTGAAAGTTAATTTTGAAATTAGTGCATTTGGAAACTGCTTATATCCCCTGCCAGTGGATGCTCAACAGAAAACAAACAGTTGTCTTCACAACAAGAAAACTATATGATCAAAATACTAATATAAATGAATAGTTAGAGATTTACTTATATACCTATTCAGTTTTCAATCGCCGCTCTCAAGCAAGTATCGCGCAAGATGCGCAAACATGCAAATGTCACATTTTGCTTGTTCCTCTCGTTTACTATTAGAATAGTATTATGTTATCGGTGGTTTTACTAAGGTAAGCAGCAGTGGTAGCTCAGTGGTGAGAACCTCGGACTTCAAAAATCGATAAGTCTAGAGAGGTTCTAGACCGGGCGAGTGTGCTGGAAATAAATTGATTTTTCAATTTATCTGCACATGTGGATAACATCACCACTGCTTAAAACGGTGAAGGAAAACATCGTGAGGAAACCGGCATGTCCAAGAATCAAAAGTTCGACGACATGTGACGTCTGCCAACCCGCACTTGGCCAGCGTGGTGGATTATAGCCTGAACCCTCATAGGAGGCCTGTGTCCCAGCGGTATGAACGTGTATGGGCTGATGATTATGATGATGATGATGATGATGGCTTCACTAAACTCACTTCTATCGGTATAGCTATATGCAATGTAATCGTTGCACCTAATTTTAAATGTATTTATTATAGTATTAAGTGCAAACGACTTTATAAATCTATTTTTTGTACAGACGTTTCCTATCACTCGCAGCATGACGTCATCGCGCGAAAAAACTCAAATTTGAAAAAGCAGCGAAACTTTAAGACTCTGTGATTTTGAAAGATCAATTTAAGAAAAAAGACGAAAAAATATTCCTTCAAAGCCTTAAAATTACAAAATTTTGTACTAATAACAATAAGACTGTTTGAACCTTACACACTTGCTTTTGTTTATCTCCAAAACAGCTTTTACTTGGTAACGCTTAGAAAATTCGTTATTAAAATGAAACAATTTTTACCGATTTTTGTTTGTTCAATTTTTTTGCTAGTACATTTGTGTGTCCGATCAATAAAAACTCGTGACTGAGAAAAGGTGATTCACTAACCTTAATTGTCTTAACCTTAAACCCTTTCTGGACTAGACTCCCTCGATTTAACAATGCAAGTCAGCTATGGCTCGCTGATTGGTTTCACCGTTGGTCCACCGTTGGTTAAAGCGTGTGGTGATTGGTTGTACTCGCGTGTAAGGAGGGTAGTTGGATTACACCACAAAATAATAAATATTTAATTTTAATTCACTATTTTAATAATATTGGCGTTACCAACCGTCGAAGAAGATCACTATGACGAGTGAGTAGCCAATAGGTTCTACACGGAGCATTCATAAGACATATGCGGGTACATGGGAGCCGTTGAAGCGGCGCAAAACTCATCTTAAATGATGGTAGATGAAATTTAAAATATGATTCCGTCTATTTGATCAAAGCAATTTTTTATTTTTATTTTATTCATTAAAGCTATTTAAGTGAAGCTAAGATTGTTATCGTGATCGAAAGCCAAATATGAATATGGATAACAATGCTATATCGATCATTTTACTGTGCTGCCAGCTTAAAATTTTATTCGTAATTAATGTATTTCTTATATATTATAACGGTATTTCGATTTCCTATTCAAAAGACAAAATTAATAATATTACAATACCAACGCTTACCGAGTTCAAAATTACTTATACAAATTAATTGCTTCCAATTTAAGTATGCTTAAACATTGAATTATTTATTGCTGACGCTGTAAGTCAAGAAATTATGATAAACATTAAAATACCAAAACTAGTACCAATACATTAATTCTCTTAATAGTATTGAGTCAGCTGACAACATCAGCGGCATCCTCGAATATCTGGCCATCATGACGAATAAATAGCGGTTTTTGAAAATTATTACGTCCCACCGTTTCAAATATTTCAATTAATTAGCCCGAAGTCAACCATCGCCCTGACCGCAGTCGTTTGTCGAGAGATTACATTTCATAATAATTCAAACCGGATTATGAGATAAAATAAAATTTTACGTCCCACGAAAAGACCTATATGGCATTGGTTTCGAGTTTCCTACGATTTGTTTGTGTTTATAAATATTTTAACGGCTATCGAGCTTATTTATAGTTCTCAATTTAACTTGAATTGTCGACGTGATAATAACGCGTTCGAATTATTTGTTTATAATCATGCAAGTGTTCTAATTTTTTAAATAACTTCTGTTCAGGCACTTATCCTTGGTTCTGGAATTTTGATATTAAACGGATATAAAAAAAAAACAAATTTATGAATATTTCTCGTAAAGGCGTTGATACTATCATTCTGGTAAGGGGCCAAGCTATAGTTAAGTAATTGGCAACTAAAATGATTAGAGCAAAAACAGCTAATTGTCATCTATTCGCTTTAATGCTTATAAGTGATGTTGGCCTTTACTTAGGTGGCAAATATTGCTCGTTAAATTATTTAATTTTTGTGTAAAATAAACAAGTGAACTAATAATTTTGTGCATAAATAATAGTTTTAACAAAAACATATTATTCTATAGACTATAAGGTAAATAAATAACATAATGAGCACATATACTTGAGATAGTTATAGTTTCTTCATATTATAAAGCAATAATATGAATACTTATTCTACTCCTATTCTGATAAATGCTAGCAATACTTGCATTAATATCAAACTTCTAAAGAGTTTTTCCCTGCCTTTTTATTTAATTAACTAGAATAATTCTACAATAAATCATCTTTAGAATTGACTTTAAGAAGCCTTGACTCTCTCTATATACCTTTCAAATGATTAAAATGGATTTTGGATGCATTGATATGCTATTGAGTGCTTAAAGGGATATATGTGACTGATTTGTTATCCATCAGCTGACAAGTAGACTAGTATCCGCCCGCGACTTCAATCGCGTAATTAAGGGAAAAGTACCGGTGGTATATTAGGCGCAGTTACCGTTTCCCAAGCATTTCTGGACTAACAAACTATCCTATTGTCAGCCTTGGGTCAGAAATTTTGGGCCTCAAAGTAACTGTGCCCAATTTTCTCCAAATGGGTTCAGTAGTATGAGAGTGAAGGCAGAGACAGACGAATAGGCAGAGATCCTGCGCATTCATATTAATAATATCAAATTATTAAGATTTTATATAAACTATACAATCATGTCGTGTTTAATTGTAGGTAGAATTAGTAAGCAAGTCTTTACATTTGATGAAAACAAATTATTGCTTGAACCATACCGTTTTATTCTACACTAGCTTTCCGCCCGCGGCTTCGCTCGCATAGACTGGCAGTATGATATTTCTACCATTTTAGATACGTATATCTAGTCATCCGTTGATACAAGCATCAAATATTTAAAAACCCCTTAGATTTTATTTTTAAAGACCTATCCAACGACATCTCATTCAATTTCAACGATATTTTCACTCCCCAGTGGCATATATGACTAACCACCCCTAAAAATAGTATAAAAGTTGAATCTGATACTGGTCTACAAACATTTTAGTTTTGTCGAAATCTGTCAAAGCTATCAAATCTGCAATTTTTTGCGTGATTGACTCACAATCAAACAGACAAACAGATAAATACAAACCATTATTTTGGGTGAAGATTACAGTTATGTTAAAATGCATATTGCAAAACAATTACTCTTTTTTATGTTTATTGTACAGAAATGTTCTGGTTTCTGTGTTGTGTATGTATATGTATGGATTAAATAACTTTAATAACGCTAAATTTCATTCCCTTAAAAAAGGGAAAAGTGGATTACTTGTTTGTCCCATAAAGTATCATAAAACATTAAATTGTCACCTCACTGAAAATATACCACATACGAAAAAGCTTAAAAAACCCATGTACCACACACAAATAAACAGAACTTATGCTGAATCTAAAGGTTTTAGAAAATGTCCAAACAGTATTATTATTACCAGTACACCGAATAGGTTTATTCGATGCGTACATACAGAAAATAGTAAGACTAATAAGATATACCCCACGAATATCACACAGGCAGCAGAAGTAGCAAGAAAGCCCGGACGCGTAAAACGCTGAATGCCTTTGTCTCCTTCAAACAGTTGCCCAGATCAGTAGAACAGCCACGCCCAAATTATAGAGCATGCGCAATAGATAGGCCACTAAAATCTAGAAGTCAATAAAATTTCATGTAATAGAAATGATGTAGTTCACAAGTTATATTCACATATAATGTTTTTTTTTATAAAAGTAGCAATTAAAATCACAAACAGAACATTAAGCCTTACCTGGACTGAAGTCTGCCCATGAAGACAAGTTGCCAGTTGCTTCCAATTCCAAGTTGATTATGAAACAGGATTACATTTATTATAACACCCGATGTCTTAAGAAACGTACCTATCGGTATATCATTTGGGCAAGGATAAAAAACGAGAAGAGAGTGTACTTCTCGTCAAACGCCGATCGGATCTGCCTTGTGCGATGTTAGCTAGCAACACCTGCGCATGTGCAGGCAACTGACGCATTTATAACCACAGGTCAATATAAAAGCGCCATCTTCGCCGCGAACCATTACAGACCTGCGCAGAATGCACTAAAAATTTCTAGAAAACTAACCAGGGCGTGGCTCGCAATGCCGAAAAATTATAATGGAATATATGTATACCGTATCAAGTATATTCCTTAATAATGCTGTGTTTTAAAATCTTCTCATAAATCAAAACAATTAATTTCCTTATATATGCCGCTGCCGCCGAAAAATATGTTTTTTTTAATAGAAAGAGTGATTCAAGAGAACGGTTTATATATATAATAACATAGAAAAAAGGGTTTTACAGTTTTACTCGAGATTTTACGGGTGCGAAGCCACGGGCAAAAGCTAGAAAGTTCATAATTGAAACAAATGCACGAAAGTAAAACCTATACATTCACACACCACTCAACGCCATCTAGTTCTAATTTGAACATTCGTACATATAATAGCCAATTATTCCATAAAAAGTTTAAAAATACAAATGTTGTAAATATACGCTGGTATATAGGAATTACAATTTCTGAACAAATTTTATCTTGAAATGGTATTACATTCGCTAGTACTACCTTCCTATTTTGTTTATATTTACTTATCGCTATTGTTGTTTTTACAACTTTTCTTTAAATTCGCCTACAGCTATCGTGTTGAAGGTCAAAGATCAATCGATTTTTATCGCGCATGACAAAGCATATGCGCAATGCGCACAAAGCAAGTTCCACAAATCGATTTTCAATTATAATTCTAAGAAAATCTAATTACGCAAACAATGTTAGGCAGCGTCTTCATAACCAACTTAACGATCAAATTATTTTAAGCAAACATATTATATTCAGTTAACACAAACAATACAAAGTTTTATTGGCACTGCAATTTATTTTCAAAAAGTAGGTACTAACCAGCTCTTGACTTCCCTGCGCCGTTACGAGTATTTTTCAATTCTGCCTAACTTGACAGCAAAGCTGACATGCGCAGTATGAGCGACCCTAGATAGAGCTACCTCTCGGCGACTAAAATAGATTTTTTTTGCACAATTGTCAATAGTCTGGGAGTAAATTTTGTCACAGTTATTCACTCTCTCATTTAGTGAAATGAGAACCTACTTAGAACGCAACAACGGATTCTGACTGAGATCGGCCTTCCGCGCAGAATACGGCTCAAAATTGATTGACGTTGTACACTTGGGTTATACGTATGCCTTACTCCATCTGCGGTCTCCACGATGATAACAAACGAAATGCGAAAGAAAAAGTTCAAAAGATATCTGGCCGCAATGCTCTGTCTAATAAATACTGTTAATGATTCATATTCCATGAAAAGGTTATCGCTGTCTGTTATAACAGTACTATAAGTATAAATTTCCCACATGGCTTTAACTTGTATATATACTGTAATTCTCAGAAATCTTCAAGAGGGCGCCACTCGCCTCAACCTGTTGCGTTGTTTGTATGTAGAAGAAAGAATAGTTTCTTAGGCCCGACCGGTGTTTTCAATATTTGGCAAACAGCACATTATATAGTTCAATAAAATAACCACTGTTCATTATCATAGCCTGTATATAGCACCACACTTAACCGCACTTCACATATAATAAAGTCTTCAAAAATGTATGGGAAATAGGCACAATGAAAAATAATTTATTCACACGCGTGTTCCGATAGCTATCTAAATGACTTCTGTTGCATAAATCAATCAGATTCAGCTAGGGTTCTATTACTGCGCAAGTCTAGGGTCTATTTTTGGACCTCGTGCATTACCTTTATTGAACCTAGTGCATGTTGTTATTACAAGTTTATGGCGCATGTGCATTCCGGTCTGTACCTGGGAAAAATCATAACACGAACCTTTAAAAACCGGAATATCGAAAACGAGATAATTTTAAATGCAAATGGCGTCGGTAAAATCTAGAACAATTGTTAAAAACTCAAAATATAGTCTATAATTAAAAAAAATTAAATCCACGCATAAAAAGCACTCAATTGATTTTGGTACGGATTTGAATTATACGATTAAATGAGATAAAAACACATAAATTTAGTCTTATAGCCAACGCAAAGTAATTTTTAATATTTGTCACATAATAAAATATGATAAAACCATTTTAATTGCTTTAAAAAATAATAATAATGAACAGTTTATGAAATTTGTATTCCCGCCATTTGCAGAATTGCATTGCGACTGTGTAATACCTTCTGCATGTAGTGGTACAATATCATACAACATTGTTTGGATATGTGTGATACTTGATAAGTATATAAGGCATCGCAGAACCAGTTTCATTGCTTCGGACTTTCGGGGTATTTAAGCTCTAAATACCCTGTGAAGTTCAAGCCAGAGAATATTTGATATAAAATGAATTATGCAAGGGAATTCTATTTTCGAAGTAGTTATATCTTGTCAAGTTATATTATGTGTTTTAAATATTAAATGCCTTTTTTTAATTAATTCCGCGTACAGTACAATATTAAAAAACAGTGTGTTCATTATTAACTTAAACAATCAATAAAAAATATGTTTTTTAATGGCAATATAAACAATTGGTGTCATATTTTTTGTCTGTTTTCATTTATTATATTTAATTATTTTTTTACAGGTAATACATATCGATTTAATTGTGAAATATTTCAAGTCAAAATATAACTATAAACAACAACATTCAATTAGACTTGAAAAAAAAGATTGAGCTATGCCTTCTACTGAAAATCATACATTATTTATTTTCGAGAAGTGCTAAAATATACCGTTAGATTTTTCGGGTCACCTTTGATTAGGTTAAATAGAAATATTATTATGCCGGCCGAGGCAAATGGACTACATAGCATCCCAAAAAGCTCGAGGTAATAGACAAAGAGTTAAAATACATAATAACAAATAAATTTATTAATCACCCAAATTCTGAATCTGTTATGTGTCAGATTGTCAGGAATTAAACAGTATATTCATGGAAATGTAAATGAAGTCAGTCTTCAGACATCAGGAAACAAACATCGTTAAGTAATATATATAGTACGAATCAATTAACTACCCGTGGGCAGACTCGTCCTAATAATCCGTACATTTTCATCATAATAGCTAATCCCGAAATTCGCTCATGATTCAGGAAACACCGATTACCACACGCGGAGCTTTAGCAATTCGTTTGGCTACGTTTTGGTGAAATACGCATATATTATAGACTCGTACACACATGATTTAATGAATAGGAAATAAATAGACTATAGTTTGCAAATTTGTAAGCTAGAATGAATTTAAAAAATGGATTATGTTTGAAATAAAATAAAATACAAATGGTGTATAATAATTATATATTTAATAAGGAAAACTCGTTCAAGTGATATGGAGAAGTTTAAAAGGATAATGCTCATTTACAAAAACATATTCTATTTAATTTACATAATTTATGAAATTACAAAATGAGTTTTAATTAAATAAATACGTTTAGTTATTCATCTCTTATGGTATATCCAGAGCCGATTTACCGTAATACAAAAAATGGTAAGATAAGCCCACTTTCTAATACATCCCGCTACAACTCGACCCTTTCTTCCTTGTATATAATAAATCTTAAGGAGACCACTTCTTATGCACAGCGCTTGTCAAACTTTTGGACTTAATTGAGACGTTCGTTCTTTTTTACGTCATGAAACCAACCACGAATTTATTCAAATATAGCGTGACTCTAAAAGACTCGCATTGGGGTACATGACAGTATGGATGCCCAAATATTTTTATTTTTAAGTTTATTATTTTTCTATACAATTCTCTGCTCAAAAACTACTTAATCAATGTTGATATTATACATTAAATTGCATGTAAAATTTTTATTTTCATAAATTTCATTGTAATCTATTAGAATTGGTAGCAATTCTATACAGTTCTCTGCTTGTGATGAAGATCATTGGAATTTTTTTATCCCTAAAATATAAATGAAAAATATTAAATGATTAATTAACAAATAATTCAAGATTGCTTCCCTAATTTCATTCTATTTACACTTATCTACAAGCATCATTTTATATGGACAAAAACTCACCTGACACCTTAAAAGCTAACATCTTTCTCCTTTCAGTTTGAATAACACTGTCTGACATTTTAATGTGGCCTAATAATCAGAAAGAGTAAAAAAACTATAGAGTGGACCGATGGGCTTTGGCATTACACTAGATTGATGCTTCTTTCTTCCTGCGCTTGGGTCACTATCAATGAGATGTGCCTTATAATTTATTTGTTTTCCTAATACGTTCATATTTCTTATAATCCTACTGATATTATTTATATTTAAGTTTGTAAGGTTAGAGTTTAGTAACTGGATTTAATAGAATTGGCTAACCGGATTTGAAATAAACTTATGACTAGTTTAAGCAGATCTTAGATATATAATTTGTTATGTTGTGCTGAGACAAATTTTTATTGCATCATCTTTTAAAAATTAATGTTTTAAAATTTGATCTGTAACAATCATTATGACATTGCAACAAAGGTATTTTCAGCTGTCGATGTGATTGTATGTGTATGTAAGAAAATAAGTTAATAATCCGATTTGTATACTTATTATAACGGAAAATAATTTATATGGTTAAAACAAATACCTAAAAATACTTCTTAGTGATAGAATCAGCTTAATTGTCTGACTTACTCTCAAGCAGAGTACATACAAGGAAATTGTTTAATAATGGCGATTCTTATAAGGATACTAAAACATACTCATCGAATTATTGTATTGTTGTATCTCCTTGATAAGTGTAAAATGTTTGAAATTAATCTGTATGTTTGTTGAAATTAATCTATATGTTTGAAGTGCGTCAAATCAAGTCTGAAGGTAATTTATAAATTAACGTTAAAAAGCATATAAATGAATAGATGAATGTCATAAAAATATCGGTGTTTTAAGGAATCTACCAGACGTATTATTATTTATTTTTATTTAATTTCGAGTAACTCAGACTCATTTTGTTAGTAACAATTAATTCTTAAAAACTATGTTAGTATATCATGTCTTATATAAAATAAAATAATTTTGCCACTACTACAATGCTAAATATATTACTAACTATGCTAACTATATTGAGATAAAATAAGTTTAGTATTATTACTAGTATAATATTATGTTATCAGTGGCCTTGAGGTGGTTACTCGGAGTATATTTATTTTGTTTCAGTTTTTCATTAGATATCCAAGCATACTGTAAACTCGCCGAGGTGATTGAGATGCAATCTATAAAAGGACATAAATTATGACTAACGTCCGAATTATGGTGGTTCTATAACGTATTATGTTGTGTTGTATATTGATGCTTAGGTATTGTATAAGCCATATCTATGCTTTTTTGTTTATTTATTTTGCTTTAACAAGTCTGCGTTCTTAGTATTAGTTCAACTCAAATATTCGAGTTACAGTATTTCGATGGGAGTTTAATATAGTAATTGAGTTATATATTATTAAACATATAAAACTAATATTGCAACCTTAAATTATCTATAAAATACTACTAATAAAAAAGGAAAAATGTAATTTATCCATATTTTTAATTAACACGTAAAATATATAGACAAATAAACAATGATACAAATTTGGTTTCAATTATATCTCGATTATAATAAGTATGTTAGCAATTGTTTGTATGACGTCATGACGCTCGAGGTGTCAGAGATTGCGTGCGCGCCGGTTTCCTGTACTTACGCGGGCAGTGAAATTAGTGAAAATGAAATCAGGGAAATAGCGCGGGAAAGTGATTTATTAAATCAACCAAAAATTACCTCATCACTTAAAAATGTACTTTGTGGGTAAATTAATTGATTGTTGTTCCCCTATTTTTAGTAATTGAATGTTAGGTTGTTTACAGGTATAAATTAGTGATAGAAATAATTTTTACTTAATCCACGTTTTAACGTTTAAAATGTGAATTTCTGCGCTAAACGATAAAGTTATTTAATTAGTTTCCTTCTACCTCATCTTAGGAAGGTTTTCCATAATTAATCCTTACCCCCTTTTATCCCCTATCCCTTAAAAGCGGCCAATACATTAGCACAGACTCTATGCCTGCAAATGTTCAAAGGCGGAGATCGCTTACCTTCGGGCCAACCACCCGCTGCATGATATCCTGCCAGTCAATTTTCCAAGTAGGTAATCCTTTTCCAGATAGAATAAAAAAACTTGAATATTTATATATTCATTAACAAAAACTATTACCTAATACGTTCCTTTTTTCCGTCATGCAAATATTTCACTTTCTGCATCACGCACATCATTGCTTACATTGGCAAATATTATTACAATGTTTTGATACATAATTTAGATATTAGTACATATAAAAAGTAATTTATTGTAGTGAATGCATCTAAAAAACGAGAAATAAGTTATTTATTGCATAGAATGCACCTAAAAAAATAAAAATACATTTTCGGGTTGGTTAGTTTTGACAACAGTCAAGTGTGGGTTGCAATCGGTGACCGAAAGTTTCTCGCTTTAACTAAAAACCAAACTAGACTATTGTTTGACTTCCCTTGTCACTCCATTGCTGATCTGACAAGCATGGCCGTCCGGTCTCGAACTCCCGACTTTTTGTTTTAAGTCCGACGCTCAGACCACAACGCCTTGCTGAATACGGAACTTTCAAAAAGTAAAGCTGTTAAATATCCGTATTGTGAGGAGATTTTAACTTAAGAGGCAAATTTTAAAGAAATCGTACTTCGAAGATTCATAACTCCAATTAAAATAGGTAAAATAAAATGTTTAAACATATATCCAAAAGTATCAGTACATTTATAACAATTGATATGCCCCCGATCTTTCTTATATACCCCATCACACAAACATTGCACTCCAGGCAATATACTGAAGCTATATGGATATGCAGGCGGGTGGTGATAGATTCTTACCTAAAAAAAGCACGTGCTTATAGCTTAACGGTTCAAAAAAATCACCCAAATCAAACGGGCGCATTATAAATATTGCATAGATAAGATAATCCAAGCTTACTCGCTTTTCATTGCATCCACATAAACATAAAACTAAAATAAATAATGTATTTGTTTAACCTATGTTAATGACCCCTGGCCGTAAGTACGCATTAAGTTTTTATTACCGAGAGGCGTCACACAAGAGCGAAGCGATTTCGAGGCCCAAGATAACGATTTAATAGTTGCATGGATGCATGGTAATAAAATGTTTCGGAAATTGGTTACAATTACGTCGGTTCGGACTCTGTGGGAACGGATTTACATAGCATAATTAGATAGATACTGGTGCTTCGTTTATAGATGTTCAAGCTCTGTTATTCCTTCGACTAGAATCTTTGAGAAGCACGTTTGATAAATAGTACAACGACAAATATCATGGGAAAGAGGATTGTTTAAATATGTAATTTTTGTAGTTTTATACATTTTTTAGAAACGAAAGATTATGTATGCTATTTTTGTCCAGGCTTCCCTTATAAGCATATTATATTTATACTCATTTACGATTTAAATGTTTTGATAAAATACTTTATTTGTCTTGCTAGCATGTATCGTGTCATGTGTAAAGGTGGTGCGTTTTAAGGAAAATAATTGATTACCTACGCAACATATAATAGAATACCATATTAGTATCTATGCCAACATTTTCTTTTGGTAATTTAAATTTACATGCAATAATTGCATTGGCATTTTCTTTGCCATTTAACAAAATACATTTTTCTTCTTAATTCAATCAAATACCTGTAAACCTTTCAAGCGAAAAAACTTTGACAAAAAACATTAAAAATCCTAAAAGCTAATCACACTTCAATGGACTATAAAACGTAACACCATTAAGATTATAAATGTATCTCCGTTTGTTCAAAGACATTCATTGGAATCGGTTTATAAAAGTCATTATAAGTAACGGAATAATGCCATATATTACGACTAATCACTGCGTTTAATGTTAACAATGTATCAATATGAATTACGATACATCATGGTAAGGATGGTAGAAAGTGGGAAGCCCGCATAATAAATGAACGTATCTACACAATTTGTATTTAACTTCGTTAGTTATGGATACATGGACAGGGAAATGCAAGCGACATGGCCTACTTACTTTAATCTCTGGTTATCAAACCAAAAGTTTATTAGTACGAAGAAAGTATGAATATAATAGGCTTAATATAACGCAATCTTAAAGAACATTTTTGAATAATGTTTCTCCGTTATAAGAAAAACAGTATTTGTAATTGTTTAATAATTCAAGAAGGATTTTAAAGCGTTTAGTCATCCATCTCTTATCCAACTTGATATTAAATATTTATAAAATAATTATTATATATGTATTTATCACTAAACATTGATGTTAAATTAAATTAAATGTTCGTAGAAAGAAAGAAACTTTTATTTACTTGAATACGTTAGAACTTGAAATCATATCATTAACAATTTTCTCAAACTTAAAGACAATTTCAATGTCGTATCACCAACCTTAGTGACAAACAAAATTACATCAAACAAGGCAAATAACCGTATTATTTAATCCAATTACTGTCGTTATTTGAAATACAACAATCACGCGATTTGTTCTAGTGTGAAAATCATAAATATGACAAACAATAAAAGCAGAATGTAATCCAATTAAAAAAACTTACAGTTATTGAACAACGTCATTACACGTATACATTGAAAAAATTATTTTCCCAATAATAGTTGAAAGCTATTTTGTAACATATGTAATTTCAATTCATTCTTCTCACAAGGAGGCTACTCAGGAATGTACGCGATGTGCACAAAGGAACTCTAAATGGCTTCTATATAAAATCCGAAATATTACAACAATATTTATATCAAACAACATCACAATAAAAGCACTACGCGCGTAAGAATGTTAGAAATATGTTAAATAAAGACATCCTCTATACCACCCCACATTCATCAGGAAGCCGATATTTCAGAATATAAAAACAAACTATTCCTCGACTTATTGAATTATAATTCTTATAAACAATAAAACAATTACAGCCTTCGTACCTTGAGTATTTCCGAATTGCGCTACGCAGTTACGTCTAACTTCCGACCGGATTCGAACATAACCAATGTGTAATATTTGTTTTATAACGACTCATCCTAATTATTCGCATCACTAAATGCAGAACAAGCCCCTATAAAAGAAAATGTTTAGACATTTAGAAGTTAACTATATGAACGGGTAATGAGCATGCACGCATTGCGTACTTGTTCTGTCTTAAATGAAATGCTTTGATTTTAAATTATTCTCTAAACTCTAAACGCATATTGTGAAAGAGATTTTTATTTTGTAATTGAAACATTTATGTTTATAGCTGCTATTTATAGCTGTGTGGTATTTTATTGCTATATTTTAATGTGTAAATTTTAAATACGAGGTATAAAGTTCAACGATGACTCTCAAACCTAACGATGCATGCAAAGAAATTGCTCCCATTTTCTGTTATTTTAATTTCACATTAACTAATGCGTAGTTAATAAGCAAATAACTATAGCCATAAAATGTATGTTTTATTTGGTTATATATTCACCAGTTCATACTGTTTCATCCATCTTCCCATTCCGAAGACATTGTTAACAAAAATAGAAGATTACGAATAAATCTTATTAGATATTATAATAAGAATCACACACATACATAAAGATTAATAGAGCAATAATGTTACGCGTTTCGATTTCCTCGGTAACGAATTGTATATAGCTGCTATTACGTGATCGTGCTTTATGGTTGTCGACTGAAGATATCGTTTTGTTTTATTATTTTAATCCTCCTTGTGTAAGTGTTACGGATAATGCTAAAAGGAACCCGGGTTCTCTTCATGTTACCCAAGCTTTCTGGGCAATGTTCGATTAATTGTTTGAATTAATTTTATTTTGGTATTGTTTGTTGTATGGTGTTGAATTTTGGTATTAATTATTGAAATCTACCCGCAACGTTTTTATGAACGGAAAGCAAATATCACATTTCACATTTGTGTCTCATTTTTCTCATCTTTAAATGTACTTTTTCAAACATTCTATGATTCAATTTATGTGCTTTACTATGATTTAATTTTATTTGTTTTACTATGAATAAATTTTATGTGATCACGCATTTCAACTTTTTTGCGGCGATTACACAAAAGGCTGGGGTATTACTAAATGAAGCGGAGTAAGCCTAAGTTTACTCCTTAGTCTAACATTACCCATTACTTAAACACTATTATCGATCCAAGCTTAAAACGAAGAGGCGTGTGTAAAGTAAAATAAATATAGGGAGTTAACATATTTATTGGAACAACACATGTGATTGCATGTTCGAAGTGATGGAACCGATCGGCTAAATTGTGTTGCATATTTAAAAGAATTGTACTCAAAAGTCAAAAGTTATCCCCAAAGGTTAATAACCGGAACTGCTCATCTGTCTTCTGGCTTTTGTATATAACAAAGTCCCTTCAGAAATCGGTACTATACAACTCTAGTTTATATGTTTAGGTTCTTATTATTTGATACATCAATGGAAATCCGAATTGAGCTCTTTAAGCTTTTGTTTATTCGCCTTGCCATATCTCCGTTATGTGTATACATGGTAGATGCTATGTCATCATCTACTGGCGGAAATAAATCGACAGCAATACTAGCATAGTATTGTGCTATCTGTACCAGTGACAACCATTTATTCCTTTCGTAATGTGCGCTAACCCTGGCACTGAGCGGTAATGCGGATGCTCTTGTATCGCGTGCGCACGCGCATGCAACGATATTTACTGAGCGACTCTCAGTCCTTATCACATTAATCATACTTAGATGCCGTCTAATAAACTCAACAACAATGTTTGATCATTAACTGGCTCGTTATATCGGATAGGTTTTTGGCTGGCGGGTATTTGAAAGGTTTATGATAATTATGGTTTTATTTACTCGATCGTACATCATAGCGCAAGAAAAGCATATATAGCATATAAAGAAAAAGTGGACAACGTAGATAAAAAATGACTAGTTTTTAGGAAATCTCTGAATACAGAAAAAATGACAAATAAACTTTATAAAATAAATAAAGCGCATTCCTTCTTTTGTCTTATTTTGATCATATTTAAAAAGATCTCTTTAAAATATTTATTTAAACCACATTGTTATCTAATAGGTACTTACATAAACATACTATATGCATACTGTTCATATACAATCAATTGAACTATTAAGTACCAATTCACGCAATGATTTTATAAGACATTGGTTAGGTAAACGTTACAATAGTTATAACTTTAAAGTAATTGTTTATTTATAATATATCATAATGTTAGATAACTGATGTAACAGAATTATGTTAGAAACACATTACAAAAATACGAATAAAAAGATTTTAGTTGAAACTTCGAGAATAGTTTGTTGTGTAGAAAATTTTTAACTTTATCTTTCACTTCATTATTATCACTCCGCCATATTTGTCCTATACAGGCGACGCCCACCCTTCATTTCATTAATTATAATTATCAGAATAAAGCCGCTCAATGTCTTGTATTTTAACGATTTCAGTGTGGGAGTCGAGCACACTTAGATTCAAAATGGGTCAACTCTCAGCGGGGAATACACCACACTCAAACAGAAGAATGGCATGATATAGTAGCATGAGAATGCTGCTGTGTTTCGTACGGTAAGTGGTGAAGCTGGAGCCAACCTAACCTAATTATATCCAGTCCTTTATTACTTCATCATTCCTCTCTTTATCCCATTGGTATCCTTTAGAGTCGGTAATACATATGCAGAATCGTTAGGGTAAGATCTTCATGGGCGGTGGTAGCTCTGAGCATCAGGCAGCCCACCAGCTGCTTTGCCGACTATGATACAATAAAGTACAGAAATAATATATAGGACAGAAATTGTTAGAAACCTTCAGTAAAATATTATTGTCAGCTGAAAACAAAAAACCAGAACAAGTTTAAATTCTTCAATACGATATTTATGCAAAATACTAACAACTGGTTCATATTTCCACAGCTATAACCAAAATGCAAGAAGTCACGATCAGTTTTAAGGTGTAACCCAGTAAATTAAAAACACTTGAAAAAGATGTACAAATCATTTGAAAACCCAAGGAGTGATGGCATTCATTCATGAAGACTGGACTCTTTCAGGCGTGAAAATGAATGTTATAAATGAACACGCGTAACGCAAACAATTATCATACGAGCTTCAACACTGGTGTGGTGAAACGAGTGCAAAACGAATTGTTAGACCGAAGTTCCGACAATAGTGGAAGGCGACAATGGATTGGATGAAATTGGTCGGTATCTCGCGTTGCTGTGATTGTGTTTGTGTTAGTGATAAGTGCCGTGCCGTGTTTGTGAGTTTAGGGCGCCAAATGCTTAGATGTTTCAGTCACGATAATTTTTGAAGATTATTCAGACTTCGTAAATTAGTCCGCTCTAGTTCTTATTTAAACCAAAATGATTATATAAAGACCCGGTTTAAATAGCTTAGTTTTATATTAAATTCTTCATATAGTTTGTAATCTAGTCAAATATTAGAGCTTTTAACGTAATTCGAATAACGGTACACTTGAAATGAAATTATAATGAGCGAACTTGTTAATTTATTATCTTCGTTATAAAATCAAACCACCACAAAGCTCAAAAAGCAATATGTAATATTTAAACTAATAGAAAAAGACGTGGATTAATTCCAACCAGTTACTAAATATTTAATGAAAAAGGTGCGAGTTCATATTTTTTTATGGGAAAGCTCCATCCTTCTAGCTATCGACCCAACATAAATATTATAATGTAACTAAGTTTAGACGTATGATGACGATGAATGTATTAATGTCAACAAAGTACTGTACCAATTTCAGGATTCCTTCGCAATTTTCAATATGAAGTGGTGAAGCTTTTAGGAAACCGTTGTTGAATTATTATCATAGTGAAAATAATGATGACAAAAATATATCGATATGTAAAGGGTTTTTTTTATAAACGTAAATAAATAAAAGAACATGTTAATTACGAAACTTCGTTTGATTTTAAGAGTTGATAATAATTGAAACGTATTAAAACTAAGACTATTATCGTAAAAAGGGAGTTAAAAGGGAAAAACGCATGTATGAAGTTGCTGTTTTAATCACGTTACTAATTAAATTGTCGTAATACAATAATTCATAACTACTATAAACAGTCCCAGAGAAATGAATTTAAATTGTAAATATTTATGTATGATTCATTTTGTTACAGTTCGCTCTTCTTGTAGCTGTTGCATTTGTCTCTATTAAGGCAGATGGACCTAAGTAAGTACTTTTAATATTTGTATGCATATTTAGTTTATGTAAATATAATTACCCTATATTGAACACTTTCATGTAAGGAAATGCGAATTTATTTATGCTTTGCGAAGTTTTAATCTAGTCATTATGCATTGCGATTATGATTTTACGAATTTTATGAAATAAATACCCCTGTCAAACTTTAATAGCAAACAATACTCACATATAGTGTTTTGTAAAAGTTTCCGTCGCTTCAAAGGAGTCGGATATTAATTACAAATACAACAATAGAAAATACAGGCAGCATTAATGTACGCCCTGATCTAACGATGAATAATTTAATATTAGAAAATCCGAAATTAAATCAAAATTATAAATAAAGCAATCGAAAACCGATTTCATAAAATTTTAACAAAAGCCATATATTAAATATTGTAAATTTACTACATAGAGAGTGCTTAAAAATATTAATCATGTATTGAACATATTAATAATAATTTATAATATCGTGTGATGGACAGTACACGGCGAGACAGGGAAAGCCGAGCCGGTCCATTGACACTAGACGGAACAACGTGTAAAAACTAGCTGAGCACGCATGCGAACGCAACGACCATTACCTTTTACATACGCCTTCCGCATGTATCCATACTCTTACTTTTACATTTATATGTGCCTATACAATCAAGTACCATCAGCTATATTGTTGTATACCATCTCTAATTTTCTCTTGTTACAGAAAAAAAATACGCATACATCTACCACAGAAGGTGAAGCACATACACCACCATAAGAAGATATATATAACGAACCACCCTGCGTCCTCACAATATGCCCCGGCCTATATGCCGAGCGCGGAAGGATCAGTGGCGGTACCGACCAGCGTTTTGCCGGGAGTCAACCACCTCATGCCCATTAATGATATATATGATGACCACCAGGACCGAGTACCGAACCTATCATCTGCCGCCTCACATCTACTACCTCTCTACCATGCCAGAGGGTATTACGGGCCGACGCACACTGAAATAGAAGAACAAGAATATGATCTGTCACCTTCCGAGCCAACGGACAATTTTGCACCATCAGGTTTTTCTGCCCCAGGTGTCGCCATTGGGTCAGGTCACCCACCAAAACGTGTTAAAATTATTAAATTAAATGAGCCACCACGAAAAAAGGTAGTCAAGAAAAGCAAGCCAAAACGACTTCCCGGCCGTCGCAGACCTGTTCCAGCAACACCACTGGTAGAAGGAGAGCATCCGGTATCCCCATTCCATGAACAATTTTATTCCGACGTTGATGGTTCAGCAACTATCAGAAAAGTAAGAAAACCTCCAAGAGTTGAAAAAATTATCGACGGAGACACCGAGCACATACACACTTATAGTGAAGAACATATTCATAAAGTACTTTTTGATGGAAATTCAAAAATACCGAACTTAATTGGAGTTGATCCTATAGCTGCTATGCCAGCCTTTGCGAGACCAGCTCCGGCCTATCCATTTAAGGGCGCTCAAGCAATTTTTGCCATTCCCAGACATCCTTTCACAGGTCTGGCAACTTTGGGTACGATGGCGTCTCCTGCACACTTTGAATATGCGGCTTATAATCCACGAGAGGTAACCCATGATCACATATATCATGATCACGGAGAAATACCTTCAGGTCTTGATATAACTAAAGATCCAATGAGCTTGCCTCCGAAAGTATCATATAATGGGCAAGGTATAAGATTAAGTACACTCAAAAATTTAGCCAAAGCTAAAGCTGCAAAATATAAGAAACCTTTAAAGCCTGTATCCAATGATTACTCTTACTATGAAGGAATATACACAGATAATAATCGACAGAAAAAAATACCAAGGCCATCAATTACACCAAGTGGTTTTGAAGCAACAGCTGAAGACGGCGGTTACAGATCACTCTCCGACTTGACGTTTAAAAATAGCAACACCAAACCTCGAAACCAAGTAACTTACTACGGAAAGTCACCAAACGAGTTTAGATCACAAAGTGCCTCGTCACCTTTTAGCGTGTCTTCATCGGTTGTACATGATTACAAGTCAAATAATTTCGTAAATCCCGGATCCGCTCCGGGAAGCACGACCAAATTTAAAGACCCATTCGTTAATTTTAAAGACAACTACGCTAACAACTTTGAATATGACACATTCGCATCATCGTCCAATCTGTTCGCTTCAGAAGATAAAAATGACAGCGGGAGTTTTACACTATCACCTCATAAAGAAAAAAAGAAATCTATATCAACTCAAAATATAAGCTTTAGGGGTAAGGATCATGTAACCTATATAAATCATTTGGGAAGCGACCCTGCGATGATAAATGATGGTACTCCAACCGCTTTGGATAATCTTGACCTTTTTGATCAGACATCATCATCGAATGTAGTGACACCTACACCTCTCACGCACAAATCTTCGTCTCCCATACACGATATTGTTTCGTATTTGAATTCGAAGTCGATACAAGACCAACCGATAAGTTTGCCTGAAGCTTCAAATAATAATTTCCAATACGCGGAAGCTCCGACTCAATCGACTACACCTTATCCAACTTCAGTGACGACTCTCCCAAATCAAAATACTCAGTATAATCATCAAAATAAAGATACTACGGAGAAACAAGGAGTCGCAGAATCAAGAGACGCCAAAAACATAAGAGAGGCAAATATGCACCCATACAGTCAAAGCAATAATCCCACAACAGTGAGAGGCAAACTTAAATATGGTGACAAACTCTAGTGATATGAAAAATTAAGTTATTATTATTAGAATAAGTGGTAGTTTAAAAAGAACGTGATCTTAACTCTGCACGTGCCTAACATTAAAATTCTATTGTGATAGTAATACTTCGTAACTTAATGTTGAGATAACTTATTTATTGAAATCGTATTCATTGTTTCCTGTAAATAATACATATACCACATAAATGGAATTCATGCATTTTATACGAATTCTTAGATGTTGTAAGTAAAATAATTTAAACTAAAAGATGATGTTAATTTATTTTTTGAACTTTTTTAGCGCCTATGACAAAAAAATGCACTTTTACTCAAAAAAGTGTTACTACGATTATGGCTGGGATATAACTTTAAATAAACAAATGCTACATAACTAAAAAAAAATAAATGCATCAGAATACCTAATAATAATGGTATAATAACTTAACAATAATTTTCGTATGAAGGTAAGATGGAAGATTATTTTCATACACTACATGCATTATAGATGGTAGGTATATAGAGTATTACTAGCTGCGCCCCGCGGTTTCACCCGCGTAAGTCCGTATCCCGTAGGAATATCGGGATAAAAAATAGATGTTGGCCGATTCTCAGACCTACCCAATATGCTTACCAAATTTCAGAGGAATCGGTCAAGCCGTTTCGGAGGAGTATGGCAACGAAAACTGTGACACGAGAATTTTATACATATAGATTTAAAATATTAAAAAATAATTATAGTATTGAAATTCATATGTGAACTATTGATTGAGAATATGTACAGTTTAAATGCGTCCATAAAATTTGACATGTCAGGTTTACGTTATTTTTTTTTATCTCAAATAATATTTGGCAAGAAATTATCTGAATAATGGATAAAGAAAAGCTGACAACAGGGGTCAGCCAATTTCCCACAATCACACATAAGAACAACGTAAGAAAAATTATGTAGGAAATTGTTTTAACTTTCAATAAAGGTCATGAGAAACGGAGGAGCTTTCGAGGAAGATGCCCTTCACTTTGGTGATGCGTTGCATAACCAGCAGCTGGGTAAGTTCATGGTACACCGCCTAATGTAATCGATAAGTCTTACTGTATTACCTATGCCATTCACTAAGACTATACGACGTGTTGCATTTCGTCTCACCTCTTCTTTAAAAAAGAGGAAAGTCAATGACCTTTACGTGTCAAATGTCATTTTGAAAAACAGACAAGAAGTAAACCCAATTTGTACGGCATATTTCATTATGCCTGACTCTCATATCAAATTAATATAAAAAAATTATTTATTAAATTACATTATCGTTTAATTGGTTAGAACTCATAGCTAAGGCGATCCTATTTTCTTAGTTAGATAGCATATTACTTTTATAATGTAATAATTCATTGTTTACTTACTTATACATTTAATTTTGTTATAAATGGATCATTAACAGTTTCAGAGATTAACAGACATGTGATACACTGTGATCAAATTTATTTCCGAGTAAATGCTTTACTCTCCAAACAAGAGAAATTACGTACTGTGTTAAATAAGAATGTATTGGTAGTCGTTGGTAAAACAGCTCTACGATTACAACGGTTTGATGCTGATTTTACTCTTTGTTTATTATATACTAGCAATCCGCCCAGGCTTCGCCCGTGGTACATAAATAGCCTAAAGCCTTCGTCAATAAATAGGCAATCTAAAACTGAAAGAATTTTTCAAAACGGACCAGTATTTCCTGAGATTAGCGAGTTCTAGCAATAATCATTAATGTTTTCTGCTAATCGTATATTAGCATACTTTGAAATTTAATAAATGTAAAAGTATAGAGCGTTCAACAGCTGGAGCTTGGCCTGGGAGCGGTTACTACCACCCATGAACAATTGTGGAGGTAGGGCCTACTCAAATGTGTTGACTCCTTAAACATTATATCATGTTAATGTAATAGGAAGGCGGCAGTCCTCTCGTCACAATTTCTGTCTCATAAACACAAGCGTCTGATTAGCGTTATTAAAGCTTGATATAGAGCAAAACCGGCCAGATGATATCTTATATCTATGTTAAATTTATGAATGGTCGCCGTTTCCTCTTTTACTTTCACGTGTAGCAATTATATAAAATGTTATGTGAGAGATTAGTATGTTATATAACGGTTTTTTTTACTGCACATAATTATTATGATTATAGTTCACACACAGAAAACGATTTGCAACGTGTTTTAATTATTTCTCCTAATTTCGCTTCGCATATCTTCAATGTATATTTTAAACGTATGGTATATTCTTAGAAAACGTTGTATAAAGGTTATATTTATAGATAGATTATGAATCATATAGTGGAATCTGTTACGGAAAACCATAAGTTTCTCTTAAATATTTTAAGCCTTTATTCTGTATAAAGAAACGTCGATCCTTTTAAGTCCTTTCGAAATTCTATAACACCTCAAGCCATTTCACTATTTCAATGCATTTGCAAATGTTTGTGGATATTATGATCGGCAAGTTTCACTTCGCTTTTCTCTTAATTCGAGTGATTTAAGACGACTTTCCTATTCTTATTCCCATAGGAAAGAGTTTATTTAATATATAGTTAAATACTTTCTTTTTATTTCATTATTCATAATAGAATTTATATTTGTAAAGTTTTCAAATTGATACAATGAGTATGTACTAAGTAATTGTACTCCACCGCAGAATGTGGTAAATGCAGTGTATTTTTAGAGCCTCTTTATATTTCAAACAGAAGTTTATTACTTTTACTAGTTATTCAATTTCTATCACAGCGGAATAATATTCAATTAATGCATGTTCAGTTGAGCAGTAAAGCTGTCAAGAGTATATTTTTTTATAATTATGTGTATAATCACAGCTGGAGTTAAAATGTATTATACTGAGGAAATAACATAATTAAAGCATTTTCTATTTTTATAGAGCATATTTATGTTTTTTGAGCAAGTGAAAGTAGTCATTACTTTAATTTGTGGCACCTTAACTTGAACGGCTGCGCCAAGAATTTAATCCAGAAACTTACGTGTTGAATGATGCTTAACGACATTTTTTATTAATTAGTATTTGATATAAAAGCACAATTATTATTTATTTGCTTTTATTTCTATAATATCTAAGTATTATTTATTAACTCAAAGCACAGGAGACATAGGAATAATTCGCATACAGTAAAAACATTAAGTCGCTGAGCTTGTAACACTAAATTAACAAATGGCAATTAAGCAATAAAACGCAAACAATAATAGTAATAACAATTTACTCCCAAACATAACATGACAATAACTTATTTCTAAACCTACTTATATTTACATTGACATCAGTCCTTAATACTGGATAGGCTTCAGGGAAGCTATGACTTAGTGGATTTTGAAATTATTTTCTCTTGTGATATGGACCGCCTCCGTGGCCTGCGCTAATAGCGTTTGTGTAGCTGTCTCCAAAACCATGACCTCCCGAACCATGACCATGGCCCCCAAAATCGCTTCCTCCAATAGAGCCTCCGTGTCCACCGCCAGCACCTACACTGTAGTCACCATGACCGAATCCTCCAGAACCGTGGCCGAGGCTGTAGCTATCTCCTCCATGGCCGCCACCTCCACTCGAATAACTGTCATGACCACCGAAGTCGCCTAAACCGCCGGAGCCATGACTTCCAGCTAATGCGACAGTGTAACTATCCTGACCAGATCCATGGCTGGAGTAACTACTCCCATGATCATCATGACCGTATCCTCCGCCACCGATGTCTAAGCTGTTACCGCCGCTGAAGCCACCGCCGTGACCGTGGTCGCCACCAAATCCACCGTGGCCTCCAACGCTGGCGCTGAATCCTCCGTGTCCACCGCCGATACCGTGACCTAGATCGTATCCACCATGGTCACCTCCTATATCGTGACCACCGCCAAAACCGCCTCCATGACCACCAAGATCATGACCTCCGTGACCACCACCAAAACCGCCTCCATAACCACCTAGATCGTGACCGCTACCGTGGCCGCCTCCAAATCCACCGCCGTGACCACCGCCGATATCGTGACCGCTTCCGTGACCACCGCCAAACCCGCCGCCGATATCATGACCGCCTCCATGACCACCGCCAAAACTACCAGCATAACCACCCAGATCGTGACCACCTCCATATCCACCTCCAAATCCACCTCCGTGACCACCAATATCATGTCCACCGCCGAAACCTCCGCCGTGACCTCCAATATCATGTCCACCGCCGAAACCTCCGCCGTGGCCACCCAGGTCGTATCCTCCGTGGCCACCTCCTAAGTCGTGACCGTGTCCACCGCCGAAACCTCCATGACCGCTGTCATGACCACCTCCCAAATCATATCCATGTCCGCCACCTACATCGTGGCCTCCATAGCCTCCACCAAATCCTCCGCCGAATCCACCGCCGCCGTGTCCGTGGTCGTGACCTTTCAAGTGGTCAACGAAACCGCCATGCAAATGTTCGGCGAAGCCGCCACCGCCGTGGTCATCGTGGTGATCATGAACAACTACTTCTTTTGATGAATGGTGGTCGTCTGGTATGTGAACTCGGATGTGAACGCTGCAACAAGAAATAACCATTGTAAATTAATATAACCAAACAAGCTATCTCGTTTGAACCCCAGTGAAATCTTAAAGGTTGAACAATAGATTTTCACCATTTACTGCGACAACAAGATGCGTGGGAAACACATTATAGAAATTCGTATTGCGCTAACTTTTTTGCGGTTGCCATAGAAACGTGTAATTGATACTTTAATACGGATGGTACTTACTGTTCATGTCCACCGAATGTTGCGGAGCTGATGCCAATGCTAGCCAACAGGAAACAGCCGAGCTGAAATGCAAAATACATGTTTGGTTACATAAACCCTATGAGTATGAAAACGAAAGCGGTCAGAACCACTTCCACAAGATAATGTCTTGCGCCGTTACAAATGACGTAAGTCAAAGATAATGCATTCAAGTACTATATTTATTCATCTGTTTTGCTAACATCAAATTAAAATGTAATTTTGTCGTTTATACGGTCTTTTAAAGAGATAAATCTATGCATCTCTAAAATAAATAACGTTTTGGACAAATTATAAAATAATAAATTACAATTTTGACAAATATAGCTAGGATATATGGAGGCACTAATTGAATAAAGTTATCGTAAATAAAAATTACACGTAAGCAAGGAAAGTCCTGCTAACAAAAAAGCTCACACGCCACCGCACGCACACACGCACAACTTATCACCAAATCCAGTTCTTATTCCCACACAAACAAAGATTTTTCACATCTGTATTAGTATTTTTCCATAACCAAGTTGGAAAATTACTCACGGCGAAACAGGAAGCCATGATGAGTAGCAGCTATCCTCGCCGTATCGTTCAGATGGTTCTATGCACTTTACTCTCCACGCGTGCCTTTTATATGACAGTGAATGTACAACACCCCTCTGCGCTAACTTCGAAAATAAATCTCAGCTGGATTATAATAATTACATAGGAACTAACGCTTAGAAAACACTGCTCTTGTTATATCAGTCGATAAGTTCTGTATCGGCCCTAATTATGGGAAAAGGTCCTGTTGTAGATTCCCTTCTTCCTGTCTATCGCAATGGTCTTCAATTACATATTATTAAGAAAATGTTCTCATGATAATATAACGTCAGTATCTTTATTAACCCGAAGTTCATTTAATGAGCTGTCTCTAAGATCGACATGTGTATAGGAAAATAGAACCGACATCGCATTTAGATAATGTATTTTTTGATAACTATATTTTATCAATTAATTGTTAAAAGTTAGCAAATATGTAACCATAAAATAAAACATCAACATATCAAAATGAAAGATAGAATATGAATATTTATAAGGTACCAAAAACTTTTATTAACCTAAGTATAAAGAGAAGTTTGGAGGATTTATGTAGGCGAACTTTAATGCTTAAAGCGTGATTTAAATTTAGATGAAAGTCGGGATAAGAATTAATTTAATGTTTTGCTAGAAGTAGGTACGATACATATAAATAAGATTAAATTATATTAATAAATAGTAAAATCTTATCTAATTAAATCTTATTAATAAATAATTAAAACAAATATATGTGACGTGTATTACAAAATTAGAAACGTATATCCTTAATTCTCTCTTATCACCTAAGTACCCAATATGGTACCTTTTTTTTCTATATGGTTAAATTCAAAACATAACATCCATCAATAATTGACATGTTATTAATTACTTTGACAAATCTTCGATAACTAAACAAAAATGTAATCGGCGGAGCCGGGACGAGCGACTAGTTTCAAATAAATACAATTATAAATAAGTTAATTACGTAGTAGGAAGCAATAAAAGTTTTACAATTTTTAATTTGAGCTGGCCTACGACTGCACTTGCGTGGAATTCGAGAAGAAAGTAACATAACAAAATGAACCAAGTTACATAAAAATTTGGTGTTTATTTAAAGTCATTTTCATGTGTTTGAGTAACAAACATCCATCTTTTACAGGAAATTTAATTACAATTATATACGCTCATAGAAGGCCTATGTAGCTACAATGGGAAGAAATATGTGCTGCTGATGATGATAATGGTACTGAAAAATGCACGAAATTATGATGAAACATTTCTTATAACTTATTATAATATATTTTTATAATATATTTTTAAATAGCAATTTCATCTGATCGTTAATTTGATCTGAATCTCAATCATTAATCTAGTTTTCAGTACGAGCCAAACTTCCCATTGTTATTTTACTTAAAATATATACTTACTACAAACCTTTATTCGTATTATCATGCATGCTGTTCACAGTCTTTTAATCCCAATATTATCTAAGCCTGAATCCAGTCAGTAAGTTGCATACGTTACGGGCTTAATTTCATTACGCACTTCTGAATAAAAAGCGATTCTTCATCAAGATCATGCGTATAGAAAAAGTTATAGAAAGATCGCAAATATGCATCGTGAAGTAAATAGTTGTAACCAATAGATTATGCACGATAAATGAAAGCTTATGTCCGTGCATCATCACGTTTAGGTCCAGTCCAGACGCAAAGAAAACGTTTTGTAATCATATAAAACGTTTATAATCTGTAATTTTCAAACAGCATTCATTTTATGTGATGTTTAGAAACGTATATAAGTAAGAGTAATGTTCATTACATGTATTAGAATATAAGTAAGTTAAATGACAGACATTTCACCCATCTGTGACCGTTATGCTATTTTTGAATAAATTTTAAATTTAAAGAATATTAAGTCAGTTCCTGCCTTTGTGAGTTTATCTAAACGTGAGAAAGTTTCCTAACCACGGAAACAATCAACGATAACAAAAAAAAATATTAGTGAAACTATAAAAAGATATTAATTTAGTGTGTGTGTTATATATATTTTTATGAGTATCAGACAAAAGTGTGCTCGACTTATGACCAGGTGTGAAGTTGATTTGTTTTTAGCCTTAGAGATACACATTTCCTACACTGAAGAACCATTATGATACTATTACGTAACGTCATTGACATTTCAATATGTGTTGAGTTTTTTAAACACTCGATAAGCCTTTCACTAAATACTATTAACTGTGAAAATATTCATATTTCTATGAAATAATCAACCTAAAAGCAATACCGTTAAATAACTATGTAATTTATAGTTGAAAGCGCATGCATACGTGCCTATGTATTAAGAGATTTAAACACAAACAAACGGACTCTAACTTTATATTATCATAAAGTATAAATTAAAGATGTACAATAAGTGTATGAAAATCACGTTGTTTTGTCCAAGTTTTTTAATAGTATCTAAATCATTAATAATAACTGATCATAAGAAATTAATAAACAAATTTGAAGTGTCTGTTTGAATTTTCAAAATAACTTTATACAGCTTTATAATATAAACCACGCTCGAAGCCGGGAGCGGAGGAGGGCATTATAATAAATAATATAGTTATTTTTTTTCTTCTTCATATTAAAGAGTTTGCAGAACAAATGTAATTTCATTCATTTCGATATAAATACAACAAATGCATTCATATAAACGCTTTTATATTTTTATGTAACACCTAGTATATCTAATTGCTTTAATCTGAGAATAATCAACTTACGTAACTCACATAGGAGATTATTGTTTTATAGGCGTTACTGGACTTAATTAATATCTTGAATTCATTGGCTGTAAAATTGAAACATGTGTTGGAACAAGGAATGTTATGTTTTTGTAATTGAAGTTTCATATCATCAATTATATATAATTTTTTTTTTAAATAAGAAAACTTATTAAAAAGCATTTGTCATATGAAAATCTTTTCCCAATATTGCCCCGTAAAACACTTTTTTAAACTGATATCAAATTAACTAGGTATAAGAGTACGAATACATAGTAATTTTAATATATTGATTTCAAGTTTCAACATTCTGTTTGTACATAAATATTATTTGCGGTGGTTTAAATAAAGATATTGTTATTTACGTAATAAACACCTAGCAAATCCGTAAACTTACTAAGGAGGCTAGTAGGTTAATACTATAAATGAATAATCTCTTAAAATTTTATGTAACGTTATTAAAATTCGATGTAAAAGTGTTAGTTGGTGGTCTCTCTAGTTTAATTGTTCTTGCGAGTCTAATTAAGTGGGGCGCAAAGCGATAAATAGCGTGGATTACCTGCTCATACATACCTATTTATTTTTTTATAGAATGTCTTCAGAAATTAGTAGTTAATTATTGATTTTTTTTTATTCATGCTAATAAATGAGAAGAAAAAAAGCCGTAGCTCTTGTATATGTACCATTAACGACCAAATATCTATTGATTCTTGTCTTTATTAATCAACCATTTTATAATAATATCATTATATTAAGTAGGTAGATGTCTACTCAATGAATTATGTTATTTTAAGTTTCTCTATTAGAAATTCTAAAGCCTGGTTAGTGGAGGAATAGTCCGTATTACATTTTAGGAAAAACTTTTCTTGAAAGCCTTATCTACCTGCTATTCAATCATTTTCATAAAGTCGAAATTAGCTCCGCTTATCCCTACAATCAATTAAATAAACCAATATATACGCAGACATCACGCACAAGCAATTTTAGACCTTACAGGACTGATATAACACCATCAAGAGTTCATCACCGCGGATCTTCAAAGGCAGTACCTCATTGCGTATAAATATAACTATAATTATAGGAGATATTACGTGCGTACATTCACTTTTTATTTTAATACCTCTTGTTTGCTTCCGGATTGCACAAGGCGCCCTCTCGATATATTTTTGGGGTCATTATTGTGTTTCGATATAATTTCGACATTCTACCTAATTATCTACTAGCACTCATTAATAAGGACTTTCTCTTTAATTTTTTCTCTAATTATTTCTTAAGTTGTAATTATCCGCCTACTTAAAATTTACCTGGCCATAACAAATTAGTAACGGACCGCTTAGCTTATTTATACAAATTTATTAGTATATTTTAGACGAATATTTTCTTGGCAATATCCTTAAATCCACTGATTAATCTTGTACTTATTTAATTAATTATTATACACAATTTTAAATGTGACTTCACTATTTCATTAAGAATAACGTAGTATTAAAATTGTGTTAGTAGGTACCTTATTATGTATCTAAGCCATTTCAATAAAAAAAATAACAGAAGTGGCTAGATAATCAAGGATACCAAGAAATTACCAAAATAAACAGTTTCATAATACATGATCGGTACATTATATTGTATGTATATGTTACGTCCAAAAAACGCTCACAACGCGTTTTGACAGTGACGAGAGGCCGTTACACGGAACATTAATTGGTTTACCAAAACATGGACAGGCTGTATCTACTTCAATCATTATTATATTTTACTACCATTATCACATATGTATTAACTATAGTCAGGAACCTACGTAATTTATTACTGTCTACATGACGTGATGTTGCATATAAATGGTCGCCTTCTAAAGTTGTAACCATCCAGTTATTCAAGCTCAATTTATGTTGCATTTTGTGATTAGTTGGCTCGGAAATTTCCTTATCGCTGGATACATTTAAACGGGTTTTGCCCGCGGCTTTTGTTTATTATATAAGAGAATAGAGAGAAATAAGGGCCATGTATTTGAGGCGTGTAGGTATAGTGAGAAAGGTCGATAGCACTCGAGACCTACTATTTTGGACACAAAAACGGGAGATGTCTTAAAAATATTTTTTTTTTTGTATCTACACTATAAAAAGGAAGGAAGGATAATCCCAAATATATAACATACTCTTTCGAACAGGTTTCTTTCTATCGAATGACGCACAGGCTCTTAATATTAAATATGGTATACAGGCTTCGATCATAAATCAAAACGGTACAGGTAACTTCCATTGGGGAACTATAAAAGTTTATCTATACCGATAGAAAAAAACATTCTGTCATAGATGACTTTCCTGCAAAGCTGCGAGTAGCGTTAACGTATGTTTAAGAATGCAAGGAACAAAAATAATTGTAATCGATCAATTTAATGGATTACGCTATCGCTTTATACACATCAACGCTAAGCTTAAGAACAGTGTTCCCGAATCTACTATCTGAACTATTTGTCAGAATCCTGTTACTATTGAGTGTGATATCAGTGCATCAATTTTTTCAAAGACAGCCGTACAGCATAACTGCGGAAGAATTAATTAGTGATTATAGAAAACCGAGGCGTGATTCAATAGTTCCTGCATGGGTTATGATGTCAGTAATAATATTTGTGCCCCTAGTAATCCTATGCATGCCATTAGTACTAGCAAGGAATTCCGTAGAAAGTGCGCACGCATTGCTCGCGTGGTCTTTAGCGTTGTTGACAAACGCGCTCCTTACAGAGTCGCTTAAAGTGGTAATATGCCGTCCTCGACCGGACTTCTTTTACCGCTGCTTCCCTAATGGCATTGTTACGTTTGAATTGGCATGTACGGGAAATGTTAGGGACGTAATCGACGGAAGGAAGTCATTTCCGAGCGGTCACAGCAGCTTTTCGTTTTGCTCGCTTGGCTTTTTGAGTTTGTGGTTATATGGGAGGCTTACTGCGCAGTGTAATGATATAAGGGTTGCATTTTTGTGCTCTGTGCCGATAGTGTTGGCTTCTGTGATAGGTTTCAGTAGATGTTGCGACAATCATCACCATTGGCAAGACGTTGTGGGTGGTGCTGTAATCGGTTTTATAACAGCATACATTTGTTATAAATGTTATTGCGTACCTATCTTGTTACCTGTAAGAATGTAAAATTGAATAAATATGTAAATTTAAATAACCATAATTAATTATAAACGTTACTTGTATAATATGCAAATTGTATGTCTTTTCTTATTTAAGCAAGCCCAACCTACATAGTTTCGGTCATTGAGGCTTTGTTTTTAATGGGACAATTCGTGTTCAATAAAACGACAATTCAAAATATTTATTTATTACTGAACATCGATAAGTACATACATCGTTTCTTCAACATCTTACGCTTACTTTGATTTCTGAAAGAAATAGACAATTTTATTTATCACAACAACAATAATATTCGCTATAGGTAATTGAATACGTAGATTCGTATTTGGAAGAGCCCGATGAAAGTACGCCTATTACCTACACATGAAAGTTTTTACTAATACGATAACATAAAAAATCCTTTTCAACATTTTTTGCAATGCGAATAAAATGGAAGAAAAAACTTGTATCAATAACTGTTCAAAGAGTTAACACTAGATATAAAATATATTCCATAATAAAAGTTAATCGATGTAAATGCATAAAAAGCAAGCGACCTTGGAAGACGATATGCTAGTTAGTCTATTACGTAAAAATATAAGCTATTTAAATGCAACTAGAGATATTTAAAATGCTTTTATAATTTTTTTAAACATATCCCACTTTAAGCAAAAAGAGTGGTGAGCCCAGTGCCTAACTTAAATCATTAGTTTTTATATATATATAATACAAAATATGGTTATAAAATAAAACTGAACATTGCCGAAGGCATATCTGGACCAGTTAATCAACACTTCAGCTGGTATTGTTGGCGCTCCTCGACAAATACATTTCAACATGATAAAGCTGCTAAAAAGTCTTTGTAAATTTACTCATATTCTTATATCTGATTTCAGTATACATATATCGCTTAAGGGACTATTTAAACAGAGATATATTTATCTAGCCAGACCGGTGTTTTGCTCAAGTATAAGAAAGGTCTGGCGGCACCGGGCAGTTAGACCATTTTTCGGGTCAGCAAGGTTAAGAGATAACATGATTTTCGTTCTTTTAACGCAATGTGGAACATTATTGCGATACAAATAAAAAAAATACTACAACAATATGTACTAAGTTCTCGAACATCTACTGAAATATATTCCCAGCTAACTAGCAACGAGTATATAAAAATATATAATTTTGCTACAATGATATTCATAATTATGATACTAATAAAAACTAACAGCAGACCTTACTAAATTTCATTACTAAAATCAAATCAAATAATTATGCTCTATATAACAATGAATAATATAGTTTCAACAGCATAAAAAATTATAGTACAATATCTCACTATTCGAATCTGCTGATATCTGTTTTATGATAATATCAAAGAATTATTAATCATTGTGGTATGCAATGGATTACCTATAAGTTGCCTGTCAAAAATTGGCCGCAAGTTGTAAAGATGTTGTTTTGTAACAAATATTTAAGAGCTATTTTTTAACCTAATTAATATTTCGTTTTATTTGTGAGCGAAAACAATTGTGAATAAAAAAAAAAACAAATTCGTTGTAAATTTCAAATTTGTAGACCGTAGATTATAACATCAAGAACATCAACATTTACATTTAATTACATACTAATTTTATAGATTATAATGCATTCTTCAAGTAAAAATACATTAAACATCAAATACGTATAAAGCTTCCTCGAAATACCATAACCGAGCAATATCCTTCTTTGAATATATCGCACACAGCCCGAAATTTGTGCCTCTTAAAAAAATATTTATTTTCTGAATTACATTAGTGAGATTTTTTTTAATGGTAATACATCTAATTTGTTTGCCAACCGTAAAGCTGGTGTGATGTTCTAACCAGAACGTATATAATAGAGGCGCAGCAAAATTCCCTTCTCCCGTTAGCTTCATCCAAAATCTAACAAACCATTAAAATACAGATAATATAAAAAAAGTCGGAAGTATATCCCTATAACTAGCTAACAGCTGGTATGATAACAGATTATACATATTGTAAAAATACATTACTAGAAGTATGGAAATATTCAAATTTTATATATTATACAAAATTATTATACACATATAACACCAATAATGTACTTATTACTGTAATTCTTACTTCATTACGAATATAAAGTTCATGTCATAATTACGTAAACATTTTACTCGATTGATACATAAAAAGAAACTACCTACTGTGCAAAAATTGTCCTATTTATATACCTAAGTTTGAATAAGAATGCATTAAAATTGTAGAAAATCAAAACTGAAATTTTAAATTTACCTCTAATTGATCTATCTAGAAATATCGCATATTCATACAATTAACTACTGAGTACATCGGATTACATTAAAACTATGGATACAAAGCCTATGTACTATGCGAGCCAACTAACAATAGCCTGGCGCTTACTACAAAATACACAGAATAACCTTTAACTTAGTACTGCCAGCAAAAAGACTACTCAAGTAGATTTGGAGTAAAATTGGTAAAGATTACCAGAAAAGTGAACAAAAATTCTTTTTGCAAACCTTACGCTTTGGTGCGACCTAGAGAGATTTGCGAAACAAAATGGCGTCATAAGAGTACTATTCTTAGTTGCTTCGCATAAATATATTTGATATGGAATGTTAATTACATTAAGCATACTGAATATATTTTTCTAAATACCTTTAAATACATAACATCCAGTCCTTCAATTCCATTACTCACGAGATTAATTTATTAATCCAAGACATACATATAATTTCATCCTAGTATATTCCAAAAATAGTACGTAATTTTAAAAATTCCACTACATACTGTTTAAGCTCACACATATGTGTAGTATTGTAGTATTTATTTTATGTGCGCTCTATTTCAGTTCCATTGTACAGACTATTATAAAATACCACAGATAATTAATATCTACATTATCTATACCAAAAGCAGGTACATATACAAAGATATATGGGGAAACCGCTTTCCGAACCAATGGTAAATGGTAAAATTGTGTTACAACGATTTCAAAGTGCTTCTAATTGAATAAATATTTTGACTTTGCGTTTAACGTTTGAAATAAGATAATTAATTAATGCATAATGTTCTATTATGTAATTACTGTATATGTATGTGAATTAACTGCATGTACTTAAAATATAATGAATAAATTGTAAATAGTTCAGTTGCTACCCGGACGGCCCGCTTATGCGCATAAAATAACTATTTTAAGTTTGCTACCTTCATGTAATTATATCCCATAACATGTCTATTGTGCGTATTTTTTATAAATTCGAAGATTAAAATTTTGGACCCCCAATTTCGACAAAACATAAAATGTCAGAATGAAATCAATTAACGATACAAGTTTCAAATAAATATTGAAGTAAACGAAAAAAAAAATAATTAAAAATGAGATTTTCAGTAATTGATTTTCTTACAAGCTAGATCAGTAAGTATAAGTAGATATAGTTTGTAAACAGAAACTATACTTTCCCGCCGGTACTTGTCTGTAGAAACTGCTTCCCGCAACCCTGATTAATAATGCCTATGATTTAAGATCACTATACTAACAGGAGTTAAATTGAATTAATTAATGGTGTGCGTATTATGGTATGAATTTGTAATTCACAAATCTAAAGCTATCCGATAAAATTCTTGACAAGCCGTCAAAGGGTCAATCGAATCCACGCAAATTTAGTCCCTCAGGAACTGCACAATAAGACATATTACGGCGTACAGGCCTCAGTCGTCCATCTCCTCCTCCTCCTCCTCGTAGATTAAATCCAGCGGGTTAATAAAGTGTACTTCTATTTCCCAATACGGCATCGCTACCGCCAGGAAGGCGGCCACGAATTTCAAGACCCTAATGGTTGTTAGGAGTCACAATTCCTCGTTAACCTGCAAGGAGTGCCTGCAGAAGGAGTGCATGTCCTCCAGGGTACGGTCGCCTTCGTATACCGCCAGGAGTGTCGCTTCGGAGTACAGCTTGAATGTCGGCAAGGTTTTGATTTGGCCGAAATCGGTGGCTTTGAGGTTGTCGGTCACGTCGATGGCGACGATTTTGATGGACACGTTCTCGTTCTTCAGCTGGGTCGCGAGGCGGCTGAACGCTGGCTTCGCTTCGTTGCAGTGGCCGCACCCTGGTGATAGGCATTTTATTATTTACTTATTTTCACTGTGATATTTATTTATTATTAAGTAGAGATTAATTTATATACAATAATACAACATTCATTTAGTCTACAATACAGTGTGTGATATTGATTTTCCTATAATATAAAGTACACTGTTTTAATCCTTAATACTTGGCATAGGTATTTATGAAACATCATTGGTTTAAGATGAGGATTGATACTTTTTCAGACTCTTCTGTCGTGGTCACAAATCATAACGCTGCCAAAGTAAAGTATCATCTCTTTTATCACTTTAACCTCAAAAAATCGATTATAGCCTTTTGTCACATGTGCGGCAACGTCGCGTCAGCCGCACGTCACGCGGCGTTGCCGCTCCGCGTACAAAGTTCAGATTGTTTGTACGTAAGGCGAAAGCATTCCATTTGCATTCGTGCGTATTATATTGAAATATTAATAAAAAATATAGCAACTCACATTGCGCGTGGAACATGACAAAGCTCGGCACAGTATCGCCGAGTATGTGCATAAAGTTATCATCATTAGCGAGTATGACATTCACGCCGAAGCCATCCATGGTGTGACTCTTGATGCCCTTCTCTTGCATAAGAGTGGCGTCTATCTGGGTGTGGATGTATTGCACGAAATTGGCCATCTACAATTGGGATGAAAAGTGAGAAATTAATATTTAATAATTACATAAGAATGTATATTAGAAGATTTAAAAACTATAATATGGTCAATTTTTAATTGTAAACTTAAAATGAGATGTATATATAAGATTTTTTTTTTTATTTATTTCATACATACATACATTTTTGACATTTTTAAATTTACGATTTATAGCAATTACAATTTAGTTTATATAAACGGTTTGTCTTACATATATTTTTAAGTTTACATATATAAAGCCGATGTTTCTCTAGCTAGATTGTAGGGCAACCTGTCTTTAGGAGATGGTCAGGTTATGTGGAATTGTGGAATTGTTATTTACTTTATTGTATATTTATATTACTTAGTGTTAGCGATGTCATTTTTATCAGCATGTTAAAGATATATAATTATTTTCTTTGAATTAAAATGTGGATAATGAGATTAAGTAATATAAATAGCTGCTAAAAATATTTAAGTTTATTATCATTCATTATCATTCATGCAAGCATTTTAGTAAACTTAATCATTAATTACCTTCCGACCCCCAGAATAGTCTTCGATCTTTTCATAATGATTAAAATACTTCAAAGTGGGGTATCCCTTTATCTTCATGGTGGAACACAATCCAGTCTCGACGGTGCAATCCACGGCGCCGAACAGTATCATGAGATCGTCAGCGAATTTCTCCGCGGCCTTCACGAACTCCGGTTTCGTCGATTGACAGTGACCGCACCCTGGGGGATAAAACAAATAATGTTTCAATCGAAAAAATAATCCATTGAACACACTACATATAAATATAGACCCAGACTCCTAATATAGCTTTCGCTGTGCCTCAGGGGTCTTTGTCTTCTCGTTGGAGTACATAAATAGTTCAATCTGAACTGCGAGGATTTTAATTCGTATAAAGGATAAAATGTTTTATAGGAAAGGAAATTTAGTACATTTTTATGTATTTTTAACTTCCTCTTAATCTTTAAAAACAAATCTAGCCTCTATAAATATCTAGCTTCCTGAAAAGATAGACAGTCCCATGGTTTTGACCGCACAATTTCCGCTCCCATGGATATCTGGGATGGAAACTATCCTATGTCTCGAATCTCAAGATCAATCTGAGAGCCTTTGCGAATGCGCTGCCCGCGTTTAAGGGGAAAGGGATAAGAAAAGGATTGACGACTGGAAAGAAGGAAAAGGACTGGGAAGGCTCAGAAAGAGAAAACGAGGTCGCCTGCTCCCGCAAATAAAGTCTATTTATTATTATTACTTACATGGTGCGTAAAACATAACGAGTGCGTGCTTAACTTTCCGCAACGCATATTTGAACGTGTCCGTAGTGAGATGACGTACTGCGGACTCCTCTTCGGTCCACGGTTTTTCTGAAGGTGGCACTGCCGCCTCTTGGGGATCCTGTAAGTTATTAACTTTTTAATTATTTTTACACATACCATTGAACATATATTATTTTTTAGGATAAATAAAATCCATACCTAGAAAACAGTATACGTATAATATCTATTATACGTGAAACAATTGAAAAATCTCATCCTATTATCCTATTAATATTATAAATGCGAAAGTTTGTAAGTATGGATGTATGGATGTATGGATGTTTGTTACTCTTTCACGTAAAAACTACTGAACCAATTGCAATGATATTTGGTACGTAGACAGCTGGATAACTGGAATAACATATAGGCAACTTTTTATTCCGATATTCCTACGGGATACGGACTTACGCGAGTGAAACCGCGGGGCACAGCTAGTAGTATAATAATAAAGATGCTACCACATCTAGTATATAATAAAATACGGATAGCAGTTAGTAGTATACTGTTGTATGTAGTGTGTTGTACAACGCCTTTGCTCTCATAGGAAAAGTATGGTCTTAACAATGTCCTGCCAGACCGGGACCTTTTATTTGTGCATCGCCGGGAATCGAACCCAGGACCCCTCGGTTCTACTCTCACGCGTAAACTACACCGGTCATGAAAAATACAATAATGATAAAATTAAAACCCCTATACAATGTCCCGAGGTGCTAACAGCTCAGTCAATTAAAATGGCAAAATTGTTTTATACGAAAAATATACGTCAAATGTTATAATAGGTCAATAATAACCTATTTGCAACTATATAAAACTTTCCCTAATACAATACTTGCTATAAATGAATCAAATGCCACAACACATTCCACCCACCTTCATAAATTCAACGATTTTATCATCAGTACGATGATTAATGTCGTACTGGTATTGGCCCCTGTGGAAGTACTTCATCGTCGGGTATCCCTTCACGTTGAAGCGAGAACCCAGCTCCCTTTGCTCAGTCACGTCCACAACGGCTATAAGACCTTCAATCTAAAGCAAAATATAGAGAAATGCTCTTTTATTTTTGTATATAATTTAGTGTTTAAGTGATCAGCCTGTCATTTAACATGCAACGATACAGACTAGAGAGATAAATTTAACATTTCACTTATGTATTTCAATTATTGTTTTTAAGATTACTTAAAATTCGATTAGTTATTTTCAATTCTAGTGAGGAGAGATATTTTTATGAACGACTAAACATATCACACAAAGAATGCACGATAATAATTTTTATCATGCTAATTACAATATAGTCTGATAATTAACTTTGGAATCCTACTACCAATAAAGTATAGTGGTAATACGGTAGTTACTAGAATAGGACGAAAATCTTACGTTATACAAATTTTGATAAGCTTCACCCATGAAAAAAAAATCTCAATTTTATCAAAGACATACCTTTTCCGCCTGCATAATCTCTTGAGCCCTAACAAGATTCGGCTTGAGGTTCTTACAGTGGCCGCACCAGGGCGCGTAGAACACTACCAGAGCATGTTCTATGGCGACTAGCGAGAAGTCAAAGTTTTTCGCTGCCGAATAAAATAGTATTTTGATATCAAGAACTTCCATTACATAATAAATACAGATGGCATTTCAAACATTTTTCATACGCTTTATATATACTAGACCTTTAATTGCAATAATTATAGCATTGCAATTTTAGAATTTGGTTAAAAATTATATAATAAATGGCTATTCGTCTGTGGTATAAATAAATCCTATGTTACTAAAGCTGCAGCTTCCTAACGGTGAAAGAATTTTTAAAATCGATCTAGTAGTTTTAAATATATGTTACGAAAGTAGTAGTGACCCGATTTCAAAATTCTTTCCTCTTTATAATATTAGTACAGATTACAATAGATGTATATAATTTCTTTTTCAAATGATACTTATGCGATTTCTTATCGATTTTCCGTATTTGATTTACACAAATGGGTTGGCTTAAAATCGCAGTTGTTGTTTTGATTTGCTAATTATAGACGTTGAAAAACAATAGAAGTGTTTTTCTGCCTTTTTAATATAGACGAAACTACAGACAATGATGCTAATGTGAAATCGAAGCAATAATCGAAATATCCACTGTCGAATATTTACATGTAACGAAAGAAAAACGTTTATTCAACAGAAAGTAAAGCGGTTATTTATGTAAAAATTACAATGTACCCATCGCCAAAGTTACATACCTACTACCACAGAAAATATAATGGCATAATGAATAGTCTAGTATACTTGTGTGCTAACAATAAATCCCCATAAACACGTGACGTATATTTTCTAGTCGTCCATTATTAACTACAAAATAAACACTCCTACGACTTGTTGCGTTTAGCAACAGGTCAAAATTGTACGAATGTTATTACAACCGCGTTAAAGAAGTTTTCTTCAAACATTGATCCAGAATCAGAAGGGTTGTCGAAGGGTTGTCATAATAATAAAAAAAATATGCTTTTTTTTCTCTTTTTTGATATTCAAAAGGTGGCATTCTGAAATTTTGAGTAGCTTCTAATGTTCCGGAAGAAAGAAGAAGGACAATTCTATTCAGCAAGCATGCCAAAGCTATTATTGAGAGCCATTTTTCTCAATATCGCAGTATCGAAATCAACACGCAATAGGATATGTCGTATTCAACAAAGTATTGACTATTTGCTCTATGCAAATATATTGCATCCTTTTCGCTGACATGCGCACAGATACATCTACGTCGCAAGGATTCCAGGTAGCCTAGAGCTAGCTGTATCTAGGTCATCTAGGGAGCGGGGAAAATCAATGAAATAGCTACCTACGCCTGATTGAACTGCGTAGTTGCTTTGTTTACACCATACCTTGTAATTTTATGTTTATAGGAATGGAGTCTGGATTTAAAAAGATATTTTATATTGGCGAATTATTATAGATATAAACAGTGCTTTTAATGTTCGTATTTTAAGTAGAACCGAGAAAAAGAAAATCACTTTAATACTAATAAAAAAATTTCATTAAAAATGCGTTGAATAATTTATATGGGATACCTTTAAAATTATTCAATAAACCTTTTAAAAACATGACGACAGCACTCGATTCTTCTTTTTAGTTAATTATTTTGTTGTCATGACATATTTCAATAATGATTCAAATCAAAATAAAGCAAAAGAATAATTATTTTGAAGTCGCAAAAATGAGTTTTTACATAATTAAAATAAATTAATTTAAGTTTTAGTTGGTATTTCTATCCTTGTTATTAATGTTGATATTAATTGTACAGAACATTTTATTTTTTACAATTTTCAATTTTTTTCTTACTATCAGATAATATCTAAACAATCTTTAACCATCTTTAGTTATTCAGAGTAGGTACAAAAATATAGATAAATTTAATTTTTTTTCCTCACCTGTTAAATGTAGCAATTGAGTATCCTCCGTCCAAGAAGTGGGTGCGTCTTTCTTAACTTCCTCAACGCTATTCGGGTCTCGCACGAACTTGACCAGTGCTTCGCGTTTATTGTCTCCATTGTACACCATGCGAAAACGACCCTTCCTGTACAAATTTACTTATAAATAATCATGAAAATTGTTTGCACTTATATTATACTTATATCTTTTTATTAGAAATCGGAAGCTAAACAAAATTTTTAAATATAGAAATAATAAATAATAATAAAAAAAACAAATTGACTTACTCATAGTAGAATATTGTCGGAAAGCCGGTGATATTGAATTCGGTGCGAATTTTTGCATTGTCCGGTTTGGAGACATCAATTGCGGCTAACATTGCTTCACCCTAAGAAATTTTGTAATAAGATTGTAAATATTTTAAACGTACCTCAAAACAACACCTTCAATAGTAAAAATGAAGTAAAGGAAAAAATAAAACAAAAAAAGTTGACTTCTTTTTTTTTCATTTGCCATAACGATACACAATTTTATGAAATATTGCCTTACCTTCAAGTCCTTGGCAGCCTTGGCATATTCCGGCTTTAAGATTTTGCAGTACCCACACCAAGGCGCATAGAACATTATCAGTGCATTCATGAATGTCGCCGATGCCTTCTTCAAGAAGTTTGTTATTGCCTGTACCCAGATTATATCTCTATTTATAACACATCTTGCATTATAAACCATCAACACCAACATTTACAAACCCCTTTTATTTTATCAAGCCAATTAGTTCATAATTGACTAGGTGCGCCCCGCGGTTTCACCCGCGTAAGTCCGCATCCCGTAGGAATATCGGGATAAAAAGTTGCCTATATGTTATTCCAGTTGTTCAGCTGTCTACGTACCAAATTTTATTGCAATCGGTTCAGTAGTTTTTGTGTGAAAGAGCAACAAACACACACACATCCTAACAAACTTTTGCATTTATAATATTAGTAGGATAGGAGTATTCATGTCCTGCTTTATTATAACATTTTATTATGCATAAAACAGAGGTGTATGCACTTATTTCGTACGAATAAAATGCAAAATGAAGACATAGCCAACCTAATTGGTTGATATAAGTAATTGAAAAAAAAACAACATTATTCCGCTCCATGTATTTCCATCTATAAATAATATGGCCCTTACCGCAGAATTGGCCAAGTGGTATACATCAGTTGCAGTAGGATCTTCTTCCCATGGAGCATCACCCGTTGGATCCAATAGGAAATTCACAATCGAGTTAACAGTCTCGGCTCTCTCATAGTCTTTATTGAATTCACCGTCTTTATAATGTTTTATGTAATATGGTGCAGTTGTTTCAGTTTTAAGTTTCTTACAAAGCTTTTTACCTTCACTGTAATATGTGAAACATTTAGAATTTTCAATATTTAACAAATACAAAAGCAAGGCATCATCATGCTGATGAACAAATATGGGCTGATGTTGACCTCATCAGCCTATACTTGTTCCCCCAGGCCTCCTATGAGGAAAAAGCAATGAAGTGAAAAGGCATTTCAAGCAATGTATTTTAAGAATAAAAGAATGAATTATTCATTACCTCCCAACACAATCTATGGACACCAATGTAGCTCTACCCTTCATTTTGTTGGCTACCTCGCCAAAAGTTGCGAGTATTGGTTTAGCATTCTTATGATTATTTATATACAGCGCTAACACATTTGTTTTTGTTCTCATTAGCTTTTTAAATTCTTTGAAATCATCCACTTGTGTGATGGATGATGTCTGTTTCTTGACTTGTTCAGACTTTTGTATAAATAGGAAGAATAAAAGTAGCTGCAAAAACAAATCAGTAAGTACTTATCACCCCATGCTTAGCCAAGTGGAGGGTTTTGGTCATTCAAAAGTTAAGATATTTAACGTAAGGGCAGGCCCATTACAATAAAAAAAATTAATCTACACTATTCCACTATTTGAACAAGGGCAGCTTTGATTCTTTGTTAGCATGTTATATAATTATATTCACCAAACACAATTCTAGAGTTATGTTAAGCGAAACATTGAGTGCAGAATAGAACACAGAGTACTGCGGTTTATCCAATGGTCTCTGTCCCAATTGTCTAGGATAAACAGGAAGTTTAAAAAATTTATGTAATGTATAGCTTTTAGAATGTTTTATGTTTCTTAAAGCAGCTAGTTCCTTTTGAAGTGGCTTATCTAGTCCTAGCTTAGTTTGAAGACCATTGAGTCCCCAAACTTATTTAGTCTAAGACCCTATTCATTAATTAATCTTTTCAGCAGTTTGAAGAACACTGAGCTATCATTCTATGTTAATATTATATTCAGAATATATAAATCGAAAAAGGTAATTAACTAGCTGATCTATCAACACACAGCCCAAACCACTGGAACAATCAGGCTAATATTAGATTAACCATAACATAACCATGAAAAATTATTTTAACCATAAAGAAGATGTGAACAACAGCTAGTATGTTAATATAAAAACTTGTTAACTAGTTAATATTCAAGGTATGGATTTCCTTACTAATAGATAAATAGATAAACTACTTAATAGCTTAAATATTTTTTGTTGTTTTAGGATTTACATTGCACTCCCGTTTAATACTAAAAACTAAAACCTGTTGAAGCATCACAACATAACATAGAATATATAGAATATATGATTGTGTGTTTTATTTATTATATTTTTAACTGTATGAAACTCAAAGTATAACTCTGTTAAGGTTATTTACAAATTCTAGATGTCATACTTTCACTTAGTTACTAAGTTTTTTTTTTGTTTTTTAATAACTGGTACCTGAATAAAAAAAGTTAATTTGTTGTTTTAGAAAAAAGATGAAATTATAATGTAACAAAGATACAACAAACAACTTTATATTGATATGCGGCCGGCATGGCTTTGTGTATCCGGCTGTCGCCTACATATTTATAAATAGGTAAAATCAATAACCTAATATGCCTGTTAAAAATGTGGATAAATAACTTACCGAAAAACGCAGAAACATCGAAACACGCATTTTGAAGCTTAATAACTAATTATCTTAGCGAAAAAATGAGTAGTATTTCTTATTTAATTAATAACAACTTATTAAACGTATACATTTGCACAAAACAAGTCAACGTATCGGCTTCCACCCGTTATCTGCCCTAAAACCTCTCCTCTCAGTTGCAAGCTGAGCTTGTCTAGAGTCTAGAGCGGCAAGTTTCAATAGTTGAAAGTTATATATTTTATATAAATTAGTAAATATTGTACTTTAACACTACACCTAGGTTTAGCAAGGTCTGTTATATGTAAAGTTTTACGCAATGTTTTGCTTTCTTAAATAATAATGTACACATTAATACAAATACACTACAAGCCAAAGTTTAATTTAATTAAAATTCAAGAATTCAAGACTGAACTTTTGAGATGTGATTTGTCATTTGTCAATATAATAAACGTCAAAACAGAAAGTCAATGTGAACAGATAAATAATAGAAATGGGAATTGGGGAACAAGGGAACATTCACTTTCCTATTTTCAGGATAATCTAACAATTTTGAGGTAAACGAAGAAATGAGTAGTTGAGTTTATCATAATATGTTTGCATTAGTTGAACAAAAAAAATTCCTACAATTTCCTACGCATAATTATTTTCCTAATTCTTGCCGTTACACATTTAAATATAATAATATTAGCGATATACATATTATTAATATATGGAAATTAAAATTTCAATTAATTGAAAAAAATAATATTACTAATATACGTAAATTAAAAATTCAAATAAGAAACTAAACTTATCAGAACAAGACCAAATTTAAATGGGACCACATGAGAGGACCAAGCTTTCAATAAAATCGGTTCACCAGTAAGTTCTAAGCTAACAAACACAAAAAAATACAGATGAATTAATAACCTCCTTTTTTGAAGTCGGTTGATAACTAATTATAAGATATCTTTATACACTAATTATTCAAGAAATATGTTCCTATAGAACCATCAGACAATGCTTTTAAAAGGTGCCTTTTTCAATGTGTTTTATTTCATATTCATGTCGATAAATGTTACGTTTCGTACAGTGCTTAAATTATTCAACTCAGCTGTGTATCTTTGGTATTAAAATGAAATAAAAAATAGCAGAATCTTTTTCAGAAAAAAATATTGGAAACAATGGAATTATGTTTTGTCAAAAACTTAACATAGGACATAAATAAATAATAAAAGATTTTCACATTTAAACATTTATTATTTAATTAGTGAGGTACATTATAAAATTAAAATAAAACAAATCACTTAATCATTGGATTACACACTTGGGTCATTAAATAACATAATAATAATAAAAAAAGCTAGGAATTAAGGTACTTGTAAAGGGATTTCATTGGTTACACATTTAACAGCTGATATTTTGAGACTCATCAGAGGCACCTAAGTCTATTCCAGTATCATTGCCTGCATCATCTGTTACCTCCTGAAATAAAATTATAGTACATATGTTCAGATATTGTTTCTATGCAGCATTTGTAACTATATTATAAAACAAATAAAAAAATTTATTGATTTTATTTTATATGCAGTATACATAAGAATCAAATAAATTTTTGGGTCGGGTTAATAATATAACGAAAATTAAATCGCCTTAAAAATTCGTTAAGAAGTCTCTAATTATCAATAAATTTCTTATGGGCTCATAAGTTGTACTTTAAGTAATTAAGCATCGTTACAATCAGCTCCGACTTCATTAGTGACCTTCGAAGTGCATGAAAAAATTAATTTTCTTTGGCTTGAAAATATGTTATACCAGCTTTTGCCCCTTCACATCACAGGCCTTATAAACTTTCTTCTTGAATCACTCTATCACTTAAAAAAACCCATCAAACCCATTGCATACTTTTAAAGATTTTAGCTACATTAGGGACATAGGGACAGACAGAGAAAGCGACTTTGTTTTATACTAAGTAGTGATACTAGGTTATGCAATATCTTAAAGAAATCAAAATGATAACTTGTTGCAGGTTGTTAGTTTTTACACCAGCTGGTTATCTAAAGATGTGAATTTAACATTTGTGGTGATACGCTGTACAATCACCTTTAAATTTCTTGAAGATAGTGTTCAAAGGTTGTAAAAAGAAATAAAAAATACATAGTACCAAGGTCACCATTTCTTAATGGATTTTTCTGGTTTGCAGACCACCACAATTTATTTCATCTTTAACTTTATATCCTTTTTTTGTTTTCTATATTCAAAACCTACCTCAAAGATATATGAACAAGCATATAGATGTATGCTTATATTTGTTGAAAAAAAAATATATTAATGAAAAATTTTATAGCTTTACTAGCAAACTTGGCGAACTTCGTTTCGCTACCAGATGGCTGTATGTGAAAAATGAATTTCCCGTTTTTCTGTTGAAATTTTCCCTGAATTTTCTTTGCTATAAACCTCACGGAGCCCGAGACCTTTCCAACGAAAGCAAAACCGTGGAAATCGGTTCGTGCGTTTTGGAGTTATAGCGTCAGGAAGGAAAACCCGACTTATTTTTATATAGTAGATGGAATAACATTAAATGAAATAAGTAAATTTGCAAATCTGCACTAATTTCAGTTACAAATTTAATATATAAGGGGTACCATATCTAAGTGTTTATTTATATTCTGCATAATACTCTTACTTTATATACATCCATGAAACTTTGTACTTCATCCAGCATTTGTTTGTAATATAAATTCTCTTCCTTTAAAGTTGCTTTAAGTTGACACAGTCTTTCATTCTCTTTAAGAGCCGATTCTAGCTCTTTCCTATAAAGAAATTTATTTAAAGTACATTATAATACAACACAAGTTACAAGGTGGACCCTGCATGTTAACTTATGTGAGGCTGAGATTAAAAGCCTAACTGTTTATCCAGATACCCAAACAACTGATTGAGTCTTCATACAGACCAAAAAAATTGTGTAAAAGAGTAACAAATAAAAAAACAAACATCCATCTTCACAATTATTCACATTTATAATAATAATATAACCAATGATAGATAGATTTAAAATGTTTGATTAAAATGAACATTATACAAATGTTAAGAGGATTAACAAATGCAATTTGAAATTTTTTTCTTGATGTGATTATGTGGATGCAAATTAGTAAATTAAAAAAAAAACTGGACTCCATTTAGGGGTTTAACTCAAGATTATGATAAAATACTACTGAAAAATATAGCAATTAAATAACCCACCTTTTTTCTTCTGCTTGTATATACCAATAGTTGTTACTTTGTATGCGCAAGGCTACATCATCTTTTAAGCTTATTGCATCCAAGTTGACTTGCACACTTCTGGATAATTGATTTTTCTTACCATCTCTGCAACAAAATGCACTATAACATGTATGTAACTTTGATTACTGTCTATGTAGGTATATAAAAGTGAGAACAAATATATAATTTTAATTTTAAGGCATTGAAATACTTTATGAATGAGAAATTTTGAAAGAATAGAAAAAAATTGATCATGAGGCGGTATTTGATTCCGTAAACCGTATCAAGCGGGTGGTTGAGAGGCTAGGTGTTGCTATGGATTGGCAAAAAACGCAAGTTTGAATCCTGCCTCATGATCAATTTTTTCTATTCTTTCAAAATTTCTCCAATATGTAATTATTTTATGTGGGATGTCTTCTTTCTTTTGATAGGGAGTTTAGAATAGGAAAAGCATTACTTTTATCAGTTTCGCTAAAAGACTGCATGCATTAGAAAACTGCATTAAGGATATGTCCTTAATGCAGTTTTGTAAATTAAACCCACTAAAATGGAAAAAATTAACATCCACAAACTTTAACATAAGCAAACAAAGCAATACTTTTTAAGGGTAATTTAGACATTACCAGAAGTTCATGCAGATATAAATAATTAAATCAAAACAGCATTACAATTAAATGAATATTGACATAACTCCACCCATTTTTGGGGTCAGATTCTTTATCAGTTCCATACCTAAGCAAAATTATACATTAAAACAAGCAGAATGAAAAAGCTGATAACACTACATAAATTTATTCAATACAATAGCATGAATTAATATTGTCTTTAAATAAGAAATAGGTGGCCCAATAAAAAAGGTGACTGATTGAATAACTGTATTTAGGTTATAACATTTAATACCATTCCTGATATCACGCAAGTTATAAGTTAAATTATATAAATTTACAAAGGATTTGCATTTTATATTAAAATATTTCGTTCAAAATGAATGTTGCATCTAACATCTGTGAGAATATTTACCGGACAAAGTAATCTTCTATTTTCTGTTTTCTTAATGGTGTATCGTTACTTTTTGTATCTTTTAAAGAATCTTCAGGCTCCAATAAATCAGTTGGCTACACAATTAAAAATTAATTAATAATAAAGTCAATAAACATAAACCTAGTACAATGCATTTGTCACTTACTTCACTCATTATAGTTTCTTAATGTTCGAAACACGAATTAATAAATTACAGTTCAAAATAATTAAATTATAAATATACAAGCGCTGGAAAAGAAAAATATTCAAAAACAACTTTGTTTGTAACTTTGTAACGTATCGACTATTGTCAAACATTAGATAAGTGTCAGTGTTAAAAAAAATAACGGCAGATGTCAAGCAGATGGGCGCGTCAAGTAAAAAAATCGAGTTTCTTTCATCAACCCCACAGAGTAATTTTACATAAATTGTATAGTCTAGTGTATATATTATTATGCGTTTAGAGCGCAGGCGGCGCTGCAACTGTGGATACAGAAAAAAGTATTTGAATACTAAATAATAAACAAAAGGTTTTGTTTTATACCAAATATGAATTCTAAGCAATCGAACAATCTATGAAATTATTAAAATTAAAAACAGCTGCATAAATCAAAATTATTTGTTTCAGGTATAATAATTAATATCATTTCCGATTATTTAAGGTAGGTATAACAATTGATGAATCTTTCCTGGATATTTCAACTTTAAACATGTTTTAGTTTGTAATGTTCATCATAATACCATGCATTAGTTTCTATTTTGATAACAGTACGTAATGTGCGGTATTCATTACAAAATTTATAAAATTCTTGTTTCAAGCCACAGATAAGGTAGTGGTTACGGTTAGTTGAAGCCGTCGCATCATGTTAGCGAAGCTTAATTTATTGACCGATATTCTTTAGATTTTCTCAATGTCACACAGGTCATAGCCAGTCAGTCAGTTCTCTTTGCCAGTACATTTTCTTTACACTAATCTTATTGGCTAATTTCTGTGTCGAAAATTTTAGCACCAATCGCAGTAAATGCTTTTAAATTTTAACTCTGCCAATTACAATTGGAGAACGTACTTAATCAATACTACCGGCGAGGTGACCCGGCTGACCGCTACCTACCTGACGATCGCTACTTGCAAATTGCAACAGATAGTTGTGTTTCAATAAAGGCCTAAGTAAGTAACATATTTAACATTTTATTAATTAAATGACATGTTCGTAAAACTCTGTTTTTAATCAATGAGATTGTATTATCTTATAAATGTAAGAAGTAAAGGATCTAAAGCACAATGGACGCTTTATGATAGCGGTCAATTAATTTAATCACTCTTATTTTGCAGGACAAAAATCAACCATGGGTCGTAAATTTGTCGTTGGTGGTAATTGGAAGATGAATGGTGATAAGAACCAAATAAATGAAATTGTCAACACCTTGAAAAAAGGTCCTTTGGACCCAAAAGTTGATGTATGTGCCCCATCTTTATTCATATCTTCAGTTCTCCATTTCGTCTAATAATAACGATGTAGAGATGCTTTTTCATGTTTATTATTTTATTTTTATTATATTTTACTTCCCATAAAATTAATTATTTAATAAATCTAAGATCTCAACTTGTACTTGTACAAGGTATAAAAATACCTTGTATGAGTTACTGATTTATTATGTATTTTCTACACATTTCTGTAACTCTTGTAACACTGATATTTGTACTTTAATAGTACTTATTGATAAATTATTATGTTCATTAAAAAAAACCCTATTTGTTTGATGTTTAGGTGATTGTTGGTGTACCAGCCATCTACTTGGCCTATGTCAAGGGAATCATTCCTGACTCCATCTCTGTGGCCGCCCAGAACTGCTGGAAGGTGCCGAAAGGAGCATTTACAGGTATGTACCTTACTGTAGGATATCAAAAGCATTTGCTAATAACATGATATTATAGATGGGGATACCCATATCTATATCCTTGCCCTTTACAATCCATTCCTTTATCCTCATACACAATCCTTTCCCTATTCTATAGGATAACCCTTTTCCTGTCAGTCCTTTTGAAGGCGAAATGGTAGTGCATTGGCCTACATGTCGAGTCACCAATGCTCAAGATAAGTTACTTCCTATGATGTAAAATAGAAATATACATATTAATAGATACTTGTATCAGAATCTAAAGCTCCAATCGACTTTAAATATATTAATTAAAAATGAAAGTTATTCTATTTTTTGTCAAATGAAATATAATTATAATTACAATTTCTAATCTAGGTGAAATCTCTCCGGCTATGATCAAGGATATCGGTGCGACCTGGGTGATCCTGGGACATTCTGAGCGTAGAACTATTTTTGGGGAGAAGGATGATCTGGTTGCTGAGAAGGTAAACAATTGTACAGATCAAAAATAGACGTTAGGGATCTCAAAAACATAAAACTTTAATATTAATACAAATAAAAAAAAAACTGTTATAGTAATACAAATTGGAAAAAACTATTATAAGAGCAAATTATTTTTAGCCAAATCTAATATTCCTGAAAAATTTACATAACTATACTTTTGTGTCAATGCATATTCAATTCCGATCAGACTGCCAGCAGTAGAGGCACAACTTAATGATAAGTACAATACAAAAAGGAAGGAAGGTGTTTAATCTTCATTTCATCAGTAATCTGTATAGATGTGATAATATATACTTTGAAATATGATTTGTAATGTCTGTATATATATATATACATATTATGTTATTTATTTTCGCAGGTAGCCCATGCCCTTGAATGCGGCTTGAAGGTCATCGCCTGTATTGGTGAGACCCTTGAGGAGAGAGAGGCTGGTAAGACCGAGGAGGTGGTGTTCAGACAGACTCAAGCCCTGGTGCCAGCTATTGGCAATAATTGGGACAAAGTTGTATTGGCTTATGAGCCTGTATGGGCCATTGGTACTGGCAAGACGGCTTCCCCTGCTCAGGTATTAATATATCTGTATAATATCCTTTTTTTTAAATTGATTTTTACAGTCACAATGCTAACTGACCCGACATATATTGTTCTTTAGGCGAGCGAACTGTCTAATGCATGCAATTTAAATAGCCAATAAGTTTTCTTAGTATTTACAATTTATAATTTTTGGCTAAAACTTTTCTTTCATAATGAGAGAATGTGAGTAATGATTATCATTTTCTGTTTGATTGCGTGAATATAATCATCGAATATTTGCCTTGATTAATGTAGTATTTTAGAAACAATTAATCATTTTATATTCGAACAGGCGCAAGAAGTCCATGCGGCTCTCCGTAACTGGATCTCTAAGAACGTGTCCGCTGAGGTAGCTGAGTCTGTGCGAATCCAATATGGCGGGTCTGTGACTGGCGCCAACGCTAAGGAACTCGCCGGCTGCGCAGATATCGATGGGTTCCTTGTTGGCGGTGCCAGCCTGAAGCCCGAGTTCGTGGATATCGTGAACGCGACTAAATGAGTGTGTGTTTTCCAAATATTCCCCCCTTGTTTGATGTAATGTGGTTGCAGCGCAATGCGAAGTTTGTGGGTGTTGCCATTTGCGAAATAAAATTCAAATGAGGCAATATTAGCAAGATATTATAGAACAGAATTACATGGGCATATATTTTAGAAATGTTTATACAAAATTATATACACTTTTGTAATAAATTAAAGAAAATTTAAACAGACATTCATCATCAAATTAAATAGAATACAAACTTCCATTGCATTCGTGACCACATACAAGGGGCGGACCCGTTCGTACACAGATATTTCGTTCTCGAAAATCAGTGTATAAGAGATTAGAGAAGAAATACTCAGTGATGAATGGGCAGCGACTGTGTCGTATGGACTGATTCTACAAGTCAAAGTGGCATGCATAATCTCGTGATAACCATTTACTAAGTGTCTATTTAACCACCGACAATTTTTAGTACTGGCAATACATTCGTAAAACGAACTCGACTTATTGCATTTAAAATTGGAACAAAAATTTCATCTTTTTTTATCAGTACTAAATGTTGTATGAACTTTATACTTATTATGATATTATAATCATGTAGGTTTGAACTTATCTAGTTACTCGCACAATTATTATTTGATTTGTGTTATCGGTCAGTTTGAGTTTAGTCAGTTTGTTGTATGTTGATATTTTTTGGCTGTTATAATTTTTATCAGCTTCCCTGATAACTCGTTAAGATTTATTTTATTTACATGTTGTTAAAAATGTGCGTACATATTCAAATTAAACTCAATGTCGTATAATATGTTTTTTATTAACAATCCCGTTACAAAATTACATCTAAATATTTTGAGCGATATATTCATTGTTCTATATTGTAACAAATCAATCTTAAAATAAAATATAATTAGCTAATTATTTGTACTCGTCAATGTATTGCTCATATTTGAACCCTTCATAGTAATTATCTAAAAATTTGTTTTACATATAAAAGTATCAATAAGATTATAAAATGAATAAATAGTACAAATAGACTATTGAAATAGTACATTGAGGATTGCTTTTCCAAAGCTACTTAATTCTCCTCAACATGCTAATGTAATGAAATTTTACAATTTAATGCTGAAATACCATGTTATATATTTTTATAACATCTTTCTTCAATGCTCGTGACTATATATTTTTTATAACATATGTTACCTTTCCACGTGTTTTGAGTTACACATACACCGATTCATCTTAACATTCACTAAAATAGGGCATTAATGATTCACAATTTCATATATTTTTCATCGCGATGCGTGCAGTAGGACACAGGCGAGTGTAATTACAGAGAGTATATACGAAGATACATAGTAAATAACTTATAACTATGTATATAATTTTAGTTTAATTATGAGATTTTTGAGCTTAAATGGTTAGAAACTATTGTCGTCATAATTTTTGAGGTAGATTGATGCTATATATTCGTAACTAAATGCTATGGAATAACGCTATTATAGTAATTTTTTGTCAACCATCCAAATAGTGTAAAATACGATAAAAATAATAATAGTTAAAAAAAACTAAAAAACACGCTTTTATCATATTTTGCAAATTGAAAAATGGAATAATTTTATCAAATTAGTGTATTGTCATCGGTCCTCAATAAATCTACAAAGTTTGAACGAAATCTGGCCGTTTAAAGTGGGTCAAAATCGCGCCCAAAGAAATCGGTTACAAACAAACAAACATACAAACATACAGGTGAAGCTAATAAAAAGCGTGTAAATATATAAAGGATTTTAAATGTTTCTAAATATGTATATTTGAAAATATTGATTCATATCTAGGTACGTGTAATATGCCTACGTGTAAAATAATATTATTTAGTTACCTACCTAATAATGAAAAATACAATCATAAAATAGACTAAAGGTTTTTAATTGATTTTTTTAAGACGTATAAGTAAATACCAGATACCTACCCATTTGCAAATACAACAATGTGGCCCTCCGGTTTCCTGTATGGCCTTACTATGCCTACATAAGGTTTTCAAATATTAATAGCACCAGGAGTTTCTTATAATAGATACTCTTCTACTGATTCATTGTATAAAATTCACTGTGAGTAAATCTTAAATATATTTTTAGCGAAAATATCATCTGGCAACACACTAAGATTTATTGATTATCTAGAACCGCGGGTCCCAAAAATGGCAGATATTTCACCACAGGCTCTCCATAACTAAGGAAGTCTCTGGCAGGTTCGAACCATCTTGCTACAAATGAGAGTAGCAGTAGCCAAAGCAAAATTTTTACAATCCAGTCGAGTATGTACAGGCTGAAAAATAAATAGAACATTTCAATAAAAAATTTAAAAGTTATGCGTATTAAAATTATTAAAGGTTAAAGTGGTAGCAAAAAATTGCGTAAGAAAATCATTTATCGTCATCTATATTAAGCAGTATTTATGCAGGGAACTGCAGAATTAATTTAAAACTCAATATAAGATACGACGATAGCGATACATTGCTCTACAAAAAATTACTTGCCTTATACAGATCATAGTATCTCTAGAATATGTTACAAGCTTACTTACAAGTTGTGATAATGTCTGTTTATATGTATCTTGTTAGGATCTTCTTTGAGACAGAATATTCGACCGCCCTCAACACAGATTCGCAAATATTTAGTTTTATCCACCTCCGTCAGATCTGTGTTAAACGTTTTATTATCCTCCTCCGTTAGTTTCAATTTAATGTTATCAAAATTAGGACAAGGGAAATTCCAAGGCCTTATTGTGAAGTATTGCAATACTTCAAGACCTTGACTTATGCGTTCTTGCACTCGAAGCATACTGTAAAATTACAAATTGTTTTTAATAGCCGTACTATTGGAAATATGTAATACAATTTATATAAATAACAGCTTTTTTCTTTGTGGAATGTTGGTTTGCTTTATCATTTATAATCTAAACTTATTGCAACTAACTTTATTAGGATTTTGTATGAAACGACATATAAAAAAAACTAAACAAATGACAATGTAGATTTTACAACTTACAATCGTTTTTGGCCGGCAATAAGCAGCAGAAAGTCTATGCAATAAGCTGGGAGCAGGTGATAGAATATTCTTTTGAACTCGTGCAATGCATAGTTGGTTGTGATGTCCCCGTTGGGATACCATAGAGGCCACGCGAGAGGGAATTTGCGGCCGTAATCCTTCGCTATTGTTAGTACCTCGCCCCAGGTTGTAGGCTTCTGGTGTCCGATATTTATGTTGTATATTGGAATCACTTCTGGCCTGTTGGAGTTGGACTTTAATTGAAAAACCAAGGCAATAAGTCCTATTTACTAGATAAAAACAAAAAGAATTATTTTAATTATTTATTTTGTACTCGGATCATGGTAGAGACAAATATCCTGATAATTGAAATTCATTTCGCTTTCCCCTTCTAGCAAATAAACCTCTATGAATATATTATAATACTAATCAACTCGTGAGATAAAAATGTTAATGTCACCCGATACTTACTTTTCTTTCCGATTTGATTCAATCATGGCTAATGCAATGATAGCGTTGATTGCGGTATCCACTGGTATGACCTGTGCGATTAAACTCCCGTCACAAAGCATGCTCCGGATTACACCCTTACCAGCCCCCAGCATCAACCCAACGGGGCCGTTGAGGTTGTCCACCCAACCTGGGAGGGGTTCTGATAGAGCTGGACACACTGGAAATATAGGCAATTAAGAAATATAGCTTCAGCACGCGTAAACATGCATGTTTTTTTTTAACTAAGAAGCTGCTCCCTCTAGTTCCCATATGGCCTTTTCATTGTAGATTTTATTTGTAAAAGTTCATATTAGGATACAAACTTTTAAAAATCCGTTTAGTCGTTTCTATATGTGACGTTATTTTAATGACTTTCTTTCAAAACTTGCGTATAACCCTAATTACACTTAAAAGCCGAGAATGCTCATTGAGGAAAAATAAATCCCATAACGGGTTGTGGTCTCAGTCAAAAATCCACATGGCAAAGTTCTGGCTCTAATAAAACGCTCATGCTGCGTTGTGACAAACGCCGCTGGCCGCTACCTTGCCGCTGGCCGCTGCGTCTGCTCGTGCATTGGTTCACAGTACCCGTAGTATTTTACTACTCTTTGGTCCACAGTCGATATAAGTACTACTACTCCTCGTTAAACTATTTATGCCCTAAACGCTGTATATTAAATGTGCTATGCGATCGTATTTTTGCTTAGAAACTAGAAAACAATAACGTGTCATTTCATAAGAGCCGTAAAATATCGAATTTCGCGACGAAGAATGAAGAATTCATGTCATGGAATTAAACTTAATTATTAAACTGCGTAATCAGCTTAAAGCACTGTCGTTACAGTTCATCAAACATTTATATACCTCTACCTGCATTATATTTCAATAGCAATTTCTACTCTTTGCGCATATTTCGATTCGCTACACTATCTTATTTGCGTAATGATGATATCACTGTTCGTAGAATGGCTTTTCAAATTCAGCCCTGTGTTCTGCTTTCACATTAGCTATTGTAGGACCGATGGATTTAATCGCCCATACTTTAAAATTTAAACGATTCACTTAAATAACAGCTTTCTATCGAATACAGTGTATTTTTACTTTAATCAACTAAGTCGACAATTGTATTAGTTACACGCACGCATGATATAATATTGATAGTGATGGATCACTGGAAAACATATTATAAAGTTCGTTATGTGTTTCAACTTTCAATGGATAATTTAACTTTATTTACTTAACAACATACATTTGGAATGGGCAATTAATTAAAGACCATGAATATTAAACGTCCTCGATATGATAATTTTGTATAGTTTTTTTTTATTAAATCATACAAATTATAACGCGGTGGCTAATTATTCTATTCACAGGTTTGTTGATCAGCGGAAGTTAATGGATATTTAAACCGTTGGGATTTTTTTGCGCTTGTATTAGAACTGCGCTTGTATTAGAACTAAGCACTTTAAAATTTGAAAAATAAGTCGATTTCACATGTTTACCTATACTTGGTCTTGCAATAACCACGGGTAAAGATTCAAATGAATCAGCGACTATGGATTCAGCTAATCTTTTAGAGAAAGTGTAGCAATTTGGATGTGCGCCCAATAAGGACGGAGTTAGGAGCGTTAATTGTTTGTCGTCAAGCCACTCTATCAGCCTCATTATGTCCGCTGGTTGTACTGTTGGTGCATGAATCTGAAATAAAAAGAATCGGATTAAGTTCAATATAAAAAGTTTGAAAATGTGTGAAAATTGAAAAGGGCTGGATATTTGCATAAATACACTAACACATTAATATGCTACAATAAATGATAAGTTTATATAAGTAACACAAAGAGAAAAAGACAAAACTAAGATTTTTCTTTTATTGAAAATCATCGTAGTATTAGGACATGTTAATGAAAATACATATAAAAGCTGTCAACATTATGTATTATTATTTTTTATTTTTGCGCTACGGGAACGTGGATGGCATTTTTTATAAAAGTATTTTCTGTACAAATTTTATGAAATCCCTTTTAAAGATAACAAATTGCGAACCTCCTTTAGATTATTACCTTTTCCTCCAAAACCTGATAGTCAGGGTAACAGAAAGCGGTGGATAGATGCACCACTAATTGCAACTTCTTCAATTTTTTTGCTACATCAAGAGTCCTCTGAGTGCCGCAAGTATTCATATTTACATTGTCCCTTAATGGCGCTTCTAGTCTTAAGGTTGCAGCAAAGTGAAACACTAAACATACTTCTTCAGATAATTTTTCTATATCGTTGTCCGAGAGACCAAAGTTCTCAAAGAGCACGTCACCCTGTAATGCCTTTATTTTCTTCAAACTGGTTGGACGATCGTTTCTTATACGGTCGAAGAGCTGGAAATGAGAAATTTTCAAATTTGTAATTGTATGTAACTTAACATTTTAATTCTAAATTTTAACTTAAATGTTGAACAATGTTTTGTAAAAAACGTGTTTTGTGATTTGATTACGTCGAGATATGTATATTATAACGAAACACAAAAAATATTTTAATTGCCTTTACAGTTTTTGCATGATTATTGGAAAATTTTGAACCTTCAAAAGGTATTAAGCTTAATTTTTTTAACACAGAAGGACATACAATAGAGCCGATTCCCACGTAAATAACGTGGGATTCGGCTAACCGTGTAGTATAAATATGTATTATAAAGTAAATACATAATAAAAAATAAATATGTAAATACACTAATGTTAATAATAATAATAACACACTTTATTTAGCACCAATTTAAAAAAAATAATATATAAAAAGGAAAACAAATGAATAATAAAAACATAAAATAGAGCCAAAAAGGCAGCCTTATCGCTAAGCGATTTCTACCAGGCAACCTATAATGTTATGAGTATTTAGTAATAATTTCGATTGCTGTAGGTAATGTATCCACTTAGAAACGTACAATCTTTTTGTAAATGCTATTTTGGAAGTATTAAGTTATACTGCACTAAATTCGATAGCCTAATACTATGAATAAGGCAAAATTTTGTGAATGGCCGAAGGGACAAATATTTAGGCTTCGGCGTTGAGAAGTTATTAAAAATGGTACACATGATTTTTACATAATGAACTGCACATTAAGCGGTTATTCATATATTTTTTAATTTTTTCTAATAAAAGACCAATTTTAAGATGAACTTAAATTTTTTAGAGACGTATATTGCACTATTCTCGACAATCGACTTGTCGTATTCAATTATTTTTTTGAGCTTATGGTTTCGTATTCTTTGAACATGTTTTGTCATGCTACCTTAATTTAATTACACACTAGCTGTGACCCGCGGTTGAAACCGCGTAAGCGTGCTGCGTAACCGTATCCCGTAGGAATATCGGTATAAAAAGTGCCTATGTGTTATTTCAGTTGTCCAGCTATCTACGAAGCAAAATAGTATTATTATTCACCAATAGATGTCAGGAAAAAAAACACGAATAAAATACGAATATGACATTTTCTAAAAAAAATTTCTAGCTAGATCGATTTATCGCCCCCGAAACCCCCTGTATACTAAATTTCATGAAAATCGTTGGAGCCGATCCCGAGATTCCAATTATATATATATACATATATATATCTTCTTAATATATAAAATTCTCGTGTCACAGTTTTCGTTGCCATACTCCTCCGAAACGGCTTGACCGATTTTGATGAAATTTTTTGTGCTTATCCGGTATCTATGAGAATCGGCCAACATCTATTTTTCATCCCCCTAAATTATAAGAGTAAGGCAGAACAGAGTTTGCCGGGTCAGCTAGTATATATACAAGAATTGCTCGTTTAAAGGTATAAGATTAGCAAAAGCAAATAATGTTTAAATAAATGCATTACTCACGGGTAACCTCTGCATTTCCTCCAACCTCTGATTGATCGACTTGCCTCGCTTAGGTCGCATTAGTATGTAGATGTTGCCGATGGTGGGGACGCTGTAGAGTAATTTCTCGACCAGCACCTTTCCCATGAAACCAGTGCCACCAGTCACCAGGATACTCTTGCCTTTATAAAAGTCCGCTACAGACATTTCAGCCGTCATCCTGGAAAGACGATTTATTTTGAATCATTCCGATTTTCGAGAATAATGTGTGTTCTATTTGCATTAATGTCGCACTTGTTACGTCCAACCAAACATCATCATCAGCCCATATATGTTCCCACTGCTGGGACACAGGCCTCCTATGAGGGTTCAGGCCATAATCCACCACGCTGGCCAAGTGCGGGCTGGCAGAAGTCACATATTGTCGAACTTTCGATTCTCGGACATGCCGGTTTACTCACGAAGTTTTCCTTCACCGTTTTTAGCAGTGGTGATGTAATACATGCGCAGATAAATTGAAAAATCAAAATATTTTTCTGCGCGCTCGCCCGGTCTCGAACCCCGACTTATCGATTTTGAAGTACAAGGTTCTCACCACTGAGCCTCCACTGCTTTTAACCAAACATAACTTTAAGCTAAAAAAAAACTGAATTTAAAGTTAATCGGCACTTTCAGTAACGCTCTTTACGTATAACAAAAAAAAAAAATCGTAAACGTTCAATCAGAAAAATTATCAGAGAATGAATTTTGTTTTAAAACACACAACCATTAACTTATTCAAATAAATTTCTATCCAGCTAATGTACTTTTGAGTCTTTTTATTTATCTATTTAACATCAGTCTCGATAATTTAAAGAATGACGTAAATCGTGAATCATACGCGATACATTATTTCTCTAAAGGTGTTTCAATTTTGAGTAATGATTGATTTATTGATTTCATGTTGATGTTGAATTCATGTTGATTTTTAATTGTTTGTGAGTAAATATATTATTAAACGTACATGTCACAATAAAATGTAAACACCGGTAGGTTGTGTCTAATGGCATCAAAATGGGGATAATAGACCAATAATATAGTATGGAGAAATAAATGTAATAATAACAATATTTTTATTACTTTATCTCTCTACTATTCTGAGTACGATCGCCAGTATTAAATTATTTATTTTCTGGCGTAGTACTCACAATAAGAGAAAGTGAGATAATTTAGTTATTTATATCGCGTAGTAGCGTGCTTTTTGATTTTATTTATTATTATTTTAGGCCCGCGCCTTTACCTACATACAAAAGAGATGTGTGAAACATCTTATCAAACGCGGCAAAAAGTTGTTTTTGTTCTATATATAAATATTTAGAACATAAGTATTATTTATATATACTCAATCCTTTCTCCTAACTGTCTTTATTACCACCGTCTTAATTACCGTCTCGTGAGTAAGGCCTACAAGCATGGGTGCTTGAGCGATAAAACAGTTGTTACATATCCTGTCACTATGCGCAAGAGGGAATGTAAAAATTACATGCAGATGCCTCAAGCGAAACTGGTAGCCTATATAACGAAAGTAACTAACACCTTGGAGTTGTATGTCATCAATGGTGAGCGTTTCGTGTGGTAAGCTGAGACAGACTTGCAGAATGCTTTAGTATGTGGGCACCTGTAGGGCATGCACCAAATTGAGTGACCAAGACATCAGTTGCCGTAATAAATACATAATCGACCACAAATACAACTTCTTTTGAATAATTGATTATAACTACATCAAAAAGTGTTACATATTTTATTTTATATTTGTACGGATAGGAGCTTGACATTCATTGCGCGCGTCTTCCAAACCGCACTTCATGGTTTTTTGTTGTGATTGGTATGGGGAAAAAAATATTTAGTTAGAGCTTTATTAATCACCTATTGTTTTACTTAACAATACCACTTATTAAACAAAATACAAGTCAAGGATAATGAATTATAATGATGAAGCATTTAGAGAGATTCCTTATTATATTATTAACGATACATGGTGTTGCGATTATAAAATATGGTTAGCACACATTTAGTCCCAATGCGCCTATGCGGGTTTTCAGGCCATAATCATGATCCCGCTGGCCACGCCGGCCAAGAGTGTCAGCAGATGTCTCATATTCCTAACCACTGAGCTATGAGCTACTACTTATCTGATGATAATGTTTGATTAAAAAATCCACGAACGTTGAATTTATATCGAATCTTAACATTCTAAGAAAAAGTGATTGAAACGAAAAATCTTGGAACTATTCTCCATTCGATTATTTATTTATCCCTACATTTTTTCTCGCAAATTTATTCGGGAAAGGATTTCTTCAAAGAACGACATAACGACGCTATTTTTGCAACATGGCAGTGCGAGCGGAAGAATTATATGTATGTGTGTGTTAGTGACGATTAAAAAATAAAAGAAAAATTTAACATCTATAAAACATATCTTTTCAAAACTCTTGGATAAGCTTAATAAGTAAACCAAGTAAATCCATTTATTTGAACTAGTTGACTGCCCTAGCAACTGTAATAAAATAGTTGAAAAGTTTGGAGTTTCAGCTTTAGTAAAAGTGACGGCCGTAGCTCGGAATTAATCCTAGGTATTTGTAGCACAATGCCCAAAGATTAATTATGAGTAGAATAATGCTGAAATAGTATTTTATGCAAGGTATATTTCATCTGCACAATAAGTAATACATACTTATCTATATTTTTACTAGCTGCTCATCCAGCTCCGCATTTCCTAGTATATTTTTTAATAATATTTAAAATCAGAACTCATTCATAAATATAAGTTACTGATTAATTATCCTATAGATGACCACATACCACAATGTGAATAAACCGTCGTCTAAAGTATTTTTTTGGGTTCTAAATTTTGTTTCGTTTTATTTTTATTACTGATTGTAAAATGCGTAGCTTTAATGATGTTAAAACAATATTTTTTTTTTACTACGGGACGAACGTATTACTACGGAATAGTTATTCCCAGGATGTTACCTTTACCTTTAGTTTTTTTCATTGTTTTTTTTGTTTTTTGATGTTTTTTTCATGTTATTTATTTACGCTTGACAATAGATACGTTATGATCAGCATTAAATTGTGTCTCACATTATTTGTAAGGTCGCATGTAATTAAAAATAATGGTTCACTTAATATAAATTTAATTTACTTTAATAGTACTTCTGAGATAAAATCATGAATAAGCTATTGTTTTAATAACATTTAAAATTAGATATATTTATAATGTTTAATCGTTATTCGAATAATTGTTGGTAATTTTTTATAATTATTGTGTAAATGGTCTAACCTGTGACATTATTTTGTATTGGTGGTACATAATAATTCTCTATAGACATACAATAATGTATGTAGTACGGATTATAAATATAATTTAAACTCAGCCGTAATCACATTACATAATGTGCACCTACTAGATTTTGTTTAGAAATTAACCTCATTAGGATGTGCATATTTAAAGATTCTTTTCTATAATATAATATGAAGAAGTTACCCACGAAATTAGTATAACCACAGATAATATATTATATGCATTAGTAGCGTAGCCATATTCTCTTTGGAATAACAACTGTGCGGCACGGTTTCGCGTTATAATATTAGTAGGATGTTTTCTATATACATGCACCTAATTATGGTGAGCAATATGAGGCTTCTGTGTGAAGCAATTTGTTACATTATTTCCTACTTATCATAATATATTTAATCAACATTTAACTTACATATACTACGTTATAATAATACCTATGACTACTAACTAGTTCCTTATAAATCACATTACAGCATCCCGTCAAAATAAAATTAATGTTGCTTGATTAAGAAAATTAAAGAAGTTAGAGGTCAGATAGGAAATTAAAATGAATACCTAGTATGTCTTTAAAAAGGAATCAATTGAATTTCGGTGGCTCGACTATAAGTTATTCAAGTACTAAGATATCTAGTAAGTACTAGTATAATAGAAATGTGAATATTTTTGGGTTATTTGAAGAAAAATCTTGACACTGATTGTTGACTAACTCTCAGGTATGTAGTATACTACCTGCTCAGATCGTGTTAGCAAACACTTGTATTTTCATGTTTTAAGAAAAAAAAATACTTTTCTGATGGATGAATATTTGTTTTTATATTATTATGTGCTAAAAATTAGGAATTAACCTCTCAAATTGCTGAGGCCTCTAAGCAAAACCGATGATTGCCTATTCTATTATGAGAATGTTAATTACGAAAATATTTACTAGATTTAGGGTAATGCCCTGCACAGACTTAAATTTATTTTAAGCTTTTTATGTATGATACATGATGCTATAATAGCATCCGTTTAGGTAGAATAATAAAAACCTGAGCGTTGTTTTAAGCAAAAATTATATAAAAACTAAACCGTCATTAAATTGCCACAATGAAAGCAAATTAAAAGAGGAAGGCAACAACTTCAAATAAAAAACAAATCATCACAATCGCTTCACCCAGTAAAGTTGTAAAGTGAAAAGCACAAAAAACAAAATGTAGTTCAAATTGGAACCCACTCTTTTTATGAAGTCGTTTAAACATTACAAAACAGCTTGGTGGTTACCAAATCTTAACCTGAATACTGACCAGCATATATTACAACAGTAAACACGAATTTTGCGTTTGAGAATTGAAGTGATGATTTTGACAAATTCTGTCTAAATAAACACAGAAAAAAATATCATATTAGTAGAATTTGCTTTTGTAGCAACCAGATTACTAGGCACAGAAATAACATTTTAAAATAGCACTTTCTCGTATTCAACTCAAAATGTATTCACCAATCATGTTTTCGTTATATTGAACTATTGTTATTCATAATTTAAAATTTACTAAAACGAAATTTATTTGCCATAAAAGGATCCTCTGGTTACTTTTAGGTACTTGTAGATATTGAGAAAACATTTATACAACTAAAATTTAAATATCAGCAATTTTATAATAAACTCAACAAAAAACAAATTATACACTTTAGCTATAGCACTGATAAGATAATACCATAGAATATACGAGTTATAGTATCCAAAAATCCGTATAAAATAATTTATTAAATGAAATATAAAAATACGCAACGTATACGGTAAATTTTAAAAAGTCGACGCTTGATGCATTGTTGTTATAAAAAAACTGGTTCAAATCTCTTATTAGCCGAGTGTGAAGGCTGTTGTTGGGCAATGACCTGATAACGATTTGACTTAGGAATTTTGTTATGGAAGATATTTACATTTCGGTAGTACGAAAGGGAGTTCAAATTTGAACAAACAGTATCGAAATTAAAAAGAATCGGATATAATTAATGTAAAGACTACCAGGTGAAAGTATATACGTAGTCTTCTAAGATTAAATTACTTATTAAAAAAATATTCCAATTGCTCATAGGGTCATCGCTCCACATAAAGAATCCATTAAGTTTTAGAATGTATATTGATATATTATAGTATTAATACATATAACATATTACCGAGTTAACTAATTTAAAAAAAACAGGTCACTGATACTGCGACTTAATAAAATATTAAATCAGCATTCCGTATATCCTTAACAATTCTCTCTGAATGTAATATAAATATGTATATATGGATATTGTGCTATTTTCGCATTGCAATAGCTTTAAGTAGGTATCTATTAGTTTTTCAGTGATGAAAATTATAAGTTTAATCAAGGCTTACATTATCCTATTTCTAAACATAATTTATCCGTCAACACGATGCGAGTGTTCGTTTCAAAATATTAATTTGTGTAATACCATGTTGCAGCTATTGTTTACATAAATTAAAAGACCAATGCAATTACGTATGCAATCGTTTATGTCAACAAAAAAACACGCACGCTAAAGTAGGTGATACGTATAGTTCTCACGAGAAATTATTTGCAGTTTATAACCAAAGAACTAGATTGATTACGGAAAATATCCCATAATGTTGACTCTGTAATATTATCATGTACATAAGCATCCCACAGGGATGTCGTTCCCATGTGCTGAATTTTTTATATATCGCTCCAAAAGTAGGAATTCTATACACATATATTATGTACACAATGTCTCATGCTGATTTAAAATAAAATAATTAAGGTACTTTGAGTTAAATGAACTGTGACTGACGTCCCTGACGTTCAATCAAACTGTAATTTAATGAACAAGGTATCATAATATTTCAGCGATACTTGTGAAGAACCAGTGACCCAAACAATCATTTAAATAATGTAATATCCAACTCAGTATTATAGGATAGTTTCGTTTTATTTTATTCTTAATACACGATAAAGTTTATATTTAACGAGATTCAACCCTAGTGCCATGCAACTTTGTAAGCAACAGTTACAAGTTACAGTCAATCTAAAACCGTCGATTTCCATGTTATCAACGTAAATTACATCGGAAAGTGAACCAAATGAAATTATGGGTCATTATTGTAACCATTACGAATCTACCCTGGCGCTATTGAATAAAATTAAGCGTGAATTTTTTCTTCTCATTCTTTGTATGATGAAAGCTGTTTTATGAAAAATAAATATAATTTAATTCATAGGCATGGCCTTAGTATTATATTATCTGTGTTATAGGTAAAAGCAAAAAACGGTAATAGGCAAACTTTAAATTTATAAAAATCGACTATAATATATATCCAAATGCTATTTTTTAAACAAAAAACTTTACTGTCAAATGTTTATTTAAACCACAAATTAGAGACCAGATTTAGAATTATATGAAGTTATCATATATTATGTTTGTTTACATTGTGACATTATGGTGAAAATAGAGTTCAAAAGGTCTACAATATCTTCCTGCCAACGAGGCTTGTCTCGTTTAGAGCCAGTTCATATACCATACCAGGTTGTATTTGCTTATATATTGTAAAACTGGCTCATTGACTTGTTCTAAGAATTTACGTATAGTTTCTTCAATTTCTCTATAGAACAGTGTATCTAGCTTTTGCAATTCTTCCGTAGCAGCTGGTAATAAAATTAATTCGTTTAGACACGGTATAAATAGACACGAATTTTTATGTTTTATTGTCACGTTATTTTAACGATGTTCTAGAGATGTAGTAACTAGTGAACTAGTGAAGTGAGGGTCGATGACCACTTTTTGGGCATTTCCCTTTCTTTACCATAACGATTCTCCGTTAAGTAAAGTATATAAAATGAGGATTACATATGTTCTTGTTGTAATGATTCCATTTTGCGGTTTTATTTTTAATAGGGACGCGCCGGGTCAACTAGTCGAAAGGGCGAATGTGTATCAAGGACAGGCAGAAAAAATAACAAAAAATGCCAATGGAAATGACGCCTAAAATAAGTATTTACATGCAAGGCGAAATTAAAAAAAAATTGTAAATTTTTGAGTCTGAAAATTAGATACGCTTACGTGTAATTAATATAGTTTTACTTCAATTAATTCGATTCTCGTACCACAAGACTCGTTCTCTCGATCAATCCAAATTAATCACAGCTGGATCACTCTTTGGACCTTGGTATACTTCGCAATAACATTCTGTCACATTACGGTGGCATTTCTTACTTTGTAAATGGCGTACCACTTCTAAATGCGTGGTGTACACGAAGATTATTGCATATATATGTAGTAGTACCTACATTTGCTTGTTTTAACATCTCGCTGCGAATTGCCTCTGGGGTAGGCTTAGTGTATTATATCACAGATAAAATAATATTATACATTATATCTAGTAAGGCATTGACTTTAAAGCATATTAAAAATTTTTTCGTATATCGTTTTATTATATTGTAAAGAGTAAAGAAGTGAAGTGAAGATATGGTAGACGATTCGAAAAAAAAAATCATAAAAAACGCCGCACTGGATATTTGGTAAGCTTTAGTATTCATCAGTAATTAAATGTTTGCTATTACGTTCGTAGACGGCATTCCAGATACGTAGCTGCATTGCAAATAGCCTTATTTCTTTAGATCAGTCTGTCGGTAATACGATATAACCATTTTACAAGAAAAACCAACAAAAATATAAATACATACGATTATAACGTTGGTATTTTTTGGCCCTAAAAAAAGTTCTTGTAATGCCTACTTCTGTTATAATTTATCTATACTAATGTTAGAAAGCTGAAGAGTTTGTTTGTTTGTCTGTTTGTTTGAACGCACTAATCTTAGGAACTACTGGTCTGATTTGAAAAATTCTTTCAGTGTTAGATAGCCATAGGGTAGATTTATTGAGGAGGCTATAGGCTATATATTATGTAACACGGGCGAAGCCGGGGCGTTTTATACCAGGTCTCAGATCTGTTAGGTCAGAGTGTTGGCGTCGAATATATTATGTTAAAAGAAATAACTTACTCATCATTTGTATAAGGTATGTGTGTTTAAAAATGTATTATGTACTAATTAGATTTGGTGGGTAAATACCCATTACTCTCATAATTTTAAATAAAATAAAGAAATTGTATTTTCACATGTTTAATTTATTATAAATTTAGTATGTTTAATACACTTGCCATAAATGATCGAAGGTAACATCATGTAAAAATCTAATTAGTACATAATACATTTTTAAACACACATACCTTCTTGATTAAAAATAAAAATATCAGAAATATTTCAACACTAGGTACTTACGCATGACCATTGACCAGTAAGTACCACGACACTTGCCCAACACTGCTCAAACTTAAATAAATATTCTAATATTAATTATTCTGTTTAGAAATAGGGCGTTGGTCTATGGATAGCCTTGTGTGAAGGATTTTTATAACAAATATTAACCGTTTTAAGTGCATTTATGCGTAATATAGATATGATTTTCATTTACATTAAGTGCAAATAGTTGTGACTACGGTACGAATATATTGTATTTAACTTACTGTTTTAAAACATTACGTTATTATTATTATTACATAAGTAGTGGTGGCTCAGTGGTGAGAGCCTCAGACTTTTCAATATCGATAAGTCGGGCTTCGAGACCTGGCGAGCGTGAAGGTATAATTGATTTTTCAATTTATCTGTGAAAAAACATCGTGAGGAAACCGGCATGTCCGAGAATCAAAAATTCGACGACATATGACATCTGCCAACTCGCACTTGGCCAGCGTGGTGGATTATGGGCTGATCCCTTATAGGAGGCCTGTGTCCCAGCAGTGGGAACATATAACGGCTGCGGATGATGATGTTTATGATGATGAATATAGATTGAGAGGAATATTATTAGGGTTCGTAGTAAATTCAAAAATTCTTTAGTTCTGCCAACCCGCACTTGCTCAGCTGTGGGATCATATATGGGCGAATGACTTTATTCAACTAGTTGCCATACAAATAAATGAGGATTTAATATTAATACAAATGTGAGTATTATTATTACTTACGCCAATAATGCTTAATTAAAATTCACAAAAAGAAACTAATAATGTAAAGATTAAAATGGAGATCGACAAGTGCTGGCTGAATTTTAAATCATTCTCCGTATTTTTTTATTTTCATCTGTGGCTAGTGGGAAATACGATTTGAATAGATATTTTTGAATGTTTACGGCACTGCTAGTGTCATCAATACCAAAAACTTCTCACTGTGAACCACAGATAATATAACACTAAGTTGTGTTTGATATGGTGCTTTGCCATGATGACATCATGTATATCGATATATTAATTGTTTTTCGAAACTTTGCAAATAGTGTTTTTGCTATTAATTGTTTATTCAAAAAAAAAAAATAGATGTTTTGGTACTAATTATTCATATTTAATTGTTTTGCATGTATTGTAGTGTTTTTTGTTTCCTATTCATCGTCACCATAAGTCCGTATTAGGTACCACAGCATGGAGACAGGCCTACTATGAATGAGCGTTCGGGCCATATTTCACCACGCTGGCCAAGTGCGGGTTTGCAGATGTCACATATTCCTTACGAGGTTTTTCTTCACCGGTTAGTGCAGTGGTGATTTATTTCTTATACTCTGGTCTCGAGCCTTTGATATTTCGCGTCAAGTCCGAGATTCTAACGACTAACCTCCAGAGCTCATTATTAAATGATTTTAATGTAAATGTTTCGTATATTTAAAATGTTGGTATTCAACATATCATCGATCTTCAAATGATCAATTATGTATGTAGACATGTATGCATATAGACATACTACCTTCTATCCGTCTTCACCCGGGTAGTTGAGATAACAAACCAAGAATCATAAACATACGCAAATTTGTTTTTGAGTTATAAGTGGTGTAAATAGGAGACTATTTAATGTACTAATAAATAACATACGTATGTAAATAATGTGTGTGTAATTAATGTAATAAATAAAAATGTATAAAACAAAAACAGTTTAATCTCAGAAACAGCTGTCAAATTCTCATGATGTATTGTGCGAATGTTTTCGAGGCCAATTAATCGATCTTACTAGAATTAATTTGTGAAATAATACAAAAAATACTAAGCTAAGACTCGCTTATACAATCATACAGAAACAAAATAAAAGCTCTACATATGTATAATGGTCCTTTATTTTATGAGGAAGTATCCGTACAACTACTGATCAATTTTCTCTTTGGCTTTTTTCCAATATAAACCCTAGAAATTTTGTGAAACGTTCACATCACATAACTTCGATGCCGAACCAAGGACCATCCAAAAGCTGTACACGTGATTTGGGTGATTATTTTTATTTCATCCGGAACCTCATCATAATTAAAAGCCCTTTTTTGTCCGATACTATACGGAGATCTCTCTTAAATTCATTTCATTTTTTATTTATTAACATTCTTATGAAGATTAGTTGAAAGAATATTATGAAAATTTTCAATACTTATATGTAAAATACTACATATCACCGTACAAAAGGGTGGAAAATAATTCTCATTTTAAGTTTGAATTCGTGTTTGTTTAACACAAATAATTAAATATCTTGCCAGCAATAAACATCAGTTCCAACAATTATCTTACCGACACTCATGTAACCTCAAACATCCTCAATACAAAAGGCAACATCCCATCCAAGAACACGCTTATCAACGTAGAGTCTCTTAGTTTCCTTAGATGGAACAAGTCCAAGAAAAAAACCGACACGTAGAATAAAATGTTTTTCTTTGACATACATATATAACAATTCTACAAGCTAATCAGTACAGCCACAGATATAGAAATATGGAAAGCTTAATGGAGTAAGTTCTAAAGAGTAAGATATTAGAAATGTGAATTCTGCATGTCTGATTTCGAATTTTTTATATAATTGACTAAGATACCGATAAAAACATATAATAATAATAACAAAAAAGTTACATGTTATTTGTATAAAATTACTATAATTATACTTACGATTAAATGAGTTGTACGTAAGAATTATCAACAAATATAAATTAATCATGAAATACATTTATTTATCATAAAAATTATCATATTTTTAAACTATGCTTGCTATTATCCTTCTATCACAACCATCCCTGCAATATGATTACGTTAAATCAATGGAAAACTATTGCAGTATAATAATGGAATTGATATCATTAAACTATTTTACAGTATTGCGTTGCTCATTGCTGGGGTTGAATTACGAAGTTGTTCTAATTAATATCCTAGAATTAGCTTTGCTTATACATGTAATCCTACATAATAACTACGTTTGTAAACATAGCCCGGGTCGTGCATTACTACTCTCGTCTGGACTAGTATAATAAAGAGGACCGTGCTTGTTGTGTTTTGTGTTTTTGTATGTATGTTTGTAAGGTTTGTACAGTTCGGAACCGATTTTAAAACTTCCCTCATCGTTCGGAACGGGCTAGGCGAAAAGCTCGTAAATTATGTTATACGTAACTTTTTGTTAACAATATTAAAGTTATAGTTATAAAGTAATGAAGTTGGTACTGTAGTAATTATAAATTTGATACAAATAATAAGAATATCTTTTAATATAAACAATTACATACATATAAATTGCTAGCTTTTCACCCGTGGTTTCCCCCGGCCTATCACAGAAAATAGTGGGTATTTTCTGTGATAGAATGAGATATTTCACGAGTGGAAAAAGGAGTCTATTTCACTCTCCAGCCTCCTAACTATCTCTACACACAAAAATCATTTTAAAAAATCGCTCCATTGCAATGTGAAAGACAAACAAAGAAACACACTTTCGCATTTATAATATTGATAAAGTTAAATGTATGTAATGGGTTGAAGATTGAAGTAGGTTAAAACAAATTAATTCAGCTATATAATTGTTTTGAATATGATACGTACAACTTATTTCTTATTCGTTAAATTGCAGCGAGGGGTTATTGCGTGGTAATAAATAAAAGGACCAGGAAGGTTAAAGGATACCTGATCTTTACATAATATGACCTCTGAGCATTCACGATTTCTTCATAGACCCTAGATTCTGGCTGAATTTCTTAGTAAAAAAATAAAATACATAAAATAAATTCCTATAAAAATACTTCAGTAGACACTAAACTATATATGTAAAAACAAAAAAATGTATCAAAAGACCACAAAAAGCAATCTTATCGCTAACGCCGCAAACATCTATAAGTTTTATATTATTAAAATTTAAGTTACCTATTCTCCCGGTGTGGAATCACTATTAAGTGTTAAGGCCTAATTATCTGCAATTATCTGTCATTTTTTGTGCATGATAGTAACAATGTATTTTTTTGAATATTGCTATATTATAGAGTTATAAACAATAAATAAAATGAAAACTATGTAATGCGTGCGATTTGGATTTTTATAAAATCGTCGAAATAAAGCTAAAAAGGCAAAAAAATTATAATATCAATAAATAATCTCAGTTGCTCTTATATGGAGCATGCGTAAGAAAATTACTTTTCCCAGCGATCCATACTAAGATTAACTAATGAAATTACTGTATCGTCACCAAGACTTGATAAGTGTACAAAGTTTGAATTAAGCTGTCGGTTTCAATTGGGACAAAATTGAGTTTGGGAGAAAATTAATAAAAATGTGCGTTATAAATATGTTGCTCATGACCAAACCGTTAGATAACGATTGATTCCAATGAAAACACTGCCCAAATCACATCAAAGAAATGAATTGGAGGCGAATCATACTGGGCCGTTTATAATTCAACAAAAAAAACATCGGTCAAATGCGAGTCGGACACGCGCCACTATATATTTAATCATTCTTTTATATTGTATTCTACACACTTACTTTCGTTATAATTTTATACTTATACGCTATATTGTATGCAAACCAGATAATCAAATTATGAATGTTAGTTATGCTGGTGATGTACTGTTATTTGAGCATTTAGAAGATAAAAACATTGTCTCTTTAAATTCAATGAAAAGACCGATAAAAGATGTGAATGAATTAAAGAGATGTGCAATATACGATGCCTACGTCGTGTTGATGATTTATAACATTGAGAAATTTTGAAAGAATAGAAAAAAAATTTGATCACGAGGCGGGATTCGATCCCGCGTTTCTTGCCTAACCATGCAACCATGTGATAATTTTTTTCTATTCTTTCAAAATTTTTCGTTTATAAGGCATTTCAATGCTATAAAACTAATAATTACAATTATAACATTTCCAAATAACTGTTAAAACAGAAAGAAAAAGTTTCATTAAACTTTAGTAGATTTCGTTAAGATATCTCATCTAAAGTTATCGAAATGAATTTTTGTACCTTGGTCTCTGATGTCTCCTGTACCACTAACCACTGTTTGTTTTTTAAGAATATTTGCGACAAATAATAGAACAATGCAACATACAGTAAAAAGGTCTTATAGTTTTTGTACTCTTTATCTAACGGAACTTGTATTTCGTCGTACGTTATATTTTTTAGCTTGCTTGTATCCCTGATTCCTGGTTTCTCCATTGGTTGATTAGATTTGTTTTACACTTCGAATACGATGAGATAGAGTACAGAGCACCAATGTTAATGGCGGCTCTGAATTACGTTTTCCTGTGATAATCTTAATCGAAGAAAATTATGAATGAAAATAAATAATATAAAAGACAAATGTATGCAAATGTGAACACATATTGTAAGACTGAGAGGAAAATTATTTTGAACTTTGCCCTTTATTGTCATAACGATACAACCTGCTACCACAATTAACTCTTGAGTTACCTCGCTCAAATAAACTCTTCAGCTTTATATTATTAGTATAGCAGCTAAGCTGATCTTTCCTTTTCCAATGGGGTGAGTAAATTGTTCAAAAACAGTCATTACATCACCATCATCGAACACACAATTAATAATATCATCAAGTTACGTTAATTTTCAATTTGTCGTTCGTTTTGAGTCAATGATATTAACCACAAACTATTTATTGCGACGTAAATACATTTTGTTTTACATATGAGCAGCCTTGTGCAGGTATTCCAAACCAAAAGGTCATTATTACATAATGTATGTAATAAATAAAACAATAATTAGATTTAAAGATTTACATTAATATTTTTATAATTATGTATATAACAATAAAATCAACGCTTTAGTTCTGTAGCAGGATAAGTTATATTAAGATGAGTATTACCATAGTTTAGTACATATCCATTGATTTTACGATATTGATTTATTTAGAAGGTTTAATTTGAGCCGGGATTTATTAAGATTACTTAGATCTATGAAAATATGAAATAATCGCTAAATGTACTGTAAGATAATAATTTACGATGTCTGTATTTGGTTTCTATTTATGAAAGGAAACAATTTTTGGAAACAACGATTATTCGAGACACTGGTTTGTGAAGTAGGTTTATAAAAAACGATATTTAAAATGTACATTTATGTCAATTCATGATTCCTTAAACAATTAAATAAATTGTAAAACCTAACACAAACAAACTAGACTAAAATATCTGTTCTATTCTGAGACCAAAAAAGATGAATTGGTTCTAGGTATTGTGTTTTTATTAGTTTTATTTATTTATCTCTTTAATAATATTGTACACAGATAGAACCTAATAATTAATTTGAATAAAATAAGAGTTCCATTTAGGTATTGGGCCGCCTTATCATTTACAAGTGATTTCTTCCAGGCATTCTGAGCAAGAGGTAAGAAGCATATATGGTTTTTATAAGCATATATCATAGCAAATGTATTTGCTCAAACTAATACACGAATACTAGATAGGGATTATAATTATAAGTACTGCGATATAAGTAATTGACTTAATTCGTTATTATTACCACAAATAAAATAATACTAAACCAGTAAAACACATTCTTATTAAATACAAGAATAACTCATGATCAAGAACACAAATTCGCTTTATTTTGCAACAAGATTCGCATTGCTGTTTTATTTGAAATGTTCACAATAAAAACATATAAAATGATTTAGATTTAATATTATAAGGCGAAATTCTTATATATATACTTTTAAATAATACTTTTCAATTTTAATATTTTCTAATAATTAATTCAAGATACTTAATTGCACTTAAGTCTTATGATTATATAAAACAAAGTCTATTTTCCAAAACACCGTGTTATGTAACCCACGCCACCTACTTATATAACATCAAATTTTATAAAAACTATGTAAATACCATGATTACGTATGTAAAACTTGAACTTGAATAAAAATAAAATAAATCAAAAAGAATATTTTTGTTTATAGCAAGTAGATACAAAAATAACTTTTGTAATACCTACTTTCCAGAATATTCAACAATCTCAATGCAAATTTACATATGTATATCCTTGATATTGACTCTTATGTGTCAATTGGCATCAAGACAACACGCATATGTCGCCGTAATATTGTGAAAATCGTCGGAATGTAATCATCTCACGACGTTGCAATTGGTCTAAAAATTAAACGCATTATATCCTTCAAATATAGGAACATTAAAATATTAAAAAGGTAAATAGAACATATATGTACACGAAATTAATGTTATAAATATAATAGTTTGTTTGAAACAAAACGTGAAATTGCTTTTCTTGGAAATATAAAAAAAAAACAAACGACATTTTTTGTTTTATTCATGCCGTGTGCTATGAGTATCGTAATTAAACAACAACCAAAGCTGTTAATATATTGTATAGATATACACATCTAGGAATATAATATTTCAAATATCCTATCTTACTAATATTATAAATGCGAAAGTTTGTAAAGATGTATGTGTGTGTGTGTTTGTTGCTCTTTCACGCAAAAACTACTGAACCGATTGCAATGAAATTTGGTACGTAGACAGCTGGACAACTGGAATAACATATAGGCAACTTTTTACCCCGATATTCTTACGGGATACGGACTTACGCGGGTGAAACCGCGGGGCGCAGCTAGTTTATTATATTTCGAAAAATGAAGTCATGGACTATGTCAATTGATTTCATAAAAGAAAAGCAGTCATCATTAAATGCGTTTCTATTTCATTGAAACAAAAAGTGATTTTAGAATTTGTACTTTATGTTGTTGCTTCTAATTGGCTGTATTTTAAAAAATGTATATACGTAGTGATTTTTTGTAATAACAAACAATATACACACTTACTCCATTTACAATAGAAAACAAGTGGATCTAATGAATTAATATTAAGTAGCTAAAGCTCAAACAAGTAATTATTGTTTTGAGATTACGAACATCTCATAAATAAGATATTAATACTGTAAAATATTTTGAAGTATGTAAATATTCAAAACATTGCGTTTAATATATCTATTATCATGTTATTATATGGATTCTCTCTCGTTCTCGCATACTTTTTAATAAATGTTACAAAGGTTTAGTTATATCACGAAATCAAAACATTGACCTACATAAGACGCGTGCTAGGCCTAACAACAAATCTAGTTGGATTAAAAATGTTTCTTGGTACATAAATACATGGTATTGTTATACTTATACTAGCGGTCCGCCCTGTCTTCGCCCGTGGTACGAGTATAGCCTATAGCCTTCCTCAATAAACGGGCTATTGAACACTGAACGAATTTTTAAAATCGGACCAGTAGTTCCTGAGATTAGTGCATTCAAACAAACAAACTCTTCTGCTTTATAATATTAGTATATTAGTATATATGATTTTGGTATTATTATCAAAAACCGAGTCTAGTAACGTTTATTGGCTATAAAATGTTGAAATTTGGTATGCGTATAAGTGAAACGAGCGATTAGGTAAATATTTTTCTCAAAACTATTCCATAACGCGGGTCGGGATACTATAAACGACCATCAAACTGTGGAACGAAAAATTATACTTTTCCGGTGCACGTATATCGGTAAATTTCCAGTGCGATGCAATGAAACGTTTGTTAAATGCACTTGTTATCAGAATATGCAAGAGCTTTATTATTGGGCTTAGATAGAATATTACATTATTTGAATGTACAAATGGTATAGGTTACGCAGTATTTACACTTCATAAATTAAATAATAAATAAATTAATAATAAATAAATAATAATAAATAAAAAAATTAAATAAATAAATAAATAAGTTTATTTATTTTAGTTGGTAATATTGTAACTGATCGTCCAGTCGAATGGCAAATGACAAGAATCTGTTGTATTTTTATAAGAATGTATTATATTTTTTTCATTTTTAAAGCTTGATCTAAAATTTTTTTTTCTCCCCGTGAATATTACAAATCTCATGTAAAATCAATAACATAACAATCATATATTTAACATTATATAACATAATAATCTATTACATTAATATTATATAATTTATAATTTGTTCAATAAATGATTTTTATTTATTTATTTTTTTATTAAAACTAAAACAAAAAATATTTATAGAATGTCAGAAAACGCATCATAAACTATAAATACAAAGAAATATATTATTTCCTCAAATGTTTAAGCGATCGCGTTTAAATCTTTTCTTATAAAATAATTATTACATTAATATTTTAGTGCCTGGATGACCGAGCTTTGCTCGGTATTTTTTGTTTTTGTTTTTTTATAAATTGTGTTTTTTGGAAATTATATTTAAGTACGAATTACATACTAATAAAATGATGAAATATGAATAATATTTTTCGATCTTACCGACAGAATAATAAAAAAATATGAACGACTTCGTAAAACACGAATAAAACACGAATATGACATTTTCTAAAAAAGATTCCTAGCTAGATCGATTTATCGCCCCCGAAATCCTCTATATACTAAATTTCATGAAAATCATTGGAGCCGATTCCGAGATTCCAAATATATATATATATATATATATATATATATATATATATATATATATATATATATATATATATATATATATACAAGAATTGCTCGTTTAAAGATATAAGATATAAATAAACCTTGATACATAAAAATAAACACATGTTAAACCACCTCAATGTGTGTTTGCTTGTCTCATTTAAAAAATGGAATATAGCATAACTTTCTAATATAATTCACTACAAACGAAACATTGAAATTAAAATTTCCAATAAAAAAATATATAAATAAATAGTTGTAGTTACGTATACTCACTTTGAGCGTAAGTCGTGAAGTTTCGCCGCAATGCTGCGATAGACTGGCTCATGGCGGGCTCGTCTGGTTGAGTCTACATAAAATATTTGTGATCTAGTAGTAAAGTGGTCTCCTCCACTGATAATTATCATAAAATAATTAACTTTTATTCTGCTGTGATGACTTTCCGGAAAATTTATATGTTCGTATACTTTATAGTGCTTTATTTAACTGTTTTAAAACAGTGTTCATTCTTTACCTCTTGACCTTTATAAATCATGCCAATCATAATTATGTATATTCCTTATAGCAATATAATTAAATTAACTTTAATAAAATTTAATTTATTAAAGTTAAATATACATGCACATTTTATTTATTATTTTCGACTCTTCCTTCATGATAATTTGTATGCATTAAAAAAAAACACAATGTGCTATTCTCAAACTTTAATAATCCGAATAGCTAAATAAATTACTTAACATAAATCACTGATTACAAATAACAGGAAATAAAAACATTTATCACAATGGCTTGTCGCTGGCGGGGTCGTGAAGGCTACACGTGGAGCGACATGTCGCCGAGCTTATGCACCGGCCACATGCACTCGCAGCCAGCGGGTATCACCATAGTCAGAGTCTCCCAGCAGTCACTGAAAATAACACTCGTTATATTGTTGCTGTTTTGTTTGTTGTGTAAACCTCAACCGATCTTAATCCAAACAAGCAAGATATAATCTGATCTTTTACATTTGTAACTGAATTATGTTTAAAGTCTACTGACAAAAACGGTTTTAGTTATCATCATCATCAGCCTATATATGTTCCCACTGCTGGGACATAGGCCAGATGAGGGTTCAGGCCATAATCCACCACGCTGGCCAAGTGCGGGTTGACAGATGTCACATGTCGTCGAACTTTTGATTCTTGGATATGCCAGTTTCCTCACGATGTTTTCCTTCACCGTTTAAAGCAGTGGTGATGTTATCCACATGCGCAGATAAATTGAAAAATCAATTTATTTCCTACACGCTCGCCCGGTCTCGAACCCCGACTTATCGACTTTGAAGTCCGAGGTTCTCTCGAGCCACCACCTGCTTGTTTTTAGTTATTAAGCATGAATAATAACACGCCGTTGTTCAAATGAAAAATAAAGAGTCGCAATGTCGTTAATGCAGCTAACCCTCACAATTTCAACGCCAGTAGACAAGCTACGTTGATGTAGAAATGTGCCAACTTAGATCGATAAAGCTTGAACCGCCCACATGAGATTGGAGTGAAACTGCAGTGGTATTTGTACCGTGAGTGTTCTCAATGGAGGCTACTATGTTTATTTATTATATAATATTATATAAGTTAATTTTGAATTATATAATATATACGAAGAACGTCTTAATTATACACATGAATATAGGATGTCACATATTTATTATAGAATCATAACATCAGAGTGTATAAATCAATATTTTAATAAAGTTCCAGTTAGACATTCAATAATTAGGTAAATTTTTTACTCGAATTGTTACAAACTAATTAAAATACAGTTTTAGTAAGTTGAGTTAGTAACGTAATAATCTCTCGTACCTACTCGCAAATGATAATTGATTATACAACATCAACTGTTTTAAACTGTTGACCTGTGATTATGTTTTACTATGTTAGGGACCTTAACCTTGTAGTTAAGGAATTAGCAGTGATTTACACCACCATAACATGGACATACTAACAAGTAGGCACAACTTATTTATATATAAAAAAAATGTATTTGTTATTTGATACACAAATTAAAATTGTATTAGAAGAAAAATCTGGTATATTTTTAAAATATGGCAACGTTCAGTCTGGTTTTTTATTTATAATTTAAGCGTACGTTATTTTTGTGTTTCAAAAATATTAAGCCTGTTGGTAAATTCTTAGCAAACACGTTTTGCTTAGATGATATCGTCAATAGTAAATTAGAATACACTAGCTGCACGCCCCGGCTCCGCCCTGGTAGTCATTTATCGTAATTGAAATAATATAAACTATCTCTCAAGTTGGATCGAACTGCACATGGTGTGCGAATTTTATTATAATCGGTTAAGTGGTTTAGGAGTCCATTGAGGACAAACATTGTGACACGAGTTTATATATATATTAAGATGTATGAGATGACCCATCCGGAACTTTTACATGTTAAAGATTATATTATTTACCTAGAATACCGTCTCCTCGTTAAGTGTATAGTTTTGTTCCACTGTACACACGAGAATCCAAGACTCGAGCATATCTGAAACATAAAACGCATATTTGCCTACTTTTTCTGATTAACGGGGAGAGGAAGGTTGGGGTGGGAGGAGGAACTTAACTTCAAAAAAATCTTTACACATTGGGAAACAATACAGTGAACGTTCTGTCACTACTGTACAATGACTGTACAGTGACTTACCTCATTAGATACGCCAATTTCATCAGCAACAGATGTGGTACACGTTATCTCTTCGTAGTAAGCGGGACGGTACTCAAACTCATTGGTGTTCAGTCTTTGGATTTTCCTCTCCAAGTGACATATTGGATAGTGTTTCTAGAATAAAAACTTTGAAATTATTCGTTGTTCTCTTATCGAACAAGCATCTTATGAGTTTGACACAGTAGTAAGTATAACGTTTAAGGAAATAAAGAGATTTTAAGTTATTGTTTATTTGATTTTCTTAATATAATAGTGTTGTAAATGATACAAGGACACCAAATATAACCAAATTTGAACTATCTCCCATCCTGTTTCAAGCTGGGTTGAAATCGTTTTACTATTTTCAAATTATTAACCAAATCCAACGAACTATATACCATTAAACTACCTTCAACCATACTTGTATAATACCTAGCTACGTATCAATTTAATTTACAATAAAAAATTGGTCAAACTTTTAGAGAAAAGGATAAACTAAAATACAAAATTCTAAAATGTTGACCAATCTACTTATGCTTCCTCTGTAATGAAAAAAAAAACAAATATAACTCAATACCTGAGCACCAAGCTGTCGCATCTCCCTTTCACGTGAGCCTTGTAGTGATTCTGTGTATTCCGGCAGTGTCTAAACAAATATTATCGATCGATAAAAATATTGATAATTCATCAGATTTATGAGGAACTAGTACTATTACTATTTGATAATGCTAATTAAGCAATACTCTATTGACTTGCATCTACGGTGATTTTTAATTGCAATTACCTTATCGGATTCATCACAATCTTCTTCGTTATCACGCTGTTTGAATCTAGCTGCCATCTGGTGATTCCTTTCAAGTCTGCCTAGGATTGTATTCAGGACTTTATCTGGGTTTGGAATTCGTAGAACGTGCTGGAAGAAATCTTCAGCTGCTTCGTCACGGTATGCTAACAATGTTCCCGCCAAACATACTGTTACGCATGTCATCTGAGATAAACATATGTAAATTAAATAAACATTATAATTTTTAATAGAAAATAGTAGCCACCTACAATTTAAATTTGTGTTTTGGAGCAAAGATTCTTTAGCCAACTTGAGCGCTCTACAAAAGTAGATGAAAATTTTAGGTGTTCCGACCTTCGATCAATATAACAAGTCGATGGTTCCGACCGACGGGTTAACGTTATGCAATTTCAAATTTGAATCAGAAATCAGAAGTTCCTTATAATTGATACTTTTCTAAGCATTAGCTGTCTTAAAGATATATTTATAATATACTATTATAAGTTCAATAAGCCTCACAATTCACCGACCTATTTATTTTAATTTAATTTAGACTTAAAACTTTTTCAAATCGGTATCATACGTGGGGAACTCTATGACCATGCTATGAAACCGAACTTTAACACTTGTGCTCTCTATCTAAATAACTATTTAGCATAGTGTCAGCTAGCTTTTCTTTTTAATATTAAAAGTTAACATCAATGGTCGCATGCACCGACATAAATAACTTTAATGCTCCTTCCACGTTAAACTTTTTGTACCAGATTAAAATATCATATTATGCTTTCAATATTCATCTTTTTCTTTTGTAGATTTTAAGGTTTTATAGTGAACTTACTGTGTACGAACAAAACAAGATTTTTGTCTTTTCCATTTAACAAACCCATTAACTTCAATGAAGCCATACACTACAATTTGACCAGTCCTTAATTTAGAAATCTAGTAGAAATTATAATAAAAAAAATATAGAAAGCTATATCGCCTATACATTTAAATTAGCAACAACGAGTAACAGCATTAAATATGACATTACATTGTTCCTCTAATTAAATTGATTTTTGTATTTTTATAAATTTGTTTTTAATTTATTTATGCATTGTTACGTTTTCAATTTAGTTGAGTGAATTTTCTAACTAAAATACAACTTAGTTACATATTAGATACTATCATCTAATTCAATCATTAAACAAATGAAAATAAAATACAACACTCTTCAACAGAAAAGAAGATATCCCTTACTTCTCTTAATATTTGATAGATATTACAACATTTCAAAATAATTGAATTCATTATGTTTTAATCTACAAGTGGGTACACGACACTAACAATAAAATTCTCGGGAATTTGTAAGTCTGCAATTATTGAATTACAAAGAGATTGTTGTAATCGTAATAGGATGCCAGAATTATATTAAATTTCAAACAGAACTAAGCGTGTCCCCTGTCTCACAGTTGATTAGTGTCCACTGGGTCGTGCTTTGATTGGCATCCGTTGGGCTCGCGCAGGATTCAAGAGTAAGGAAACCTTTGGTGTAATATTATATTATCTGTTTCTGTTAATATATACTTACTTAAATAGGGAATAATGTTATAGAAATATGCTACTAATATACGTACGTATTTAACGGTGAAAGAATTTCTAATTCATTCCAATATTTTCTGAGATAAGCGCCTTCAAAAAAAAAAATACAAACAATTTTTTTTAGCTATAAGTTATTAGTATAAATAAACAATATACATTGAATGTTACTTCGGTTTGATCTTATGTACAAAGACAAACATATAATAATAATAAAAATATTTTTTTATCATACAAGGGTATACGCTAATTGAATTGAGAATAAGAACATTTAAATTTGTTATATTGAAAAAACAAGGATTAATAGATATTATTATCATAACTGTATCATAATTAAAGATCCAAAGGTGTTTAACTATGAATAATTATAGTTGACAGTTGTTAAATTGTTCACTATACCTGCGGTCAAAAGTGTGACCCAAGAATTACACATTGCATGCATCAAGTGAGTAATGTAGGGTAGAAAGGATCCTAGGCAGTGAAATGACGTGTGTAGGCAAACTGTAGTGTAAAATATTATACGCGATCAGAAGAAAAATACATCGCACCGCTACAGTTGGCAAGTAAGTCCTTTTTTGTGTTGCAAAACAAATATTAGCCCGCGATATTAATTTGAAAGTTGTAAATTCGTTAATATTTTTGTAATTAGGACACAAAGTAGTTCTGTAAAATGCCACGTGAGACTTGACAAATTTGATCTCTGTACTGAGTGTGTATTTTTTCGAGAATATATGAAAGATACGTTATTGTTATATAATTGATTGGTCACGGCCAATAATACGTTTGGAAATTGATCTTCTACGGTTACAAAGGCAAATGTCGTTCGTGCATTTTTGCTTGCAAATATAATGATGTTTCTGTGCCTATTGACAAAACGCATTGTTCTGCGTTTTCGAACATTGTATGTCGATTTAATTGTTACATAGACAATCTGACACCAAGAATGAAGTATTTTTTAATCAAGAATTAAGTAGATTTAAGTAGATTGGCAGAATGTTCTTCTTTATCGCTATTGCCAGCTAGATTAGTTTCCCAAGCGTTAGGTTCTTTGAACAAAGCATGTAAAATATTTCTTAAATTTTCAAATTTAGTAATAAATGTTTATAAAATAATGATATTTATAGGAAAAGCCTGCATTAATTAAAATTGTTACTTTAGGATCTCTGAAACTTTTGGTGAATTACAGTTTTTTTTAACTACATGCAATTTATTATATAAATAACGAACGCGAATAGCAATAAAGTAATTTTTGTAAGTGTAATTATGGTTTAATAAATTTATGTAGAGGACTTCTAAGTCTAGTTTTACAAAAAAATAAATTCATATGAGTTTTTTTTTATTTAGAAGCAGATAATATTTTAAAATAAACTAGCTAATCGGCCCTGTATTTGCCTGGTTCGTTTGTTACTTGTGTGATTTTTGTTTTTTTAAATAATTGTCTTAGTAAGTGAAGAAATGGACTATGTTTAAACTTCTAATCTAGCAGGCTACAAAGACGCAGAGATATATCCAACAAACTGTGAGAGAGTCGAAAAGGGGGTACTCAAGCGATAAGGGAACCCCGATTTGTTGGCTACGAAGGAAAGCTGGGCGCAGAAGGCTCGGCTAATATTAAGTTGATTTTATAAATAAAATTTGGTGAGCGTGAGTTTAGAATATAACTCGACGGTAATAGCGAAAGGTAATTGATTGTTTCTATTTGCAAACCAAATTTGTGGATAAATATTGGTGATTATTTGATTTACACCCCTCGTTGTA
>NC_052122.1:9860879-9949218 GCF_012273895.1 Zerene cesonia | reverse complement strand
AAAAGTATAGATGTAGATAATAATGTACGAAACAAATGTGTTAAAGGCTATGAGAATAAAAAGAAAGTCCGAGTTTTGCTTGATTTAATCTATTATATGATTTATTGATTACTAGCTTCCCGCCCGCGGCTTCGGTCGCGTGGAATTCGGTTATATCGCTTTCATCTCCCTATTTCAACTCAGTTCAGTTCTACCTTCATAACAAATTACAAAAAAAAAAATGGTTCAGTGGTTTAGGCGTGAAAGCGTAATTCATTAAATGTTGCAGTATATTAAATGTTTTACCACTTACTAGCACCGACTTCGACATGACGTAATTTTTTTTCCTATTTGAAGTAATTTTTGTAAAAAGGAGTCGGTATCTATAGAATATTATAAAGCTGAAGAGTTTGTTTGTTTCTTTGAACGCACAGATCTCAGCAATTACCTGTCCTATTTATAAAATTCTTTCAATGTTAGCTAGTCCATTTACTGAGGAAGGCTTTAGGCTATATAGCATCAGGTAATACGTGGGTAAAACCGCGGGGCACAGCTCAACATCATAAAATATATTTTAAAGTAAATAAATTACCATTAAAACAATGGTAATTTAAGTCAAACAATTCCCGAAACATCTGCAGGAAGAGACCATCATGTAAGGAACTAATTCTTTTAAAATTGAATCTTTAATTGTGACTATCTTTTGCAGGGAATACTATAAAGAATGGATTTGTTAAAAAAGCTGGGAATGATGAAAAAGGAGGCGAACAATGAATGTATTCCATTGAGAACAAAGCTGGAAAAGATTAAGTAAGTATCTTAAAAGTAAATACTTTAACGTAAGTACTTTAAACTTAGGGCGGGACAAGCTTGGTCACTAGGTGCAGTCACATGGACCTGGTCAAGTCACAAGAATTTATAGTTTATTTGATACAAGTAAAAAGTATTTATTTTATTAATTAATGAGAGTACTCTAAACTACCTGTATTTTGATATATAAATCAAGCAACGTAGAGAAAGTTTGAATTTTGTTCAAGAAAAAAGTTGTTCAAGAAAGTTCAAGATCTTGAATATTTTAACGCAACACGGATACGTAGTAGAGCGATAATACACAAAAATTTGTAGCCCAGAGTTTTGCCCAGGGGAGTTATGACTCCTGGATCCGCCCTTGTTATAAACTAGGAATATTTAAGAATTACTTTTTGTATATCCTTTATAATATTACACATGCGAATATAACTCTTTCTTTTTGTTACACTTTCATATCCATTTTTTTTAAAACGTTTATAATTCTGAAAGTGAAATACTTTACACTACTTAAACTTTCTAGTAACTATTTTTTATATTAAATAAGCAGGTTAAATAGCTAAGTGGAATAGTTATTTTTTTAATTTTTTGATTCATTACAATCAGTGGACAATTAGATAATCTAATTCAAGAAAGATAATTTCTGTATTAATTAGATGTGTGTATTTGTTATTATTTTAATTCTGTTTCGTTTGTGTTTTTTGTTTGAAAATCCATACTGGGTACTACCCTTATATCATATAGGTATATCAAATTTAAGCTTAAAGCATTATATCATAGATGCTTGTAAATAACAAAAAATCTTGTCATATACACGTCTTTAAAAATTAATGTAGTTTTTACAAAGGATAGGCTACTAGAATCAGCAAGAATAGCTGAGAACAAAAAAAAATTAGTAAATTTTACGACACGCATCTTAAATACCTAATCTTAGATCTTAAATAATAATCTGAATCTAATCTCGAAGACACGGTTGTGATTCGGGACGTGGCATACAATGCGATTTATTCAATAAATATTTCATACGTTACAAAAACGTGACTTTTTATGTTTATATAAGAACTTGCTATCATTATTTTTAATCTAAATAGACCTAGAATGATCTTATAAGTGTCGTGTAGCAGAGAAATACGAATTTCAAAGTAAGCATTAAATTGATACATGGTGAATGCATGTGTGACTTTTGTAAGCAATGACATCATTATAAATATTTGCTCGATGCTTATAAATAACACTTACCCTGAGAATGATATTTGATGAAGGCATGTCTCAAATTTCCAATTACCTACTCTAATAGAGACAACAGCTACACTATTTATGAATCGAAATTCTGAACGAAACTCTTTTTATATCCAAATTTATTATTACCGCTACAATTGTGAAGGTGTTTTCATAAAATTTCGAAGTTAATCCTGTGGATGGACATAACGGGGAATGGAATTTTTATACCTATTGTTTTATTCAATATATAATGTTTTATAATAATAAATATTATGATTAAAAACACCAGTGATTTCTGGAGTGAAACTGTATATGTTTATTATTCTTTTTATTATTTTTGTTTCTTTTTATTATTCAGTTTATTATTCACTTCTACATCTTCATATAAATAATAAAGGGCGCGGCGTCGCCTTTATTTTAGGTTAGAGGTTTCGATAAAGTGAAATGACGAATGAGTACAAGGTATCTCACGCTTGTAATCCAAAAAAAACATCACTCATGAAATTGAGAGACCTTTTTCTAGTAGTGGAATATGGCAATTTATGAGATAGGCCACAAACATTATATCTTAAAATTTCGAAGGGCCCTGAAACCAGCCTCAGGCTACCTCAGCTGGAGGTACATATATGTATACGTCCTAGTAACCACTTATAGATTACCAACAATTTTCTGAGAGTTGTATAAAAAGTAATTTTTAGCTTGCTAGTCCAAGCTCTGTCAAAAGTTACTTAACTCCTGATTATGCTGTATAAACCTAAAGTATTACTAAATTTCGCTTTCATTAGTGCTTATTTATTCAGTCTAATCTGTTAAAATACTTATTTTATTTCATACATTCTTAACATTAGTGTTTATATTTAAAATAGTTTATTTAAATAAAAAAGTTTATCCATACTATTACATCTCACCCCATTCATTAGTTATATTAGTCGGGAGATTAAAAACAAAAAGATAATCGCAGTTATCACTAGCCCGCGATTTATTTGTTAACGTAATTACAAAAAATCGACAAAAGTCACTCTAATTTCGGTGGGAAATGGAGATTAATTTGTCAAAGCCAAGAATTTCCTAGCAATTTTGCGAATTGCTCGGCTATTTTCAGAAAACCATGCGGCCGAGACTTGTTTTTGTCAATGAGTATATTTTAAATTAATTAACACACTAATTTCCATTGGTATCCAAGGAGACGTCTTAAAAATAAAAAGAGTTAATCTGGGCAAAGTGAAATTTATTTATTACATTTTTGATCCATGATATAACATTTTATTTTATTTATAATCCCTCCTATTCTTCTACATTCAGCATTTATTAAAGATTCATAAAATATATTCATGTTCATACCGATACCTAAATGAAATAAAATTAATGCAATGATGTCTTATCTCATTTGTTTATTATTATGTTTTCCTTGTCTATTTAATAAAAAAAAAACAAATTTAGAAATATATAGGATAGTTGTGTGTGATTTGCGATCATAGTAGTCTTAATCTGACCAATTGTCCCTGTATTGGTCTAGCCGGATCGCAGTTACTTAAAGGCATTAAAGGTTGCGACGTGAATGAAAGACAAACAAATAAAAAACGCATTTTACATTTCTAATACAATAAAATTAGTATGGATCACGCTATGCGCCCTAACGTTTAGTAAATGATTTTAATATGGCACAGAATACAGGGAATTTTTTTTCTTATTCCCCTAATACTTATAACCACATATAACATACACCATACAGGTACTATAAAAATAATAAGGTTATATTAATGGGAGTATTATATTATTTCAGTAAAGTGCAAGATGCCATTGGGCCGGAAACCAGCGGAATATTCAGACAGGTAAAACATTTTACACAGGTTTTTCACGTTTCTCTATAACCCAAGGAAGCCATAATACAAAAATTAAATTACTATCTTTTTATACGATAAAGTAATTATTACTAGCCCTATTTATTAGTACCGATCTTAAAGCGTTTCGTATTAGACTATTAGATAGAATTATGTAACTACAAGAAACATTAGTCTACCAATTTAAGCTGACAAGCCATCTACTAACTAGGCTCAAATAAGTAGTTACAGATACTAATTTGAACTATTCTTCCATAGATGATAATATAGGTAATAGCACAGATAGTATAATACTATACTACTTTACAGCATACTAGTTGTAATGGGTATAAATTCAAGGTAATCATAGTGCCCTATAACAAGCCAACCATAACCTTGGTCTAGACTATCTGTTATTTCTATAAGCGTAACCTTAACGATTATATCAGGGACGTAACTTAATCAGAATTCTGCGTATCCCTCAAATTACGAAAAATTTTCTGTCTAGTTGTAAAGTTTTTTTTTTAAATTAATAATTTTAAAGAAAACTCTCGTTAATTTATAAGTGTTTTGAGACTTACAAATTTGATACGATACCAAAAAAATTATCCCTTGTTCAGGTGAAAATGTTAACATTCATCCATCCATATAGGCTATAGCTTACACACATTTTCGCGTTTATAATATTAGTATGATTATAATTAATGTTTGTATGTTAAATACATTAACATGAAAAGGATTTGCAAATGAACTAATGAACTATTTATTTGCATAACTTTTTTTTTACATCACATCGTCGGCAATGGAGCTGGTGAGTCGCCTGATGGTAACTGCTACCACCGTCCATGAACATATGGAGTAGCGTAAGGTCGATTTCGTACCTTAAGCCTTATCAAATGGATTGCCGATTTTATATTGGAAAGGATCAAGAAAAGATTTTTCGAGAGAAAGAAAGGAAAGGGTTTGGGAAGGATAAGGAAAAGTAGATGGGCCTCACTCACCGAACGAATCACAGTAACATGCTACTATTTCACGCCGGTCTTATGTGGGGGTGGTACTTCCCCGATGCAAGCTGGCCTAATTCGTGCCGAGCCGTGCTCGACACCCTCATACAATTTATTATACAGTCAAATGAGTTATTAGCAAGGTACAAAATGTTGTGTTATGTTGATGAACCGTAAGACAAACGGTATCTTATAAGTATTGAAAAATCAATAAGGATCAATTAATTTTCAAACAAAATATCGGACATAAACATGTCATAATAATTTTTTAGATAATAGTGGGCAGCGGAGTTGATGGTTCTGGGTGGTTCGCCATAAATAAATATAAGAATCAATAATGTGGGGAATTAAAAAAAATGTAATAAAAGCACAACACGTATCTTCGGTATCTGAATTTCAAATTGAACATGGGCTTTGTAATTATCCGTTAGTGTTACCATGCATCAAACACAATTCTTATAATTTTAACCATATTACTTCATAAACGAAGTATTACGCATTTAACATTAAATGTTTATAAACTCACAAAAAACATAAAACAATCTCTTGTGAAAAACACGAAGAAACCCATAAAGTACGACGTATCATTTAATTCGTATTTATTGCTTATTTTCTACAATATATAGTAAATAGCTACACTAAAAAGTTTACTATTTTAATTGACAATTAAATTTTTTGCAGGCATCATTTGGAACTTGCGACCAACAATATAAATCATCGTTTTCGTCACTCCATAATATCTTTGCACGCTCTTTGAGCAATAGGTCGGGTGGCATCGGAAGTTTATTCACACGCAAAATGGCGACCAGTGTAAGTCCTCCGTGTCCGTGGCCGAATAGTCAAGATGATTATGAAATTCGGGATGTTATTGGTAAGTAACTAATTTATTACGTTTTATTGTATTCTTAAACATTGATAGGTGTAATAAGTAGTAAGAATTCAATGTTCTATTTCTATAAATTTAATATTTTTTCGATGTGTCATTACCATCTGTCAAATCATTAATTAAATGTCAATTAGTAATGCAGTATTTTGCCGATTCTATATTTATTTCATAGTAGTCTTATAAATAAACAGTCTATTAACCATCTAAAATGATCAATACTTTGTTGCATGCCCTGTTTTTTAAATTATTCTAGTTTGGGAGGTTATTTTTGAATAAACATTCAAGGAGACCCACTGACACATATAATACTTGGTTCATTTACATAGTAATGATAATGTAAACAACACATTACGTATTAACTTTGCTCAAGTTTTCTCATTTCAAAAACTTAATATCCCATATACATTGCTTATAAAAATGGTATTATTTGTATAAAACTTATTGTGTTCAAACAAAAACAATACATCAATAATTATAAAATATTATTTTAAGTGAAGAAATGTTTTAAAAAGTGTCTTTCATATAAGTATTTTTTGTTGTATGTTTACATTAGATATCCATTTATATAAGTTTTTCAATCATCACTCCCAGATAAGTGTTATTATTATTTAATTAGAATCTTACAATTTCCAGGGGTTGGAGCCACAGCTGTTGTATATTCAGCTCTCTGTAAGCCTCGTAATGAAAAGTGTGCAATCAAAAGAATTAACTTAGAGAAATGGAACACATCCATGGATGAACTGCTTAAAGAAATACAGGTATAGAATTATTCTTTTTGTATAAACTATATTTTATAAATACATAATTGAGTTATGTGAGTCATATACATAATCGAAATATATACAGATAAGATAACTGAATTTTTGATAATTTAGAATTACTGTGTATTTGTTTATGTACAAAATTGTGCAATATATGACTCTTTGTTACTCATACTGACTCCTATTTTATCATGTTTTTAACATATGTAAAGAGTTAACATAGGTGGACAAAAGATACTGTTTATTATTGAACCATATGTATATAGAAATCAAAGCAGTTGTCTTTTATTATTATTCATTCGTTTACAAATATATATCAGGCAAAGTTTATTATTAGAATTCAAAACTTGCACACCATAACTTATCAATGCTAATGTTATTTAAAGTTACTTAAAAATATCCTTTAGCTGACCGTGAACTTGTAACTGAAAAGCAAAATACATACAAATTATTTGTATTCAAGTTTTCATTGTATGTCAGCTTGATGTTTTAGTGATAAAACTGTATTTACAATGGTGTATGTTAGTGCACAAAATGGAAATGTATTTCTTTTTATAAGGGACCTTGGCGGGCATATGTGCAAATAAAATATCATTCTCTTTGTCCGTGTGAATTGAATTTACCTCATTCATTGTAGTTGTAAAGTACTCACTCTATATATGATTCTTTTACTTCAAAAATGCAGATGTTTCATATTATTTGTAACATGTTCTAAAATTCTGTGATAATCAAGCATCAATTTTTGTTTATTTTGTTGGTAAAATGTGAGGTGATTTTATATAATTTTTCTTATCATTTAACCAAATGGACATATTTATACACATTAAATTAAACATACGCATACTTCCAGGCTATGTCCAGTTGCAATCATGTTAATGTGGTCACATATTACACAAGTTTTGTTGTCAATGATGAGCTGTGGTTGATTTTGAGGCTTTTGGAAGGTATGTACCTTTTGAAACTCTTATGTGTGGTCATTAATACTATGCTGTGACAAAAAAAATAGATATATTAATCTCAAAGATCATAAAATTGCATTGAGTATAATCATATGTGTATATCGGGAAGTTGCATAGTGAACTGATGGCCATGATAACACTATTATTTGCAACTATAACAATGCAGGGCAAGATTAGAATGGTGAGGGTTATAGGCTTCTGTATTTATTATACAATACACAATATAATTTCATTTTCATAATGGCCTTATGCATATCTTAGTCACCGATCTATGAGTTAGATTATTCCTTCCTTTGTCCTCAGGCTTACACAACTATGGGTATTTGCTAGAAATGAAACTCTAGATGCTCTAGATATTTGTAGTCTTATGACTATCAACCAGTGTTTTAAAATTAAATGCTGACAAATAAGTTATCACACTTCCTTATGAATAAAATAATCATGCATATAAATATTAAATTTGATCAAGTCAGCGTTTTATGTCACAATAGTGCTTAGCTAGAGGCTTAGAAACGTGATTGCTATCAACATATCGATTTGTTTATTTAATAAAATCTCTATCTTCAATTCATGATTTTTAATATTATGAATGACATAATCAATTACATGTTACAGAATTGAAATACATACCTAAGCGATTATTATTGTGTTGTTTCTGTATTTAACAAGGAAATAAATATGTACATCTATTTTTTAGAAAAAATGAAAGAATCTCAGTTAATCAAAATATTGATAAAGTTTTTGAAATAATTTATCAAGTTCTTTAAATATGTGACAATGTTTCCATATAAATAAAATATTATTACTAGGAAAGAGAAAGAAAATACCTATGTTGGGCATGCTGGTACTTAACTAATCTTCATTTCTTTGCATTGCATCTGCATAAAAAGTGGCCAGTGTGCTTATCCAGACTACCAATTTTATATGGGACGAGAGGAAAGAGTTGCAAGCTTCCTCATATTTCTACAAATTTGAAAGTTAACAATACTAATAGGATAGTCTACTTATGTAACTTTACTTTTTTCTTTCCAGGTGGCAGTTTGCTCGATGTTATAAAACATAAGATGAAAGTTACAAATTGCAAGCATGGCGTTTTCGATGAGGCTACAATTGCCACTGTACTGAAGGAAGTGTTGAAAGGACTGGAATATTTCCACAGCAACGGACAGATTCATAGGTAATTTGGTTTTATTGTTGAAATGGAATAATGTAGTTTGAAAAAAGCTAATATAATAGCATCTCAATTATAATATTATGCTGTGTACTTATGGGATATGTGTTTTTGTTATGTGATTGTCTAATGGTTTATATTAAAACGTATTTATTCCTGTGTGATATGTATTAAGAAGCAAACGAATTTTTTTTCATTGTTTGCTGTAGTGCTCATTTATTAATTAATATTTTCAAGATAGCATTGCGAAAACATTATGTATGTTATACTCATTGCGAATTTTATAGGAATATATTCATTTATAAATCATGTTAGATTTATATTTCAACTAATTCATTGGTAAGGCAATTAAAATCATCTTTGGTCTGCGATTCCAAAACAAGAACAGGTGTTTTTGCAGTTACTCAACATTTGACAGAAATGTTGTCTTAATACTTACAATGTTGTATAAGTAAGTTTTGTTTGCACTGATGAATATCATATTTGTGCTTATGTTAAGATTGAAGGCACTTTCCTGTATTGAAATGTACTCATATCATATATTTTCATTCAAAATCACTGAAAATTTGTTGTAGTTTATAAAGCTGCTAATTATTATCCAGTGTTATAAGAACAATGTTCGAAGGATAAGGCAATTTTCGGTTTGATTTTAGTACTATGTCATATTAGCAGTGTATTTTCGCAACTGTATTTTTTACTTTATATATCCTTTCACGAATGCACTGCGATGTTGTTTATTAATTATTTGTTAAACTGTTTTTGCATTTACTGAGAAATAGGAATCCATACTTATTAACTATCCTTCACTGTTTTAAGATATTAAATCATACTTTAAAGTACAATCATACATTGCTATCATGTATTCAAAGGGCTATTTCATTCACGACTGGAATCTCCAGCATTAAGCATGTTTTGAACATGCATCATGTCCAATAGTTATAATAATCTTCATACACATAATGTTGCTTAAAGTAATTTTTTTTTGTTAGTCTTTTCTGTGAATCGAACTCGGGACCCGTCGGTTAACTATTCCTTTAAGCAGGAGATCAACCAATAAATGATTTTCAAGTACACATAATGTAATCATCATCAGCCCATATATGTTCCCACTGCTGGGACACAGGCCTCCTATGAGGGTTCAGGCCATAATCCACCACGCTGGCCATGTGCGGGTTGGCAGATGTCACATGTCGTCGAACTTTTGATTCTTGGACATGCCGGTTTCCTCACGATGTTTTCCTTCACCGTTTTAAGCATTGGTGATGTTATCCACATGTGCAGATAAATTGAAAAATGAATTTATTTTCTACACGCTCGCCCGGTCTCGAACCCCGACTTATCGATTTTGAAGTCCGCGGTTCTCACCACTGAGCCACCACTGCTTTTTTTATAATGCATATGCACAATGTAATATGGTGCCAATTTTTGTTTGCGATTTTAAACACAATATTGGATTGACGCACGTGCTATGCAATGTTCGTTTCCGCTTTGGCGTATATTACATGGCGAGTGAAAAATGTTTTCTATTAAATTGTTATATGCACAATATACTATAATAGTTTAATTTTCAACGTCCTATGTTACGCAATAAGGAGCTCCTGGGGTCAACGGAATCTTATTTGGGAGCTGATTAACCATTTTAGGGTTCTGTAAAATGGGATAATGTAACTACGACTTCGCTGTCTGTCTGTCTTTCTTTCCGAAGACATTTAATATTTTCGGAGTTGATGTAATTTTGTTGCCAATGATTGGCACGGTCCTAAATTGGACGGGTGACTAGCTTTTTTGGACTTGCTCTTTACTTTATTTGTACGCAACCTTTAGTACTGGAGTGAGTCAGATTTGTACTTCACCGATTTTTGTTTACTTTCATTTAAACTGTGGGGAAAAATTTTCATCTCCTATTCCGACTTTGTAGGGGTTTATTAAAATTCAATACCCTGTGATTGTCCCACAGATTTCCCTATTTTAATGAAAATTTCAATGAAATCGGTTCTATGGTTTATCTGTGAAGGCATCATAATATAGAATAAGACCATCATATTTATATGGATTCTGCGAATCTTACTTTGTAGTAAATAAAGCTTAAGAGACTGCGTGAGCGAAAGCTAAAATGACTTAAAGAATTGCTGAAAAAATGCGAAAGTTACCTTGCGAAATTTGTCTCTATTACTAGAAATACATATTATTACAGAGTTTTAAATGAAATGTTGCAAATAGCAAGATATTTAGGAAGGTTTTAGGGTTTTTGACCCCAAGACTTGTAATATAGAATGTGGCAGTTTTGCCTGAGGAAATGGTCATCAATTTTTATGAGACTGTTGTTGGCCCTCTGTGGCCTACCAGACATTCTTTTGTCTTTTAAACATTCAAAAGGTGGTGCCACATACACCACTTTTAAAATTGAAATGAAGCCAATCGTGATCGTGATGTGAAACACTGATATTGAGTCTGCATAAAAAATAGATGATTGTAGATTGTTTTATTTTATATCTAAATACTGTACGCTGTGCTAGATACAAACAGTAATCGTTTGGGATCTTTAAGAAATATAAATTGTTTGCAACACTTATCTCTGTTTATTGCAGTATAGCATAGACGGAGAACTTTATTGAATAATTATTTCAGGATGTTGATCTATACTTAATATCTTACTATATTATATCTAATAATCAGGGCAAGCAAAGCAAGCCAGCCAGTCCACAATCTATGCATTTTGTACCGTACTGAGATTGTCAATTATAGATTTGGGCACACATGCATCTGTGTTGGCAAAATATCATTCAAGTTATCCTCATACAAAAAAAGATAGTGTCAGTTTATGTACAAAACTTTGTATACTAATGAACCACTGACTTCTATACTAATAATATAAATCTGAGTGTGTTTATTTGTTTGAACGCGATAATCTCTGGAACTACTGGACCAATTCCAAGAAATGTTTTGTTGTGGGACATGTACATAATTTCCGACTACTATATTATATGTACCACGGGCGAAGTCGGCGCTGACTGCTATTTATTTATATTCGGAAGGTGTGCAGTAAAAAAACTTCTTAGTGGCTATAGGGGCCACTAACTCTTGTCTTAAAAATTGTATGACTATACATAAGCTCTAAAAACAACCTGGCAGTCACAAACTTGTGCTATATGATGCTCTATATTAAACAGAAATGAAGGTACATTAACCTGTTACATTTAAATAAATAGCTTAAAGTAACAAAAAATGCGATGCTTTAAGACTCCAGCCTTCTGTCTCGTCAACCATATGAAAAAAATTGATAATGGAGGGATAAAATGTAAATTTAAGGTTTTCACCACCAAGGTTCAAACAGTTTGTCGTTATTGAACAAAAAAAAATAGTGGTTCCTTTCCTAAAAACATACGTAACTCTATTCCAGGGATATAAAAGCGGGTAACATCTTACTGGGTGAGGATGGAACTGTGCAAATAGCTGATTTCGGTGTGTCCGCCTGGCTGGCTACGGGCAGGGACCTCTCCAGGCAGAAGGTTAGGCACACGTTCGTTGGTACCCCGTGTTGGATGGCCCCCGAGGTTATGGAACAGGTAATATTACAAACATTACATCCTATTCTTTTAATATAAACCAGATTTCAGATTATGCTATAATATAATAACATAATATCTATAGCTTGTGGATTAAGCAGAATAATTATGGACTAATTCACATATCATTATCATCATCACCTTATATTGCTAATGTGTGGACACAAGTGATATGAGGGTTGAGGCCATAATCCATCTATATCACTGGTGAAGTGTGGGTCGACAGATGTGACTGTCGTCGAAATTTTGAGTCTTGTATCATGCTGTGATGATGATGAAAAATCAATCTATTATCTGCACGCCCTGTCTCATGCCCCTCTCTTTTCGAGTGGGTTGTTTCTACTTTTATATCCGGTTATTGTGGATTAGAAAGATTTTAGGGTGGGTGGTTGAATGAATGTGTGTATGATGTGATGATGGAGATGAATTGATAGATGTAACTTAATACTCATTAGCGAGAAGAAAGGCTGATCGAATCTAATCGGATTTAGTATGGCATAAACATAGATTATACTTAGTTGCACATATAGCACATAGGTGGTAGTTGTCACTAATCGGCACTAGTGAGCGAAGACAACAGACATTAAATTGGCGTCAGTTAAAAAAATTAACCATATACTTAAGACACCAAGTATTATTATTCGTGACATTATATATGGTGCATTCCGTTGAGAGTGTGGCCCTGCCTACATTTCACTTTAACAATATACACACTTTTAAACTTGTACATTTCTTCATCTCGATATATAAAATTCTCGTGTCACAATGTTGGTAACCATACTCCTCCGAAACGGCTGGACTGATTCTCATTAAATTATGTGTGTATATCGGGTAGGTCTGAGAATCGGCTAAGATCTATTTTTCATAACCCTTAATGATAAGAGTAAGGCAGAACAGCGTTTGCTGGATTATCTAGTAATCATGTATTTATTACAGGATCACGGTTACGATTTCAAAGCAGATATATGGTCGTTTGGAATCACCGCAATAGAAATGGCGACGGGCACGGCTCCCTACCACAAATATCCACCGATGAAAGTGTTGATGCTTACCCTTCAAAATGATCCACCAAATTTAGATACAGGTATTGTAATCGTTTATTTGTTTTCTAGGTTAGAAATGTCTAAATAAATTAATCAATGTATGGACTCAAACGAAATTTAATGTCATGTATTATGTTGAGAAAGTTAAACAAGTTACTGCGTCACTTCAAAAACAGAGAAGCAGAATCATCCTTAAACTGGTCAATATTCGTCATTAGAATAAAGACCAGTATTAGAATATATGTGTTTGATCCTAGGACATAATATGATATGACAAATTTAAGCCAAATTAGTTATTTGATTTCTTTGTTAGAGAACAACAAACATTCATATTCTATGACTATGTGACTATACTATGACTATGTTTCCTTGCATACGTTTTTTTTATGAATGTTCACTGATTTAGCTGCTAACTGTAGTTCAATGTAAAAACACTTTTTTAAAACTGACAAAGTGCGCAATATATATTTTATTGTAATTTTGTGCAATGTCATGATATGTGCTCACACAGTGTACGTTACTAGGTACCTCTTTTTCCTTAAAAGCAGGCAACACAGAGACCCATGCTTTACATATGTTCATGGGCGGTGATTGTTGCTTTCTATCAAGCACTAGCCCCGCCTGAGTAGTTAAACCGATGAAGCTTCATAGAATGTACAAATTTGTTATCTGTTATGTGCGGCTGTCATAATAACAAATCAAAACACACCTTTTGCCAAAAAATTTTATCATTTAGTATGAAGAAAATTTTATTACAATTTCACGTTTCTTTTCAATAATTTATAGATCCTTGTATAATCAGTCAGCTTATTACCTGTATCTGGATCAATTTGACAAATACGATAAAATTATGAGGAGGTATATTAAGAACTGTGACCGCCTCCTTGGTACAGTGGTTAACGCGTGAGCTTAGAACCGAGGGGTCCTGGGTTCGATTCCCAGTGGGGAGCACAAAAAAAAAATGTCTCGGTCTGGCAGGACACAGAAGGCTGGTCACCTACTTGTCCATAAAGAAAATCGATCAGTGAAACAGATGTATATCATCTGCCCCATACCCCATTAGGGGACACGGGACTTCACTTTTTATATTAAGAACTATTCATACACACAATACAACAAACAATCATTATTTGTAAAACAATATACTGTTTCATTCAATTATAATATAAAATTATAACAATGTCTAAGCTAATAGCCAGCCTCGCTGCGTGCACGGCCAGTAGTCACGTGCTTGTAGTAGTGCGAACAATTCACGTAATTATATGTTTAACTATGTTTCCGTTCCGTTTCTCCTCTCATATACAAGAGCTGGCCATAAAATATTTGTTTTTACGCTTTTCCACGCCATAAGATAAATTTACTCTCGTTCTAGGTGCCGATGAAAAAGAGCAATATAAAATATACGGGAAGACCTTCCGGAAAATGATTGTCGATTGTCTACAAAAGGATCCATCAAAGCGACCATCCGCAACGGAGCTGTTGAAACACCCTTTCTTCAAGAAGGCCAAAGACAAGAAGTATTTGACACAGACATTGGTTGCAATTGGGCCTAGTATGGAAACTAGAGTTCACAAGGTTCGTTTTTTGTGTTATTGCTTTAATACTAACCTGTCTCCTTACATTACTTCTTATTGTGGTAACAACTTTGGTATGTTAAAAGGTAGGTGTAATATTGACTACAGACAAAACCAATATATATTTTTGCTGTATTTTAATTACCCCATGAGTAAATATTAATTTACATAATGTAAAATCAGAGATTTGACATTTCCTAATTATTACTGATTATAGAAGTATATAAGAATATGTTTTTAGTTTGAGAGAGTATATATACTCCAGATGTGGTTATCAAGTCAGAATCTAGTGATGGCATCTCAAAGAAATCGAGGAAAAACTAACTAACAATGTTATAAATCTCCATTTATTGAGTCCATTTGGACTTTCTGGCTTTCGATGGGCCTAATGTTATGCGTACTTATTGAAAAACTGAAATTTACTGACTAAACATTTACAATGTAATAGTACGCCAGTATTGCCGGAGTGAGGGTGGATAGTGGATCTCTTCAACAAAGACACGAAATTTTGTAAACTGATTTAAGCAAAATAGTCTATTCTACATATGACATGACCAATTCACCCATGGTTGACTTTCAGCGAATGATCTACTCTCTTTTGAAACTATGAATAGTTTTTTTTTGTACAATTTAATTAATTAAAACTTATTTTCTGTTAAAAAGGTGAAATAAATTATTTTTAAAACTAATACTTTGCTGACTTTAAAACCTGGAATAAACATTCGATAGCGAGAAATAAACTCCATACACTCATCTATTTGAAGTTAGAGGCGGCCAATAACATCACATACGAACATTTGGACATTTACCTAAGTAAATATAACATATCATAACTTAAAGTGAATTCCTGCTCCTCCAAATTTATATTTTATAATTATTTTTTTTATATAAGTTGTATGAATTTATTACTATTGTTATAATGGTCACTTTATCAGGTGGCCCATCTGTTTCTTTGCTTGCTCTGCCATAAAAACAATATATATATATTTAATATACACTAAATGTGAATGTAAATATATAGTATTCAATAATTAATTATTCACTATCACGGTTTAAAATCGTCTTTTTTCTATTAGTTATTAAAAAGTTAGTTGTCATTGGATGTTCCTAAATATTTATGTTTTGAATTCTGTTTGTACATTATCATTGAATATAATTGTCAGCTGTGGCTAAATATTGGTAAGTTTTGCGCATAAATCTTTAATTGATAGATTAAAATGATTATGACGTTATAATACAAGTTACATAGTTTTATTTTGATCCAAAATCATACCTTTAATAAAAAATTGCCTTAAAATATAATTAATCCCGATTGTACGGTTTCCTCAATATAATCAATACAATCGTTCATTCGTTTGTTACATGTGTCAACATTATAGATTATTATATGAATCTGATAATTGATTTATACATGATTCACCCTTAATAGTATCCATTTTATGAAAAATACAGGAATTGCAAAGTTTTGCTAGTGATTCACGAAATGAATCGTCAGATGATAAATTTATTGCTGAAATTTTATTATCTGATATTTATTTTATTCTATCTACATATAATGTTTTTTATTCAAAGCCAAATGAATAATTATAGATCAATGATCAAATTTCACTTCTAATTTTGTTTCTAAATCGCTTGGCTCACTCACGCTACTGTAGAAATATATCGAAAACATCAAGAAAATCTGAGAGTATATGTGTTATACACGATACTAATTTTATCTAATATATAAAATTCTCGTGTCACAGTTTTCGTTGCCATACTCGTCCGAAACGGCTTGACCGATTTTGATGAATTTTTTTGTGCTTATCCGGTATCTATGAGAATCGACCAACATCTATTTTTCATAACCCTAAATGATAAGAGTAAGGCAGAACAGCGTTTGCCGGTTGCAGCTAGTTTTATATTTACATATGCATGTCATATCTAACGATATCAATTTACATTAATAATGTTTATACTATTTGCGCTTGTAAATGTGCGAAATGCCATTCGCATGTTTTAATATTAGGGCTTATTATGATTTAAAACTGAACTTAACACGAATATAGATAAATATTGTATTAATCTGATTATTCAGAATTTCAGAAATTCAATGTTATCATTGTGACAAGTAGAAAGTATGTTCTTATCGCAAATGATTTCGGAAAAACGTTTGCATGGATATAGATTCACGTCGTCTTTCGTCGTCCTCTTATGGTTCTTTATTAATATGTATAAAAATAGATAGCTATTGATGTTTGTACGCTTTTGATTGAAATGTATGCACATTGTAGTTAAATCCATGTCCCAAGTATATTCTTAATAGAAATTATATTTGAAACTTGTTAATAATTGAAAAAACTAATCATGTGACAGGATTCGAACTCGCGTACATCGTCTTACCGAGGTGAAACTTACAATAATTATAATAATAACGTCTGTATGAATATTCCTTGTTAAAAATTTACATCTATAAAGTCCGCGGCTTCGTCTGCTTGGTCAAAGGATATTCTCATAGAAATGAAATGTTTAATCGCAGTAGACTGTTCCTTACATCACTCTAGCCTACTCATTATCTTCAGCAGCAAAGGTAGACAAACAAATATACAAACAAACAATCTAAATTATAATGATTATATACTAGCTGATTCCGCAAACCTTCAACTATAGAATATGTTTAAGACACAGTTTTCCTTATTTTCTTACCCCTAAACTTTCCCTTGGATTATAATGAATGCATCAAACTCAAATAGCAAGATATAAAGGGAGGCCAAGATGCTAAATGTGTATTTACTTGAACGTCTCGGAAATCTATTGGAATTTGCAGATTAGACGAAAGCAAGAAAAAAAAATGTAATCCTGTAATGTTTTCCATTTCAGCGGGAAAGAAATGTTTTTTTGATTTACAAGTTTCAACGTTATTTTAACAAGCATTGTTACTAGATTACCGCCTCCTTGGTCCAGTGGTTAACGCGTGAGCGTAGAATCGGGGGACCCTGGGTTCGATTCCCGGTGCGGACGCACAAAAAAAATGTTTCGGTCTGGCAGGACACAGAAGGGTGATGACCTACTTGTCCATAAAGTAAATTGATCAATGAACCACAATTATATCTGCACCACACCCCATTAGGGGACACGGGACTTCACTTTTTATTGTCACTAGTTTATTCGTTGCTTGAACACGTCCATTGGGTGTTGTCTTATAAATATTGCGTCGTGTCTGATAAATATAAATGAATAATACTCAACGTGGTGTTTTATCAGGCGAGCAAGCGGCAGCCGGGCACGTCCGGCCGGCTGCACCGTACGGTGACCGGCGAGTGGGTGTGGAGCGAGGAGGAGGAGGAGGGGGGGGAGGTGGCGGCGGACTCGGACGAGGAGGTCGCCGACAAGAGGCCCATGAACGAGCTGCTGAGGGACGACTCGAGCGCCAGCGATAACGATGAGGTACTTTGAGACACGATTGTATTAGCTTCACCTGGATTGGGTGACCACTTGTTTTAATTTCGCGTGGGTTGGATAGCCACTAGTTTAAATTTCGCCTGGGTTGGATGATCATTTGTTTTAGCTTCACCTGGATGATTGAATGTAACGGAATCTTTTAACCTTGCTTGTGATACATTTTAAGCAGACGGCTTTTATTAAAATTGTATTCTTATCAATCATCATCATCATCATCATCATCATCATCATCATCATCATCATCATCATCATCATCATCATCATCATCATCATCATCATCATCATCATCATCATCAGCCCATATATGTTCCTACTGCTGGGACACAGGCCTCCTATGAAAGTTTAAATCAAAATTCTTATCAATGATCGGTGACAAATACTCTATATTTGTCATGTCATTATAGACTCATAATTTTATCCCAGTACCTATGATTGTAGTGTGTTGTTTTTTAGTTTTTTGAAACCTTTGTGAAACAGTGACACCTGTCACGATTAATTAATAGTATGCAACAATTTATAAATGCAAAGTAAATAGCTAATTATTGCTTGAAAAATGGGTTGTGGAAGATCCGTCGATCAACCCAGAAGAGTGTATTAAAAATAATAATCAATTCAACGAAAAAATGAAGAAAAGAAAGAAATTATGTATTGTATATTTCATTATAATCGATTCACTCGTTTAAAGAAGCTCAGTGCAACACACACGCAGTGAAGAAATACTTTTATATTTAAACTGTATTCATTTATTTTCGCTTTCACAAAAATTGTACATAAAACTAAAAAAATATATATTAAATGGTTAAAAAAGAAAATAAGAGTTCAGTTTGCTGGGCGGCCTTATCCCTTAGAAGTGATATATTACTATATTAAATTCTTTATTTCAGGATCAATTGCCACCGATAGAAATGAAGGAACTCCCCGCAACGATTGAACCACCAACTGAACCACAAACTATCAATTTAGTTTTAAGACTAAGGTCTGTTGCTTTTTTTCATCTGTTTACAATATAATATAAAATATATTATTCTAATCCTACTAATCCTATTAATATTGTAAATGCGAAAATTTGTAAGCATGTGTGTGTGTTTGTTGCTCTTTCACGTAAAAACTACTGAACCGATTGCAATGAAATTTGGTACGTAGACAGCTGGACAACTGGAATAACATATAGGCAACTTTTTATCCCGACGTTCCAACGAGATATGGACTTACGCGGGTGAAACCGCGGGGCGCAGCTAGTATGTCTAGTATATCTTACAGCCGTTTCCGGTAGAACACGTTGTCTAGTTAGAACTAGTTGTAACTATATGCCTTTGTTATGATTAGTTCTAACTAACGAATTAATATTTACTCTACAATCCGTAAGAGATGCATATCCCTGGTACGCCGGGTGCGAGACGGTTCCAATACTATTTTATAATGCATTGTGAGTCGTAGTCGTAGTCGTAGATTGTCTATATGTAAGCTATTGCTGTAAGTTATGTGATGAAATATATAAAACAAGAAATAATAATTGAAACATACACATTTGTTTATGTATTCACACGCAACGTTGCAGGAACGCGCGCCGCGAGCTGAACGACATACGCTTCGAGTTCATAACCGGTCGCGACACGAGCGAGGGTATCGCCGCGGAGCTAGTCGGCGCGGGGCTGGTGGGCGCGGCCGACGCGGCGCCCATCGCCACCAACCTCGCGCGCCTGCTGATGCGGCCGGCAGCCAAGACTGTCACCTTCCACCTGGTGAGCAATCCTCGTCCGGCACCCTGCATCCTGCACCCGGCATCCTCCATCCGGTAGCCGGCACACTTCATCGGGTACCTAGCACCCGGCATTCGACACCCGACACCCGTCTCCTGAGACCGAACACCCAACACCCGACACCCGGCACTAGGCACCCGACACCCAATATGCAGTCTGCTCGATCAGTTTGCGATTAATCAACTACAACGAACTGCTCTTGCAGCCACAGTGCACAGCTCGAAGCTGTTGCTTTTTAATATAGTGGTGAGGGATATTGTGCACACAACGTGGTCGATTTTATATATTTATGGATTTTTTTCATGCTCTGTTAGGTACTAAAAATTACCTGAATATACACTTTATACATGAATTATGCAGTAGGGTCCAACAAAAGTTCCCGCAAAAGCCTGCTACAAATACTGTATGTTGTAGGCTTATCATCAAAAATTCAGCCTCTGGGAAGCAAGACTGAAATTAAGTGAATTTTTTGTGTGTGTTTGTGTGTGTGTAACATTTACACTGCTATAAAAACCTATACACTCCTCAGATGGTGAGACATCTGTATACGCAATTAGGATGATCCGTAGATTTCATGGCAATCCTCATTACTATTTCTAGCCACAAATATCATACCATAACATTAATTCGACATAAAAGAATAAACAACCTTTTTTATAATATTATATTTTTATATAAAAAATGCACGCTTTGTAGGTATAATTTTTTATTAGAATTTACCCGCAGCTTCGCACGCGTTAAATAGTAGTTAAATTGATGTCATTATACATATAAATCATCCTCTTGAATCACTCTATCTATTAAAAAACCCATCAAAATTCGTTGCATAGTTTTATAGATTTAACCATATAGGGACCGACGGGGAAAGTGCATTCGTTTTTTACTATGTAGTGATACATTTAGACCCAAGCTAACATATACCAAAATGCTAATATAAATTGTATTTCTTTTTTCAGAACTCAATCCCACCTAACGAGCAGTTTGACGAGAAGTCATTGGTAGGGTTCGCCCAAATATCCATTGTCTCGGAGTGATGCGACGTCCTGTTGTACGCGCGATGGTGCTTACCGTATTCTATTTTATTTCGCCAATTATGAACATGTATTATTGTATCTGTTTCGCTTTTTATGTCGAAAGTTATTTTTATTGATTTTCCCTATGTTTATTGCTATTAAATGAATACTTCATTTGAATTTATTGTCATATGAATAAGAGTCATACTCAAAGGCAAATAATGATGAAAAGGGAAAATTTGAGAAATTGATTCAAATGTGTATAGTGATTTGATAATATTTTCATCGTCGGAGTACAGTCAGACATGGATTCTATGTTCTGTTATACTAAGAATTGTAATCGTCTGTAATTGGATTTTTTTTATGATAAGTATCCTACATTGTGAATGTTGTCATCGTTTAATTGTTTAGAATTTGTTAGAATACACGTTTTTTTTACCGAAAAAGGAGTGAGGAGATTTGAAGAGTTAAGAGAATCTATTTATTTATACCATTAAATAAATAGATTTTCCTATACAAGCGAAATAAATGTAATATATAATACATGTTCAAATTGTCTGTAGTGTTAGTATGCGGCTGTGCCGTGGCCTCAGATTGTAGTTACTATTGCTAGATGCAATTTGATTGCAGGGAAAATTGTATACCGTTATAGCCATTTGATTTTATTCTAATCAATTACTTCATGTAAAAATACTTTCAAATTTAGAAAACAACATGGTTTGGCAAATTTTACTAGTTCTACCTTTATTTTATTTCATTAAATTTTTAACTAAGGAATCCTAATTGCATATTAGAAATTTAATTGTTTAAGTCATGTATCTCATCTAAAATGAGGTGACCATTCAAAGAGTGGTGGCTAACAATGCTGCACATCAAATTTTATCCTAGATAATAATTTTGTCTACCATTAAACTGAGAATCTCGTATACTTAGATTTTTCAGTATGAATTTTAGATAAAAATGTTTAATGTAGACTAACTAACTTGTAGTAAATTAATGGCTATAACAAAAATTCACTATAGCATTTCTGTGTTGCGAGTAATGCGTTAACACGCAGTACGTATACATTCCTTTTTGTAATTTAACTGCGAATACTACTAAATAGTGGCGGATTTACCCATAAGCCGAGTATTGAGTAGGAGTTTGTTTTAATGTCTAAAAGAAGTTAAATATTCCCAGACTAAATGATGATGTCTGTAAGTCGTTCACGCAAGAAAAGAAACAAATTTGATCTGGATACAGTTTGAATAGAGATATAAAAAACGTAATACATAGTATAAAGAGTTCGCTTGATCCATACAAGCGAATTGTGAAGAATTTATTACGATACCTAGTTCAAAGCATTAATATTCTTCTGGCAGCCAATAATTTCTAATTCCGTCACTGTTGAAAAAATCGAAGACCGAAAAAAAAAAACAGTTTCACGTTTAAAACTGGAACGTCGTTATATTTAAGCCAATCGCATTTAGGCGCGAAGATACTTCGATTCTATTGGCCGATTGCTTTTGGGTTACTATTACTGCCAACTGATCAACAGTTCTTTGTCCGAACTACGGAAAATTGGAACAGTTGACGATATTTAGAAATGTTACGTGTGTTTTTTTATTCTACAGACGTTACGAAACTATGAACGTGTAAGTCCCTGCAAAAAATACGCGCTTCTAAACTAAGAATATAATTTATTACACAGATAGATGTAGAAACGTTCACACAGTAGCACAGACGCCCTCGGTGATCAAATGTTATTTTATATGGGCGTTAGAACAGTAGCAACTTCCAGGTTATATTATAGACTATAAACGGATAGATATAGTGAGAAACGAGACATGGATCGACCGATTTGGCATGTTTCTTGGATCATAGTCATTGTTATAATATTATCGGCTATAATTGATAGTTCAATAAAGATTACGTCCGGTTATATCAAAGAATTTGTACTAAAAGAAAACGTGTGCGTGTCGAAACACCTGTCAGACGTGATATCTTAGGCTAATCTTACGCTATGCGGAGAAAAAGAGAAGGCAGACAGAATGGCGTCGTGACGCGTTACGTAACGAAGGGGTTTATCCTCCCTTAAAGTGATGAGGAGTTATCACTTCAAAACTGTATCTAGGAATTTTGCAATAGGTTGCCAAATTTTTAAATTCTGTCTAAGTTTTGATTAAAAAAAAATAAAATCTTTGAACAATGAAAATTTAGACTGAATTAGAGAATATTTAACTTATTTTTATATATGAAAATTAACCGGGCGAAATTATGCAGTTTCCATAATATTGGAATAGGGCTTGATTGTGCCGAACCAAAGATCTTGATTTACTTAAGATTCTAGTGCTTATACATTATGTTGCGTATTATGTGAGGTTTAATATTGTTTGATTTTTAATATATTTACGAATTTATTTAGCTTTGCGACGATTGTGAATGGTTGCGTATTATTAATACGTATTTTGAATTCATCCAGAATAGGCAATTTTTTTATAAACAATGTAAATGAAGATAGAATTTCAAATATGAAATTTTTATTATTAGATACTATATAACATTAACACCCATATAAGAAAACGTTTCTTTTTAAATTCAATTTAAACCATTTTTCGAATTAGTTGGTTTAAAGGACCCGTTACATAATTATATCCATGTTGTTTATAAATTTCATTGAAATAAGTTTAATTCGAACACAGTTCGTCAAAAACGAGTTCAAAATACGTATTTGTAATACACAAATAATTCTTTTTAAATTGTTACTAGAGAGAGTTTTTATATATAATTTAACGATCGAATAAGAATATTTAATAGTCGTATATTAAGTAAAAAATTATAAAAATTGTACCGGGATTATCATTTATTTTGTTATTTTAATAATTTTTATATTGTGACGAATTTTAAATCTCAATTATTGTAATTCCGAATTTATTCACTCCTAACGTTGTAGTGATGGGTGTGAATGGTATGTTTATAATTTTATCGAAAAATCTCATCTACATATTGTTATTTTTATATGAAGAAATTGAAAACTGAATTGTTCACCTATGTGGTACAAAATAATTTAAGAATTTAAGTTTTATCAGAATTCGGGATCTTTTACATAATATTGACACCTTATTTATCGTATATTTTGTTTGCAATATTACAAATTTATCATAGGTATTAATAAAGTATGATTGACGCTAAAAACCTGAAGGTATAAACGTATTTTTCTTAAGTAAATAGCACGATAATCAATGTTGGTTATCTTTAAATGTAATTTAATTTTTGTTCATACTAATATACTGTTTTATGATGAAAAAGGCATTAGCAATTTATGTTTTTTAGTATTATTCTATGTTCAAAAATTTGTCTAACTTCTATTTGTCAAAAACTATGTGTTTTTATTATTGTCTCATTCAATATTTCACGTTATTAAGAATTTAGAGAATTTGCCTTCTATAAGATATATTATTTGCGTCTAGACATATATAATATTAAAAAATCCATATTTATCTTTTGCATCACAGTCATATCAGGGACTGTTGGACTAGGTTCTATACTCTTCGATCTTAAGATCAATGCATGTCTTCTGGCCTTTTTAACAGAATAGTGTCAAATATGCGAATATATATTAATCGAGCAGTGAAACCTAATGCATGTGCCCTATGGGGTGGGGTATGCCCCATAGAGGACACGGGACTTAACAATCCAATAATGACTTCCAATATTTTTTAGAAACACATCAGTTAGAATATGTAGAGTCAGCATTTTTTTTAAATAACTCCGATACGCCTAGTTATACTTTTCGTAGACTGATCAATCTTTTGAGGTCTTTTAGTAAATAAATTATTGAATAGTTAAAAAGAAAATCAATCAAATTGAGCATATTACACCATTTGGCCATTCCTTATTTTTCTTTAATAAAGATAATTGGAGGGAACTTTTAGGACTAGCTTTTTAAACTAGCTTTGTGAAATTGAGAGCATTTTTAGTAGTTTCTCTTGTGATTTGTGAGTTATAAGGATTTAGCAATCAGAATATCGACACTGACCCCAGTAGCATAGCGTTTGTATAGTATGGATATAATCGAAAGTATATATTTTTGTAACAACACTATCTTTCTATATATCTCGTTTTATAGCTTATATATTAAATACATTGACAATATTTTCATAGTGCATTATAACGTTTAGGTGTTAAATTAGTTAATATTCGTAATGTGTGAAAAGTACATGTCATTCGTGATGCGAATGAATGGAAAGGTAATAAGGAAAAGATAAGGGAGGAATCGACATATGTATTAATTTGTGCTTTTAAATGTGACTATATTTACATGATACGATATGTCGTAACGATCATAGTTTAGTATCACATCGGACATATCTGAGATCCATCCACACATTATCTTAATTACATCGTCTATTGTTCGTCATCTTCCTTTATTATATTAACAATTTTAGGGTGTTCTTGAGGTTTTAAGGCTAATCGCAAATCTTTCGACTTACCACGATTTCGAATAGTATGTAATCGATGGTATATTTGTACAAAATAAGACGATTGGGCCGAACAAAGAATTGATAATGCTGGAATTTTATTATAGTGAGTAAAGCGATTTTAAATTTCTATATCAACCATTGGTCTGTCCGCGTATCCTTTTCGTTAACCTGACCAGTCCATCAATCTTTTCCTTAACCCTTATCCACTAAAGTTGACAATCCATTTGGTCAGACATAGCCTCTCGAATGTTAATGGGCAGTGCTGGTCGCTTACCATCAGGCTCCAAAGTTGTGACAAGCCAGCTAGTTAGCTACCTTTCCCTCGCATGTTCGCTTACGGAAAATTATTAGGCACAATATGCATAAATTGGGTTACGTTGAATTATTTTTAATTGTGAAACCCAATACTGTATTTTTAAGTTTTCATTCACTAAAAGTTTGTTTTTTTATTGGTTAAACAAACAGCCGCAATGCCATGTACATTTCGATTTGAATTGTGTATTGGCTCTTATAATATCGTCAATTTTCTATATCATAAGCGTAAGTAAACTAGAAATATTAAATTCAACTAGCATTACATTATTTAGCGCGACTATTATATCGTACGTGTAACGTCATATTGATTAATTCGTCAAATAGTAAATCTGAGATAGTAGGATACGGTTACCATTGTAATATTAAAGTTTCGTGGGCATCTGTTGGATTGATATATACTAAACGAATCAATAGACATAACAAGTATTTCAATCTGCAGATGTGTGGTGATATATAGAAACTTCCGTCTGATTTCTGACTTTATGATTATATAAGCGCTTTGCAACGAATAGGCGAACGTTACGTGTGAAGGTAATCGAAGATCGTTTAAGGTGTTAAGGCAAAATTATTGCATTGATACACCTCACACTTACTACCACAATAATGTCTTGAACTTCAATGGTATTTTGTTATTGTTTGTGTATATTTTGCTAGCGTCATTTTATATCTATTAAATTTCGGTATATTCTTGCGCCTGGATGACTCCGATGTAAGCGAAAACATGGCATGAAATTGATAATTGACAATACTTTATACATTTCATAGTTTTGATGGCTGTGAGGATATCAAGATGTAGGTGTAGTTAAGTGAAATTTGTCTATTTGGCGGATCTTTTGCAAATTGTTAAATATCACTTTCATCCATTGATGTTGTGCACGGGCGGAGTCAATTTATTAAAGTAACACTACAAAAACGACATAATGTGTGAACATATGATAGTTTCTTTGTAATTAGTAATGATTTTGGGGCCATTCTAGTTACAAGAAATGATCCCCTAACGCCCGCCCTGGCTACGCCCGTGATGCTATCCTTAATCGCAACGCGTGATAAAACATATGCATTTTCAGCATTCACAAACGATTCCTTAATTTTAAACGACTGTTTTAGTTGTAGATTTAACGGTTGCATAAAATTGAGATATACGATATACGGTGTGTAGGCTCCGACTCTAAAATGTGATCTTTAAATAATGTGATGTTTCAGGGTGCACTAAACCGTAGCTTGGCTTCGTTTTATGACCATATTGGAATGTTCGTACATCATGTGGGTAACTTGTAAATGTTAAATGTAATGTTGTTATGTTGTAATCATTCGTAGGAACAAAATATGCTGTTTGTTTTGTTGCCGAATCTATATCTATCTGTTAATTACTCTGATTTGGTATATTTTTTCCATAAATAATCATAATATTTTGCCATGTTTTGGTTAAGTGCACTCTTAATAAATAGCCATATGTAAGAAATGACTAGATTTAATGTCAAAACTGGATGTGTCTACAGTATTTTCAACTTTTAACATAATTTTCGTAGTATAATTACAATTGCATAGAGCATAGAGAATACGTTCTAATTGTAAACGAGCATTTACTTGTGTGTCACATAACGTCATTTAAACGAGTCTCGTGAATGTATGTTATATTGTATTGTAATATAGGTTTAGGGTCGTTGCGCACTACCAGTTTTATCCAAGTGCACACAAACGATCTGATGGAAGCTTTGGTGAAATTGCGCTAGTGCATGAAAATCCTTGTAAATTTTTATTTCTCATAATATATTCCATTCCTATTTATATCGAACGTAACTATTTTACCTCATTGTGTGCTAAACGGAAATTCTATTGTTTTAATTTATGTCCCACCACCCCACTGATATATTTCTATTCGCTTTTTATTTACGAAGGCCTCAACCTGAAATTTAGATCAGGAGTTATTTATAAAGGTCTGCGGTACTTAAAGTGGTTGTGGCAAAAATAATGTATGTTATATCATATTATATGTAGCTTCGATCAATAATTTTATGTATACATAAATTTGGTGTTTAATATTAATTGTAATTGATTATAAAAATTCTGCAAACCCTTCAGGCTGTATTCGTTTCGTGCATGTACTTATTTGGGAATTGATGTGTCTTAGCCTTATTTGTAAGTGAATGGTAATTATAAATAAACATTTGATAAAACTGAACAATCCTCTGATTATTTAATATTAACAGTGAAACATTTAATTTTATTTTGTTGCAAAACGATGGATCTGAAAAATCTGATCGCAAGATAGTACCTCTAGTCCTCTTCGTACACGCAAACTGACCAGAAACGATAGATTTTTTGTTGGGTACTCAATAGCTCCATATATTTTTACCATATGGTTGACGTATATCTTTTGTTTTTTATAGAAAATTGTTGTCATTAAGTTCCATTTTAGAATCTGAGGTGTTATCTCGCACCGAAGAACGTCGGTGATCTTTTTAGGAACGAATTATCATAAATATGTTCTTCTCTGAATCAAAATGATTCATTATGAGAACGTGTCTGTGATTGCGTCATTTAATTAGATTTAAGTCGGTTTTGCTCCCAAGTGTGGAAAGCGATTATTTTAGAAATCTTTGAATGCAGTTTTTTTGGAGTAAAATTTCCATCTTCAGTATTAAGACTACTTTTTTTACTAAACGTAAATTGCCATGGGATGTCTGCCGGTACATATTTCTATTCATATTTCTTTTGTTTTCGCGGCAAAACCACTGACAAAATCTACTCTCTTAACAGACATACAGAATTTCGCATTTGTGATATTCACATGGATTTTTTATTTGGCTAACTATATTGCTATTTTACGTTTAACGAAATGATATTAATCGCTCTAAATGCTTAATAGAATGCGAGCTACTTGTTTTATGTTCATAGTTGCAACGCGGGTTCGATCAGTAGTCATTTCAAGCGTACATTCGTATTTGCTAACTGTACACGCAGTTGACAGTTCGAGCAAAGATAGAACGATGTCAACAGGTTGCTGGAAACTTTGTTGACGCTCCTCGGGCGAGGACATATCATGAACATGCGTTAACTACTCTGAAACATATGACATTGCATTTACATGTTGACAGCAATTCTGCAAGAAGCGGGGGAGGGCTCACAAAATGTTTTGCTTAGTTTTTTTAAATCGCATTTTACCTTTAACGTATCGCGTCCTTCATAAATTCGAACGATAATGACAAAAATACGATGCTAGATACTTAGCTATAACATACGATAAAAAAGTTCCATCTGGTATTCTCCTAAGAAACTCTTTTCTAACAAAACGCGAAGCCGCGGGCTTAAAACTGTATATAAGTACTTTATATATAAGTATATCTTATATGAGATACATACATAGTTATATATATGTACGCCAATTATAAGGCACATCAATAATAGCCATATTAATTCTTGGTAAAAACTTGAAAATATTTGAAATAAATGCGACTTCTTATTTACACGTTAAATGTATTTTCTTTTGTTATGAATATAGTAAAGAACATACCTAATACGTACTTATTATATCGTGGTGAATGAAGTACATAAGACAGAAATGATAAAGATCAAGAATTCGCCCTATGTCCGACCGCGTTGTTTATAAAAATGAGAATTATCTATAAGATAAACCCTCTTTGAAGATGGTCGCAATGCCCACATGGTATTACGTAACGGTGGAACAATGTTATTTCTCGAATTCGCTTTTGACCTTCGTACTAATTATTTGCTATCGCAAGTTATAAGTACATAAAAATATAACTAAACGCTATTATGCGATTCTAAGCGTTAAAGATAAGCGATGAGCAGATATTTTCCCGTTCGCAAATATGTGTATTCCTCAAGATACAATGACGCGTTGAGACGTGATATCATTCCGGGAACTGTTTTGGTCTCAGGTTTCCGAGACACTGGAGAGATTGTTGTGATACAATAATATTGTCATCTATAACGTACGATATAGAAACAAGCTTTGTTATACTCCGCTTGTAGCATTATATTGCACGGTTAACTAACGTATTACTTGTGTAATTTGAATCTTGCAATATATTAGTAAGTTTTTAACACTCCATTTTTCTACAAAATACAGGTGAACTCAGGGTTTCCGCAGGGAAGCGAAGAAGGGGAGGGGGGCAGATTCTAAAACGAGATAAAAAACAGTTTTCTATCCTATCGAGTAAGAAAACCAAGAAAAAAATATCGATTTAAGAACCTCCCTCGGCAGTTAAAAACACGTATCATAATATAATAATGTTATGCTCATTCAAAATTGGTTTATTGGCTTGTTTATTGAAAGTTTTATTTTGACAGGTAGGTATCAATAAACACAGCACAATTTATTCCAAATTAGTAAAATTATTTGTCATATATCTACACAAAATTCAAAACCTCCAACGAATAGGTACAGCATAGTTCGACCTTTACAAATGAAAATGAATTTTTACGAGCGCATCTGCTAGAGAAATGAGCACAAGGTTTGTTTATGTGAGATTTATAGTTGTGCGCGAAAATCCCGCTCTTCCGATTAATATCCGCAAATAGCGTGACCTTCCCACATTCCTGATGAATGCGTTCCGTTTTGGTTTAGTTATCCATATTCAATATATGGGTGATGTAAATCAAACGACAATATTAGTGTTATAATATTTTTCGTGCTCATACCGTGCCGTGCCTACATACATACATGTGTATGTTCAAATAAGTACTCTTATTTGATCTATTTTTTTCGATGTCTTTCTGTCGAAAGTTAAGTCATATGACTTTAAACGTATAATGAATAAGTAATGAACATTGTAAAATATTGGATGCAACGTAGTCAACATTGCTTTGTTTCAGAAATATCTAGCTGTTCGCCCCGGTTTCACCCGTGGTACATATATAGCCTATGTCACTTGGCTTTCTAATGGTGTAAGAATTTTTGAAATTTGAAATTTTTAATCGGTCCAGTCGTTTACGCGTGATTGCGTGACCAAGGGAAATATTGATTAATTTTTATATGTATAGACTAACAGTCTGATCATTTTTTTAGTTATTCTTCTACTCCAAGCAGAAACAAATCTACCAATAAAGCATTAAAATTCGTTCAGCCGTTTTCGCATTATAAGTGGTGCAACTAACACCACTTTTTGGTTACGAGCATGATATGTTTATATACTTACATAGACATGTATAAAAACATTCTTTCGATCACGTTTTAAGGATAAATAGGGGCTTATATTAATACCGTTGGACTTGAACTGAATACGTAGTCCTTCATATTGTGAATAAATAGAATGCTACCAGATACAATAATACAACCCTAGAAGCATAAGGATTAGAAGTAAGTACAGAAGCTTTGCCTATTTCTATATCGCTATACCCATTCAATATCCAATTTATGGGGTTTTATTATTTCGCATTATGTATAACAACTCCAACAGATTTTTACTTACAACTACCAATAATAACTAAAGATTTAAGAAACCAGTTTTTCTGCACGCCTTCTTTTCGGAAACTAGAAGTTCGATTTGAAAAATGGCTTTCAGTGATAGATATTTATGGAGGGAGACTATAGTTAAAGAATGTCGGCTATGGAGTATATCTATACATATATAAAACTCAAAATTGACTTGACTGACTGACTGACGTTGTGTTTTATCGACGCTCAGTCCAAACTACTGGACGGATCGGGCTAAAATTGGGCATGTAGATAGATATATGACGATACAGATAATGTTAAATGTAAATGTTGGCATATGCTAAGAAAGGTTTTTAACAAATTCCCGTAGGGAATACCAAGGGAATAAAATAGAGGATGAAAGTTTTTATCACGAAAATTTATTGGGACTGTACGGAGGAATTTGCGGGCAACAGCCAATATAGTATATAGACCATATGACACAATATCTATTATCTAAGTGTACATCGATTCGGATACGATCGGATATTATAACGGGGATTACCCTGTAAATTGTTTTTTTGCAATGTTTTAATGCAATAGATCTATGTGAGAACTTATACAAAACAGCAAAGCAATGATCTACTAAACGGAAGAACCAATACTGGCATATGGAGATAGACTAAGTACTTTCATACTTCCTGTACATATCTAGGCTGTCTGACGTGGGCCCTTTTTAGTGGGGTAATTTTGCTTAGATACTCACGGCCCCCGGGGAAGAAGCCACCGTGTTCCGTCGAGCCGCTTTAATGAAGGGGCCTCGGGAGTCGATGTAAGCTAAGCTAGCTCATGCACAAAATAAAAAATTAGAGGTATTCCAAATGAATGACATAAAAATTCATAAATCTTAAAAAGTAACGAAGTATATATTCAATTGCGTAGTACGCCAAAAAAGGGATGCCACTCAGGATATCTGAGGCACAAAACCTTAGCACTGATTTTCAGCGAAACTATGAGCATCTGAATAAATGAATAAAATGATTTGGCTGAAAATTGCTTGTCGGAATAACATTACTTATATCACGCAGATGAAGAGTTTGCTTGAGTGTGTTTATCTCAGGAACTACGGGTTGATGAAATCAAATTATTTAGATGTTGGATAGTGAATTTATATATGACGGCTGTTCCTGTTATTTCATCATTAATATTAGTAATGTGAAAGTAACTCTGTCTGCCCTTTTGTCACTTCTTTTCGTCTAAACCGCTGAACTGTTTTCGATAAAATTTGTTACAGATGTAGTTTGAGACCCGAGAAAGGACATACAATTGTTTTTATACCGGAAGTCCTACAGGAACGGGAGCTATACGAATAAGACCCGGCCTGTCCTATGTTTTATCTTCAGCTACGCGGGTGATGCTGCGGGGGAAAATCACTGCAGGGGAAATACACTATAAAAAGTTTAAGTATTTTTAAGATTCTATACTGTTTTACGTGATTAGAGCTGTCAGATGAAGCAACAAAAGAATAAAAAAATACAAGGAGACGACCATAGAACCTCCTCCTTTTCGTTTTTTGAAGTGAGTTAAATAATAAAGCGAAAATGGTTGCGCAAATAATGCTTCTACCATTATTTTCAACCTATTTTCTTACAAAAGTAAATTAGCAGAGTTGGATTTGTGCTGTCTTTAGTTATTCACAAGGACAACAAAAGGATTGTGTATTATTGAGGAGATTTTTTTTTTGAATTTTACCTTTTACATTTGGGACAAATGGCAATCGTTTCAGTCAATGTCTTTATGAATTATCTGTATGCAAAAAATCATTCAATTATGTTTGGTCACTGTGTGATTGAGGAACATTACAAGAGACAATCGGTATTTTTTTAATTATATCACAGTTTATAAATAAAACAAAAAAAAAAACGTATTTCATAACTCATAATCATCATCCAAATTGTAAAGGTAACATCTTGGAAATCTTGCTTATGATACCTCAAAATGGAATCTAAACTTTCTTCCGACACAATAAATCAAACGGATTGCAGTTTATAAGTACAAAACAATATTATAGCAATGTCTAAACCACCCATTCAGCTATTTATCAATTAATTAGATATGTTGGACATAAAAACACTATACTTTACGAAGTATCGTGCTGTGATCTCGAATTCGCGCGAAAATGTTTATAAATATGTGTGTATAAAAGCGCGATGCTGTCTCAGCGCGGCCAGATGCTTGTTGAGCTTCTGTCCGAGTAAACCATTAAAAATGATGTTCAAGTTTGTGTTAATGTTTTCGTTATTTGTGCTGGCTGCTGCCAACCCCACGCGGAAGCGGTCAACGACACCCCTTGAATGTGAGTACAACTCAGTTACCGAGCGAGCGAATTCTTACAAACTGAAAACCATATCCCCATTCAATGTGGTCAGATCTATTACGAAAATTGTGTTTTGTCTGCCCGGCCCATAGTGATGCCTGTCTATTTTGAAAAATGTGTTTTGCCACACGCTACTGCAATGAGAATGAATCGATTAATAAACAATGTTGTGTTGTCATTTTAATGCATTTATTTGTACACTTATTTCGTTTTCGATCATGTGAGTTAAGCAAGCTACATAGTTGTATCTACCTCTATCTAAGAATGAAAATGTAATATGTGTGCCAGAAACAATATCCTACTTATGGATGTAACTTTCATAAGTAATATAGATTATAGGAGAGTACGTATTTAAAAATACACAGAAACGTGAAGCTATATACCTTAATAACTGCTTTATTAACAATGAACTGCATTCCAAATAAATTATAATATTAATACCCACTCAAAGCATTCTAAGAATTGTAATTTGTATGATATCAATATAATTATCTATATTTGACGTTTTATTTACGTAATTTTAATTGTATTTTTAATTGTACTTTTCTGTATCTCTTCTATGTTTTTCATTGATATAATTTTGTATTTATTTTACTATGTAGATGAAATAATATACGATTTCCATTTCCATTATGCAACATCAACATGCTTGTACATACATGCACTTAAGTTATTCATTCATTTATAATTCTAAATCTGATATTTTACTCTAATTACTATCATTCCAATTGGAAAAATGCAAAATTTTCGTAAATAGTTAAAAAGAATATATTTTTAAATTTGTAGTATATAATTGCTAGGAAATATTACACAAAAATATTATCATCTTAGTTTACATCAAAACATCTAGAATTCGTGCGCATAACATTTGATTATTTTGTATATAAATAACATGTTTATCTAGAGAATTATTATTATATGTGTAGTGATTATTAATTATTATTTGTAATTGATCTTGAAGTTTAGCTAATATTCGTAAAAGCCACTGACTATAACAGAAACATATAAAAGGGTTTGTTTTTCACCATTTACTTTTGATTGAGAAATTTAAGATACAGTTAAGAGTATCAGATAGTTAAAAAGGAAACAATTTTTTTCTGAGGGAAATACAGACAGTTAGGTTATAAAAAGTTAATACGCCTGTCATCGCGAATAAGAACCACTCAATAATAATGAAAATCGTTTGGTACAGTTACTTTGCTGGTATCATTTATAGTCGAACTAGTTCTCGTTTATCTAGGAGAAATATAAAGTCTAGGGGCCAAGCGCTTATTATACTGACATTATAAATTACACTTCATCATCACGAACAGTCAATTATACATACCTGAATATCTACTTACCATTCTGTATAAAGAGTGGCAACGTTAGGTACGAGCTCTTAGGTAAATTATTAAAAATAGGTTATCATCTTGTTTATCTGTTCCTATGAAATTGCTTATTACCTTTCGTATGCTTTGACGCAAACGATATATCTATACGTACAACTGGATTATGTATACATATTACATTTACATCTTAATCTATCGCAAGATGTGTACAGACAAACAAATCAAACTAAATAAGTTGGGCAGATTAGTCAAAATAAAACAATTGTAGTTCCGTAAATTTTTAGACTATGGCAATAATAGAGTGATTTATCGTAATATCATTTATAATTTTATGCTACAGGTAACTGTAGGGACAATAGAAATAGTGAAACGTTTTCAATAGATTTAATTGGTATGCTATAACCACGCCATTCCAAGGAAGTTTTACATGACTGGCTTGTCGCTCCGGCTTAAAAACAAACAAACAAACACAAAATCATTAAATACGTCCATCTTTTCTTGACGTGCTTTAACTTTATTGTCTATCTATCTAACTTTTCTCGAAATATACAATACAAAATATACCATCACTTTGTATAATATAGGTATACTTTTCAAACCAAGGGGTACGATTTTTATTCAGGAATATTGATTTTTTTTAATATGCTTATGCAGTTTAAGTTTTCATCAAAATAGGTTTCATCACTCCTTTCAACGATTTTTCGATATTCCTTATAATTCTAATTTTTCTCCCTACGTCCTGTTGAAAAAATCTACCTCTTTTTAGTGCTTATATAGTACATACATAACATTCATACATATTATATCAGTGCTACGATTTTACAAGCCACGTTTATTTGATAGCGTTCAAATTTTGTGACGATGTATTCTCATTATTTATCCGGGAATTAATTATATGAAACGAGCTCAGTGTGTGCTGTAAGTTGACACCCTTTTTGCTGTATGGATGTTGGGTCAATTCAGCGAATAATATTGAAATTATAGACATATGCGATATAGATTATACAAAAAATTAATTACAAGAATGGGAATTACATTACGTTTTGACTATATGTAAGGCTCGTATTATTTATGTTACCTTTATTCCAAAATGCATCCAAATGTTGGCAATAAGCATGTGAAAGCTTTAAATGAAATAAATGTGTTGGTATTCCTAATTCAAATAAATGAATCCGCAATCCCTTCTAGAAACATGTATTACATGTAATTTGTAATAAGTATAAAGTTAAATAAGAAGGTAATAACGACTTGGCTGATTTCTACCCTTGTAGTGAATACCAGAGGCCACCGAACATTTGTAAACATTTCTTAGTTCTTGGAATCGGTATGCTGCTATATCTGCTCTTGTTAAGAGGACTTGTCTGTTTCATGAAATGGAATAAAGTATGTCTAGGTACTGTAATATTATGTAAACCGCTTTGAGGTAAGGATAGTTGCTTACATATCACTGTTTACATGTGGCCGTTTGATTAAGTAAATAGGTATCTACGCATATTGACAAGCCTATAATATAATCCATGTGATTCTTTAATGAAACTGCTGTTGACCAAGTTATGATAATTCAATAAACAATATTACATTCATTATACAATAGCGTGATCGTAAATTTTAATTAGACATTTTCAAGCAATTGATAATTCTGTTTAGTTATATTTTTATCGCCCCAGTCATGTGACCACCCGGGAGATAATTGAAATAATTCAATACCAAATAATACCAGCGCTTACGCATTGGGCGACCTTCATGTCTATATTTAAGATAATAATTCGCTTGTTTTTGTGTCAATATCAAGTTGTATGAACACGTACGATTTAGGTCATGGGCGGAATTTTTTGCGCTTTTACTTATGACGCGATTTTCTGGAAAAATTAATAATTTACAATCTGTTTTAGGGGTTCATTATTAAACAATTTGATATATATTTTATATAAATGTATAAATAGTTTGATTTCCTTCGAATCCCATAGCTTGTATGTTATTACCTCCGCCTAAATAAGGATGACATAAGCATTCCCTTTATAATTAAAAAAAAATAGCATATAGCTCCTCGAATAGATAGAAAATTGGTTTCCAGCGATCGATTAATCAGAATAGACTAACCGGATGAAAATCCAATCGTGGTTATTTTCGCACGAAGGTCGACACATGGCGGCTGAAGGAGAGCAAAATCAATAAGATTTTTTTCCTTTTCAGCTATAAATGTAACGCATTTTGGCCTATTTAAATCATGAATATTTTTATTGTAATGATATATCGTAAGTTGAGTTCATTTACTATATTAAGTTTACTTAAAAACCTCTAAATAGCAAATTGGGGTTTCTTTAACTAGATTTTGTGGCATTCCGTCATATATTCATGATATGCTAATTGTTATTTGAATATTCGAATGCATTTCATGAGTCAAACCTAATGTAGTGTTCCTATCTAGAGTATAATATATTTTAAAATTAAAATTGCCTTCAGGGATTTTTATTGCATGCAGTATTATGAGGTGAATTTAGATTCTTATTGAATATATTTTTTTTTTATCGATTGCGCTCGCTTTAGCATATTGGTAAAGTGAAGTCCCGTGTCCCTAGTGGGGTATGGGGCAGATGATGTACATCTGTTTCACTGATCGATTTTCTTTACGAACAAGTAGGTGATCTGCCTTCTGTGTCCTGCCAGACCGAGACAGTTTTTTTGTACGTCCCCACCGGGAATTGAAGCCAGGACCCCTCGGTTCTAAGCTCACGTGTTAACCACTGTGCCAAGGAGGCGGTTAATATTGGTAATACAAGAAATACATTTTTCAAGTAGCGTGTTGGAAGCTTCAGCCGGTAACGTCATTAATTTCGGATAAATACTAGATGTAGACCAAGGTTGAGCTGTATCCTATAAAATAAATTTTCACATGAATAAGCTATGTGTATTTGAATTAATTAATAAACGTCTATCCAAAAGGTCTGTTATAATATACTTAGAAGGGCTATATGCAGAAGCCATATCAACGACAGCCGTAATAAGCTCATTAAACATTGTCCTCTATTAATTTAAGAATCTTCCTTGTATCGGTGAAAATGATAAACCTTTCTTCATTTGTCCTATCTCTTTTGTTATTCTCTTCGATTCCTAAAACATTGCAATATATTGTATGAGCAAAAAATGTTAAATATTGACAGATAGTAATATCTAGTAATAAGTTCTATGTAATGCTGTTGCAAAAAAAGATCTTTTAAGGACTGTATAATTCCTTTTTTTTGCTCGACGGCGCTAAAAAGATGGTTATAATTATCCATTGTATTAACTTGTATATTTATCATTTTCAGTGGTTAGCGTGATCGAATTAGAGGAACCATGCGTGCGTCAGGGCGGTCTCTGCCTTCGCATCGAAGATTGCCAGCCTGGTAACCTTGTGCAGATGAGGGGCGTGCTGTGTCCCAAACAGAGGCACCTGGGAGTCGAATGTTGCTACGTATGAATGTTTTATATAATATACACCCCGTTCACCAGGTTGAATCGGTTTAAAAAACTCGGTAAATTTAAACCAGATGGTGCGGCTTTTGAATTAAATAGTGTATTAAGTCGTAATTTTATCCATTTATAATGTTAGTATAGACTAGAACTATAGAAATCAGAGAGAAATCCTGTCATACTAATATTATAAATGCGAGTTTGTAAGGATGTGTGTGTGTTTGTTACTCTTTCACGCAAAAACTACTGAACCCATTGCAATGAAATTTGGTACGTGGACAGCTGGACAACTGAAATAATGTATAGGCAACTGATATTCCTATGGGTACGGACTTACGCGGGTAAAACTGCGGGGCGCAGCTAGTAAGAAAACGAAATTGCTCATATGGATATGGGATGGTTTGGAGTTCATTTGTTATTCATGTGAACTTTTTTTTTATTGATGTTTGTATACAAACACCCATTTTAGAACCATTTCATCAAGGTCAGAACCTAATAAGTAATCCATGAATTAAATACTCGCATATTAAAAAACGAAACAAATGAAAAATACTTTATTGTGCACCTAATTATAAAAAACAACAGTAAAATAAACATACATGTTATGTATGTGTATAGATGTATATTCTCTAATATTCATTAAAAGAATATAAAAATGATCTATACTAGCCGGGCTGTCTTTATATCCTATATCTATATTACTATTTATAATATTAGTTCCGATAAACGATAAAAAAAGTTAATTAAAAATATACTATTACTTTATTTTATTGCTATTACTATTTATATACTATTATTGCACAGATAATTATTTGTGATGAGAAAATAAATAAATTATTATTATAATTAAATTATACTTATTCAGTACCAAAACGTATACGACATATTTTACACGTGCTGCTGCAACCTGCTGAATAATCTCTAATAGATAATCCTTATTAATTGGCATAACTGATATAAAGGGCAATATGATCAAAATTAAGTCCTTTCAAAGCGTTTCAAAAGGATTATTACATTTGCGGACGTATCTATTAAGTTTTAATACCATAAAAGCTGGAGAGATTAAAATAATGAAAACGTTGATATAAATTAGATCTTAAAAGCTCATTTTGAGTTAGAGACGAAGGTAGTGAGCTATTTTTTAAACTATCTATGAAGAAAACGAACGAGATTTCATTACACGTCTATATTTTAATTTGAGTACATCTATGTGTTGTATTCTGTTTAAATAAGCTTTTATTAACTCCACCTATATGTTTGTATGTAACCGACTCCTTTAGAATTGGTTGTGACCCACTTTAAACGGGCAAATTTAATTAAAACTTTGTACACGTATCAAGGATCGATGTCAATACAATAATCTCATTTTTTTTTTTCTTTTTTTTTATGTGAAAGAGCAGGCAAGCGAGCAGACGGGTCACCTGATAGCAGACGGGTCACCTGAACTTTATTTTATGACTATTAGGATCAAATAATCTATATTTATAATTCTTAAGAAACTGTATCGTATGCAAATGTCAATATGAAATCAACAGTTATTTTTCGAGTATTTAAGGAAAGTTTTTCACGTCAGCCTTAACGTCACAGGCAGTGTACATACACGAGAGAATATTTCAGTTTTTACCCGTCCGATTCCCAGACGGCAAAGCTGTAATCAAAACCTACAGGGCACTTCCCATTTATTTACAATGTTTGTATGTTTGTATTTGCGTAAAGGGGAATATTTGTGCTCGTATTTGTTGACCGCTAAATATGCGCCGTCCATGGCACGTTTATTGGTTTTTCTGACTAATTATACATTGATATAATATGTCGTCTATGTATTTATGTACTAATGAAAGTTTTATTTGGTTATCGAATCGGGTATATTGGTACGAAGAGTAACATATCATTTGTTATTTATAGTTGTGTAGTAATATATTTATATTCTACACTGACTTTGTCTTTGGTGCATACATAGCATAATATATTACGTTTATTGTATACTAGCTTTTCGCCCGCGGCTTCGCCCGCGTAGAATTCGCTTATATCGCGCGACACGGTAAGGAGTATTTTCTTCGCATCAAAAAGTGTGGTTTATTCTTCCCACGTTCATCTCCATCTTTATACCAAGTTTCATCAAAATCGGTTTGACAATAACGAACTTTCATACAAACTTTCATCCCCTCTTTCAACCCTTTCTACCCTTTTTTCGCGATAAAAAGTATCCTATGTTCTTTCCCAAGTTCATTTCTATCTTCATATCAAATTTTGTAAAAATCGGTTCAGTGGTTTAGGCGTGAAAGCGTAACAGACAGACAGACAGACAGAGTTACTTTCGCATTTATAATATTAGTAGGGATTTATTGTTATACTATATAGACTTTAATATATCGGCCCAATAGTTGTTGAGATAACCGCCCTCAAACATATAAATAAACTCTTCAGCCTCAATAATTTCAGCATAAATGAAATATAATCATTGACATACGATAGCCGTAGCTTTGTTGGTTGTGGGTCATGATTTTTGAACGTTAAAAGATATTTTCGAGGTACTTGTGATTAATTTCTATTGTATCAAATTTGTAGCATTATCTTTTCAATACACTATCATATTAGCATACTATCTGCGTTGTTTCATATTTATTTACTGCCAGGATCTTTGAAAGCAAAATTGAAGTCATTTTTAATACAACTAGTTAATGCATGTAGATACAATTAGTAAGTAATAGATGACGCTCTTATATTTATTGTTATATTTGTTTCCAGGCTTGAAGAAGATCACGAGAGAAGCCGTATTCCGCCTTAAGTTAATATAAGATATAAGTTGTCAATTAAATGGTTTAATACAAATGTATTATGTTCGGTTTCTATACTTTATAACTTTCTAATTTTATTAGATTCACTATCAGCTTGTGTTAAAATTCATATGCAAAAAGTTACTGTGAGGTAGAAATCGTATAATGAGAATATATATTAATTATTATAGTATGTTATATTAATATGAGTATTACGATGTTGTTATTGCTTTGAGCAATGTTATTTTATTAAATAAGTACTTAATTACATTTATGCCTTTTTATTTTTATAATTATCCATTTATATTATATCCAGATATCCGTAACAATCTTAAATAATATTATAAAGACGGAATGTTTCTGTTTTTGTTTTATGTTTGTAATGTTTTAACATAAAAAATACTGGACCGATTTCAAAAGTTTGTTCAAATTAGGTAGCTGCACCATCACTGAGTGCCATAAATATATAAATCTCACTTTCCTTCATTATTTTTTATTAAATCATTAGCTGTTTTTTTTTTTTCAATTTTCATGACTCCTACAAAACTACTATATATGACTATATATGCATATCTCAAATTATTTTGAAAAATAACAAATTAATTAAATAAGCAATCATGCTCTGGTATATGAAAAAATAATTCAACGAATGTAATTTCAAAAATATATTTTCTTTCACAATATTATGCAAACATCCATTCTTAAAATTTTCATTAGACTCAAAGTACATTAAGGTTAGGTTTTCAAATCTGAGTGGGTACACTCCATTAGAATTGATTTCACTAGACGCTAACTTATTTTGAGCTCGCATCGTGAAATAGAATTCTGAATATGTTATTCACATACAAAATCTAGGTAAGGGACTGTATTAAAGAGGAAAATTTCTTGTATAGATGTGACATTTGCCGATCTTGTATAAAAATTATATTACTTTAGATTATAATATTAATTTAGTCATATTAAACTCTTATCATGAAAACTTAATATAGAATCTATAAAAATAACCGTAATTATTTTAATTATTTTAAAAGCTTAAAAAGAAAATGTCGATGTCAATATTCCGACGTGTATAAAATACAAAGCCGTTATAAAAGGATCAATCGGTTTGCATTACGCGATTACGGTTATAACGTAAAAGCTGGCTTTTTGATACGGACATACGTCACCAATGCTCCTGAAAACCGGGGAGGCGTGTGGCAATCCCCAGTATACTCGGAGCTTGCACTGAATGCATTCCATCTTTCCCCCGGCTACGGATTGGTCAACTCGATTGCAATTAGCAGGTAAGTCGCGCGGTAAGTATGAACTTTAATTATAAAACGTTTTCCGTGTTATTAATTATTAATGTAATAATGTTTTAATGAAATTTTAATCGTTTCAAAATTTCATACGGTATAGTGGATTATTGTCGAGCAGCGCGAAAATATTTTATCGTTTTGATTGAATTTTACTATTATTTGTTCATAGCATATTAATTATTTCTTGCAACTGGTCTTTAATACAATTTTGTATATTTCTAGGATGTGTTTGTTGAAGTGCATATTTATTTAATAGAGTTTAATTTATGATGATTATATCTGTGTATGTTCTTTTAACTACGACGTCATAGCAGTTTTTGTTTATAAATTGAGTGTACTTGGATTAATTAATTTCAATAATCTTTTAAGTGCGGATCTTAAAGTCTGATTTAGTTGATTTTCACATAATCAAGTTCGGCGTACTTTGTGTTTATTTAATTAAAAAATACCAATAAATAATTCATCATATATTTAATAATATTACGATAATCGAGTGAAAATATCTTGGCATTTTTTCGACTGGCTAAAATAAAGCTCTAAAAAGAACCGTAAAATTCATTCAGATTTCCGACGGACTTTCCAAAAAATTCGCTTCGAATCACTAGATCGCTAGTCACTATTGCCACTATGAAATACTTTTTTGTTGGTATAGTGCATTTTGCAATGCATTTTAAAAGGAAAGTAAAACCAATTGTACAAAATGAAATAGCATTTTAAATATTCTTTTATATCATTTAAAAGGTATGCGGCATTTAAGTTTACAAACTATTTTAAAAAGTGTGTGAATTAAGAAGACGAGAGGTGTAAATTTTGCGTCTGTCTCTGTACGTGCGTGTGTGTGTGTATCCGTGGATTTATAGTTCTCAAACGTATAGACCGATTTCGATGCGTCTTTCTTCCTTTGAAAGCTAGATTCCTTGTGGTATTTAGCTATGTTTGATAAAAAATCTGTCATATGTGGCTACCTCCACATGTCGGATTAAATATTTTTCCCACCTACCTCAAAATGGGTATCAAAAGAAAGGGTTTGACTATTAAAATACGCACTACATCATTATTTAAATTTATGATGCGGTCGGTTTGTTTTTAATTCTATCTACTAACTTAAAAAATATAGCAAACACATTCTTCTATAGCTTTTATTTAACGATTTAATATTGCTAGAAAGTAAATAAAATATAATTTTTTATTTATTGATACATATAATCTTTTAAACTTCAGGTAAGTTGTCAATATGACATATTATTTTTTGATATTTCCCTCCGCGTTCTAACCCAGAAAAATAAAACACATGGGTGTTTTATTTAAGCCTACTTACTACTAAAATTACTATTACTTTTTTATTTACTACTAAAATCGTGTTCTATAATGCCTTACAGTACCATGAACCACTAAAAATAAAAGATACAGAAAAAATTATATGGTTACTGATAGGACAGGTTAGTTTGATAGTGTGCGTATAACATACACAAATTTGATAACAATTTCACAACGTTTACTCCGTACTCCTAAACGTTTTTTTTTATGATTTAAAACCATGCTCAAATATACGGTTAATGATTCTGATTATTTATCATATAATTCTTCAAGTTACATTTGAATTTATTTGTGATTTTTTTTAGTACAATCAAAAGTTTTTTAGTAATTAAGGCGTATTCTTTTTCTGACCCTAATACGCACGGATGTATCTGTGTGGGTCTGTGTACCGATAGTGTTTGCTGAGACAGTCACGTTCATTGTACGAATGTGTGCGTGCATCATTTTATCTATTATTGTCCCTTTAACTAAAATCTAAATAATATGCAAATAATGCTAATGTGACTGGATTTGTATTTTCTCGTAATTCTACCCCTTTCAGTTCAACTGAAAGGTTTATCTCTAGAGCGAAATAGTTGCTTGTTAACATGCGAGAGAGAACGATACAGCTATACAACAGCTTGTCTGTCCAATAGCTAAATATTACGTAGAAACGCCTTCGTCAAAAGCGCTCTAGAGCGCTTGAATTTAACACCTACGGACCAATGCTATAAAGCAATCTCTTTCTCGCTCTATCGCGAAAGTACAGTGCGGGCGAATAGGTCGGGATTAAAATTAACAAGGATTTAGAAATAAAATATTCTAATATAACATTCACAACATATGCTGAAAGTGTGTGCTGAAAAATTTTAATTGTATCGGTCTAATAGCGATTTATATTTGAATTAGTCGATTAATAATGACTTTGACTGACCAGCGGAGGCTCAGTGGATAGGATCTCGTATTTCAATCGAAAAGTTGGGGATTCGAGTCTAGACCAGCATGTAAGAGATATATATTTCCATATATTTACACATTATCCATTTTGCTATCACTGTTCGAAACGGTAAAGGCAAACACCTGTGGAGAGCGAACTTTTAAAGAATCAAAAGTTCTATGACTTGTAAAATTTGCAAGCACGCACTTGGCCAGCGTGGTGGATTATAGCCTGAACCCGCATAGAAGTCATATGTCCGTGCGGTGGAAAAGAATAGGGTCTGATGATCATGATGACAGATATTAATGTTGTGTTGTCTGCTTAAATTCCGCCATTTCCTAATATGGTGTACCGTGAAGTAATCAATGCTTCAATCCATTATTGGCTTTGCTGCATCGTTTATCCGTGCAAAGCATTTTAAAACCTTTTCAAAGTGGATGTTTACATTTCAATATGGATGTTTCAATAAAAAACAGATCTTATGTTATGATTGTAATGTTACAATTGTAACGATTTTAACAATATTTATAATTAATAATATTTTGACATGGCGGACGGAAAACAAAGATTAATGTTTGATTTAAAATCTACTTGCTGGAACCCGCGGCGTTACTTGCGTGGTGTGAGCGCTAATCCAAACTAAAATATAATATAACCATCTAAAATTTAAACAGATCTGATCCAATTTTTTGTGTGAAACAGTAATAAACTAATATCCATACATCCTAGTAAACATTCGCGTTTTATTATTAATAGGATAATGGGATTTTATAATAGTGTTTTCGGTAAGTTAATTAAATGACGTTTCCAATAGGAAGCAGGCTCTCGATTTGATTATTTTTTTAGTTTCGTTACTCGATACCTCGCTGGGTTTCCTATCGATTGACTTGATTCTTTTTGTGTTTGATACAAAATTTTTGTCATTTTCCCATTTTTAAATCGGAAGTGGTATCTACAACTTGTGACGTATTATTGGATGGATCTTTTGAAGTTTCCTTGAGGCTTGATACATGGGGAAATAAATATATATTGGGGATTCTAGATTGTACGTCTTATCTCTACTATCTATTTCATTGAAATGGCGTAGATGTTGAGTAGGAAGTTAATTATTTATTGTATTAAAAAGTTGATGATAATTTAATTTATGAATGTTCAATATGTGTTTGCGTTTCGAAAATAATAATATTGGGAATATGAAATTGGCTATAATATTTAAACGTTGTCTTTAAGAAATAAATATTATATTGATTGAATAATTTACTTTTATTGAAGTTTCGCGGTAATACATGCTGCAAATACATGGGTTGCAAGCACAAACTGGTGATGAAAAATGGTCTAGCTATTTTGAATATTGCTGGATAGGTTTTTGAAAGTTCTTTAATTTATTACTTCAATTAAAAACAACTCACTAGTTTAGGACTATTTTGAAATTAGACGGTTACATTTTTGAAATAACAGAGATAAAACACTTGAAGTATTGATGTAATCTATTATACTGTAATTTATTTGGTTGGTTCGTTTATGGTAAATTATTTGTATAATATTTATTACTTTTAGGTGTCAATGGTGGGCCAGTTACCTGATTTTGTAGAAAAAGTATTGGTTAAAAAATCTCCATATATTTTGACAATTTAACTTAATTTTAATGAAGCGAAAATAAATAAATGTTACACAGTAGATTTGAAATTACAGAATATACATTACAAACTTTCTCCTTGAAGGAATACAAAAAGTCAAAACATTTTTCAAGTTACCATATCGTTTAATTACCATTGTTCGAGTTAGGTATTATTTATTTTATTATTTATTAGTTATTTTATTTTATTTAATTTAGTTACCATTTCATTATACAGTAGTACTTTATTATAAACTAGCTATCCGCCGGCCTTCGTCTGTGTTACATATTATATAGCCTGTACCACTCAGGGATCACGGATTTTTCCAAACGTGAAAGAAAATTTGAAACCGGTCCAGTAGTTACTGAGATAAGCACATTGAAGCATAGAAACTAACTCTTCAACTTTGTATTGTTAAGTATAGATGTAAAGGATCAAATTCAAGCTCAATTTTTATACTTTGTATGTAACCCTATATTCTATGACGAGAATATTGGAGATGAGTGTTCTTTGTCTTATGCGACTGACTTTAAGAGTTATATTTCATTTTAATGCTTAATAAATGATGAATTTTGAAAGAGCTCCCTAGCTGTGAGATCACGGGTGACCGAGAGGCTAGGCGTTGCTATCATTTGGCAAAAAAACGTGATCAATTCTTTTCTATGCTAAAGAGCCAGTAAGTTATAATAACAATAGTTCCATAAAAATTACGAATTCCACACATCACATTGTTGAACGGAAATTTATTGAACACTTGCTTCGTTAAAACAAAAGAAACATTTTTAACGTTGAAAAAAACGTCAACTACATATGTAGTGGATTCAGTTACTATTCATAACAAAACTGTGTATGGTATTGTCAGCCTAATTATTGAAAACAGCGTATTAAAGCGATTAAATAAAATTATAAAAATCTTTTAATATAAATGATAAAATACAAAAAATCGCTCCTAGGGAGCAAAAGGTACCACCATCGGTTTTTAAATGGGGCCAAATGACAATAATTTTTCATGAAACCCAAAAAGAATCACGCAAATCGGCTGACAACCCATTTAGGTAAACAGTATCAACCCAAAACACACATACTCGATTTACGAATAAAGAATTCTTCGATTTTAGGGACGCCGTTTAAAAAAAAGCATAAGATGAGTGACGTTTAAAAACTCATATGATGAAATTCTCGCTAGGTTTAGCAGCAATACAGTCCACTGCAAAAGTTCACATTCAAAATCTATCTATACAAAACACATTGATATAAAGAACGGTTATATCATATTCCATATCAAACTAGACATAAATAGTAGTCAAATAACATAGATGGCTAGAGTAACTTTTAATCTAATGGTGACCTCAAGATCTTTACCAAAATTTGTGGCTCAGGTATTCTTAGGCTTTCATACCCCAAGGAATAAATAGGAACCCTAATAATAAGTCTTTAACGTCCGTTTGTCTGTCTGTCTGTGCGTCTGTCACCAAGCTGTATATTACAAAGGCCATAGTTAGATAGTTGAAATTTCCAGTTAATACAAAATTAAATTCCAGATGTTTCACTATTAAAAGAATGAATAATTTAACTGAAATAAAATCACATTTTAACAAGATACATGTATACAAACTTGTGTTCATGCTTAGCCGTTTTTTTATAATTTTTTTATCAAATGAAAAGTTGTCCTACTTACAACTAGTTAAAAATGGTCTTTAGTCATACTAGTTATAAAAAGTAAAAGCCGAAAGCCGGGTTTCAACTAGCTACAACGACACATATATCAAAAATATGTCATAAAAATTTCGAAATAATACCGCAGTCTATTAGTAATTGTGACGAAAGGTAGATCAGGTTCCCCTTGCAGACCGGCTGAAACACAATAGCCATGAAATTTATTTTAAAATACAGGAAAATGGAAAGCTGGGCAGTGAAGACTTGTAAATTTTCTTCATAAAAGTATATCCGATGAAATGAAGCCTGAACAATACCAGAAGAGTTTTAAAAGGCCAGTATCGGCGCTTTATTATATAAGTTCATTTTCTATAAGATATTAATTTAAGATGTTAATTACAATTGTAATATACATATTACTTCACAAAATTTCAGAGGTACACCTTTTGATTTGATTGTGATCGAAACAATATTTTATAAATCATATTTTTTGATCGCATCTTTTGTAAGACATTTTTATGTGTAATGTCAAAAGCTAGTTTTAAAATGAAGTGTCTATAACAAAGCAAATTTGGAAAATTTATTTTCATACATTCCGGCTTTTTTCGATTATAACAAGACTGAGATATATTGAGAATGTCATGAGGTAGTTAATTTTCTTTAAGGCAATATAAGCCCTTTGACCGATTTTGTCACTTAAGCGCTGATTTTGTCCGCGGATGATCACAAAACGTAAAATGTCATACAATAAGAACGATGCCGGCGGTAACCACAGCACCACGGCAAGTTACGTTTATAGAGGTCGCTATTTTCTTAGACTTTGTGTGTTTACTTATTATTCCATGGAAGAACTCAAGATTAATTGATGATGTAGTTAATTCTGAAGTGGTGATCTAAAGACGAAGTTTTGTAAAAACGGATTTATTCATTTCTTTCACCATTCTACCATTTGTAACAGTTTCATTAATCGTATATAAGTTTTTCAAGCAGGTATATAAATATATTATTTCAATATACAACAAGCGAATTACGATATGCTCGACTGCGACAGAAAAGGGTTCTTTTTTTTCGCGTAAAACAAAATCTCTATAAAAATAGCAATGAATAAACAAATAAACGATTTTCAGCGGTGAGCGCATGAGCTTTGATGTATTTTGTAAAAGGAAATTTTTGACAGTACATATTTGAACAAGTATTTATTGACATAAGTTGGTATTGTACCAAATTACGGCCGGGATACATCAGGCTAGTTTTTCAAACAAGGATAATAAGCTAGCTGCCTGTACTTCTAGCTTCTTAAACATAAAAATAGATTCATTTCTAAGCTGCCTAGTTTACAAGCCAGGATAGTTTTGAGATGGAGTTATATTTTTAGGCAAACAAAATGACACCTCAATCAGACCATCTATGATAAGGCTTGTGAATGAGCTTCATGTAGCCTTTCTTTCTGTTTCATGAGCTGTATGTACTTTTCAATTGGCTTGTCGGAACGTAACCATGAAGTATACTAAAAAAAATGAACGGACGGAAAGGACGGATGAAATCGCTTCGCTTCGCTATGGGATGGAAGTTTGTAAATGTCAGTGGTAGTTTGATGTTAATATAAAATTAACTAATTTACTACTTTGAAAAGTTTGAACGATAAAAGCATACAAATATGTAGTTCACAAAATGACTCACAAAAGTAAAATCTATATTTCTTGGTCAGTCTTCTATGTTCGTTTAGATGTTAATGGATACTAATGAATTTGTGGTTGACCTGATGGTAAACATTAAAAGCTTCTGCACATATAGGGTACATATGTGTTCTAGCTTATATTACAACCTATTAAATTAATTGATTGTGGCTCATTGTTTATAAAATGATTTATTCACTAATTTAAATAGATATTTTACAAATTGTAAAAAATATCGTTCCGTATATTTTTAGAGGATGTGAATGCAGTATCATATTACCTTGATAGTGATTTTTCACTGTAAATAAGATTCGCGTAAAATTCATCGGTAAATTGAAACCATTTTTATAAGACCATATGCGTCTTTGATGTACCAGCATAATAGCAAGAGATATCTAATAAAGTACTGTTATTAGAGACTAATGGACAAACCTGATTGACTGACATACAGATTATGCAAAGGCATGATGTATGTCGTTAAGATATACGGCTGGGCTACATTAAATTCGTTTTTCAAGGTAGAAAAACAGGTTAGTTTTTTTTTTGCAAACTATCCTGGCTCGTTGATTTCTTTTGTCACATGCTTGTACTGTTTACATGAAGCTAATGTATTTTCAACTTTCTTTTGTTGTTTGAGGTATATTAGGTACTAGCTGCGCCCCGCGGTTTCACCCGCGTAAGTCCGTATCCCGTAGGAATATCGGAATAAAAAGTTGCCTATATGTTCAGCTATCAACATACCAAATTTCATTGCAATCGGTTCAGTAGTTTTTGCGTGAAAGAGCAACAAACACACACACACATCCTAACAAACTTTCGTATTTATAATATATATAGGTAGGATATATAGATAACCATTAAATAGCAGAAAAAAACGGACTCTGAAAAATTTGGACACTTTAAACTAATTCCCCATAATATATAAATAACTGCATCAATCGGTTAAAAACCCACGAAGTTGCCTTGTAACACACTCAAAGTCGCGTTATTTATACCATTCATAACTCAACAATGCTGAACGGGTTTTAATAATATTCATTTTTTTGCAGTTGACTTTATTTACATTAGGAAAATAGTATGTTTACTTACTTTACAAAATTTTAAAATCCTGCAGCTAACCCGGGTGGAGCCAGGGGCGATCAGTTTTTTCACCCCACTTTGAGGTGGCAGAAACAACGCTGATTTTTTTTTATTATGGAGGGCATTTCAGTATTTTGTCCACTGCCTCCCAGTGTGGAAATAAGTAAGAACAGAGTTGATTATCCTTTTCATGGAGTTAATTAGCTTTATTAACCGTAAAAGAACATAACGAATTAATAAGTACTCCTCTAAGCAAGCACATGTTTTTTGGGATATTTACGAATGAACGCATGAGTCTGGTACATTGTTATCACAATGGTTATCCTTGTAGTTTATAAAGGATTAGGTCGGATTTGTCTAAGGTCTATGGAAAAAGAGGGTTTCTTTCTTGTATGAAACATTTGCCGGCAGAAGTAAAGTTGGACGTATTCTCTAGTTTATTTGTCCATAGATATAAACGAAGAATTAACGAAGAATCGTAATCGTAATCGTTATTTACGAAGAATTAAATATGCTGATATTTACCGATACATCGTTCGGAAAGAACGGAAGAAAGAACGTTTTTGGGGCGATAAAACGATGAATCTAGGATTCATTAAAAATACTTTAAAATACTTGGATGAGCTTTTCTGGTAGTTGTTATAATTAACAGTACGGAATTATTGACTTGCTTGCTTGCTTGACAATTTTTACTTTAGTCAAATAATATATAAATTCGTAGAATATTTGTGCTTTCAGCATAAATACTCTACAAATTTACATAATAATGCGCCCAACTCTCAATCCCACTAGTTTGTGTGGTTTAAATGGTAAATAATCTCATATTCATATTGTGTGCGGGTTGCATTTCCATGTATCACGCTTGCTTCTGTGATCACGATTCTATTTTACAATGGGACTGATTTTGCCTCCCACATTAATAATGCGCAACAGGAACACAGATCGAGTGATGTAATTTACACCTACGCTATTTAAAACGATGTTTACTACTGCATAGAGCGAAAATTAAGGAATTGACATATTGTCATTTGCAAGACTGATATTGGAGGGTATCTGAGTAAGCGGCATGCCGTAAATCCTGTTTCTCTGACCTATTTACCTCAATAGCGGATGATGATGTAATTCTTTCTATCTGAAATCTCTGGATGTAGATATTTTTATGCAAGCGGTTTATTTTCAAGCTGAAAGTCTCTTAGTTTTACTAAAGCATTGAATACTAAACCAAGGCGGCATTTAAAATAAAATTTTAAAAGTTTATCAATGGGTCAATATATTTCGATATTTCAAGCCTATTCATTGCTTTCTAATTAAATTTCTTTGAATATTTTCAAATTAAATTCATGAACTTAAAATATTTGTCATTATTTCAAGGTTATTTAAGCCAGACTTGTAACTATTCAATCGTAGTTGAAAAGAAAAACTGGTCACAGTATTACTCGAAAGCACCACGCGGTTGCAACCAGTTGATGTTATGATTTTTTTGTGTTTTTTGTGAAATTGTAATATTTGGTCTCTTTTTAGTATCTCAATTGGTACCTCCCACCTCGGGGTTACCTTCTCGAATATAAAAGTGAGATTAAAAAAAAATTTATATCGCGACCTATACCACCTTATGATATGTCACAGTCGGTAATGGAGCTGGTGGGTCGCCTGATGGTATGCGCTACCACCGCTTATGAACAATTAGAGATGCGGAAGGTCGATTGGAGACCTTACGCCTCTACAAATCGATTGCCGACTTCAAATTTGAAATGACTGGGAAGGACTGGGAAGAAAAGGATATGGGCCTCCGGCTCCCCCACTCACCGAACGGTATACAGCAGTATGCTTTTTCATGCCGGTTTTCTGTGGAGGTATCGTGGTATTTAGGATGCATGCTTCAAAAATAATGGGGTTGATGAATCCATTTGCACGTTGTATTGAATGAATAAATATACTATGAATACGTTATTTACATTTACCAATTCAAGTCTTCCACTTGATTAGAAAATGATTTGGCTGCTTAGGTACATTTCTGCATAGGTAGATAGATGGGACTCTTAAAGTGAATTATTGAACAAACATAGTTGAAAACTTAAAATCATAATTATGTAATACATATTAATCCGTGCTTATGGTACAAACGCAAATGATGTTGACGTCGCATCGGAGCGATTTATAGGGATTTTTTTGTCAGGAGGCTAGAGAGTGACATAGGCTAATTTATACCTCAGAAACCCCCTCCCGCCTCAGGGGAATACCTATCCTTTGACGACGCGGGCAAGCCTACGGCATACAGTTATGTTATAATTATAATATTAATCGAATTGATTAACTCGTACTTAAATCGTCTCATTTTTCATCGTGAAATCAAATAGGGGATCAAATTATATATATTTAAATACAAATTTAGCTTATTAAATTAATTAGTGATAAAATTATGATCAAATTTTGTTGTTGAACATTCACGGAACTATAGATGTACGAGTACATTATACAAAAAAAAGAAATATGTTACGAATGGACAACGAAATTGGCAATAACGGTTAAAAATATTCCTAAATATAACATAAAATTCATTATTTATATATTGGCCCAATCGGCTTTGTTGTACATATCTGTTCAATTATTATCTCCGAAAAGGTTTTTCAAAATAAATTCCAGATAAAATACTTTAATTGTATGTGTATGTCCTCTATTTAATTTGGGCTATAGTTAACCATTATCTTCAGCTTGTGTATTTAGTTTTATTTCGGACGACGTCCAACAAACATGACTATTATATTGGCAACTAGCAAACCCGGCGAACTCCGTTTCGCCACCAGATGGCTGTATGTGAAAAATTTTCCAGTTTTTCCGTTGAATTTTTTCCTGAATTTTCTATGCTATAAACCTTACGGAGCCCGAGACCTTTCCAACGAATGCAAAACCGTGGAAATCGGTTGGTGCGTTCTAGAGTTATAGCGTCAGGAAGGAAAAACCGACTTATTTTTATATAGTAGATAAGATTTAAAAACAAATGAACAGTGTGGCATCACTCAATGTTGACACTTTGTTTGTAAATTATTATGTTTGTATATTATATAAAGTCACCAAAAGAAAAAGTTATCAAAAGGATAATGGTAAATGATATTCGTACTTTGTAGATACTCAAAATGACATTAATACTGTAATAGCGGTCTCCTCATTCAATACAGTTGGTTTGTCTATGACAAGAATAAAAAGAAGCTAATCCTTTAGCCATATTTGCAACAGTCTGGACACATTTCCAATTAGTACAGAAAATCTGATTGCGTCCAAAAGGAAATAATAACCAACCTGAAAAGGCCTCAGACAGACACGAACGTTGTAAGCCGCTAAACTTGCCATATTAAGTTATTTGGGATTTTGTTTAGAGCAGGGTTCCATTAGAGTTACATTTTGCGTATCAAATGAAATGCTTTGGTATCAATTACTTAATTGTCTTTATTGGCGCAGCTTTTACTTCTCTTTCATTCTTTTTGCTTTCGGTTGATACTTTTATTTGATTAGATCGTCTAATCGCTTTTTTCTGTGTCCTGCGACCTTGAAGTCCTGACATGACGCGTTTTTAACTGTTTATTCTTTATTACACGGTTCGTTTGGGATACAAAAGATTATTATTATAACGTTTTGTATTGTAACAGAATAATCCGTGAATTTGTATAGCACATTTGAAAACACTAATACGTTTGAGGTAATACTTTTATTTTTTATTTGTAGACACCTTTTAATAGTCTCGATTATTAAATTACACTGTATCAATGTTCATATATAACCCTGCAAATTATTTGCTACATTTTCCTTTCTGAATTTGAAAGAACGGCATTATGCTATGAATAAATCAGGATTCATGTCATAACCAGTGCCACTTACCGGAAATAACAGACCTGATAGTTTTCCTTTGTTTCTAATACAAATCTGCATATCCGTTAAAGAGCACAATTCTTGCTTTGGCTCATTTTTTATGTCATAGCGGGCAACCTAGCTAGTGGTTCGCCTGATGGTAAACGATCACCACCGCCCATGAACATTCGCAGAGGCTCAGACCTCTTAGAATGCGCTTTTAAGGGATAAGGGATAGGGAAAGGATTGATGACTGGAAAGAAGGAATGGACCGTATGAAAAACAATAGCAAGCTATTATTTCACGCCAGATTTCTGTGGGGGTGTGGTGCTTCCCCGGTGCGAGCTAGCCCAATTCGTGACGAAGCATGCTCGACTACCACAACAAAAATTAATGATTAACTAAGGTTATAGCAGTATATGATCTGAGACGTATAACGTTTTCACTTCGCTTTTTAGTTGAGCTGTAATTTTCTTTGGATTTTAATCGGTTGACTCGACAATAGGTGAAGTTTACAAAGGGTGTGAGCTACCAATTATATTAATGACAGGTCTGTAATTAATTTTATTTTATGCAGTTTAGACAAGTTAGTTAGAAGAGTTCAACAGCTTGTTTTAACACTGCTCTGTTTTCGAAACTAATTATAAAAAACTTAAAGGGAAAAAGAATTTTACGATGTAAGATAAATAACCAGACAGTCATTCAGGTAAATATATCGATATGCTGATGTGTGAATACTTTAGAGGTGACTATCGTTTTATTTAAATCGCATCCGTTTAACTTTTATTTTATTAATGGAAGTCGAGACTACCTTATATAATTGAAAAACTCCAATGTTAGAGAATATTTCAAGATTTCCCATAAAAGCAATTAATTAAAATGTAAATAAATGAAGACCATTCAACGACTTCGTTGAAATCGAAAATACGTATATTTGTACACTCTTTGAAATGATAAAAGAACGTCAAAAATTCTCACATAGTAACATAGAAGATATTAATTGAACCTTAAAGCCAATATATAACGTAGGCTTTATTAAAATTCTCAATACAGCCTCGTTTAACATACCAAACATACGTAGTACTTGATAGCTAGAGGGGCTGCGGCTTGCTGTAGGCGTAGCCTCCAGCGTCACCGCTAGCGTCGCCGCTAGCTACCCTAAGGGACGGAGAGACGGATGAATAAATTTCCCTTCTTAATATTATATAAATAAATGTTCCCGTTTTTGTGATAAGGTTGATTGACTTTGTGTTAAATGCGTATCGTAGTTGGTATCATTCATGTTTGACAAACGAAGCTTAAAAGAAGGTGGTGGCTCAGTGGTAAGGACCTCGGACTTCAAAATCGATAAGTCAGGGTTCGAGACCAGGCGAGTGTGCAAGAAATAAATTGATTTTTCAATTTATCTGCACATAAATATGAATAACATAACTACTGCTCGAAACGGTGAAAGAAAACGTCGTGAGGAAACCGGCATGTCTGAGCATAAAAAATTCGACGACATGTGACATCTGCCAACCCGCACTTGGACAGCGTGGTGGATTATGGCCTAAACCCTCATAGGAGGCCTGTGTCCCAGCAGTGGGAACATGTATGGGCTGCTGAAGATGACAATGTTGAGGCTTTAAAGTTATGTTGATCGTAAGAATTTGTGAAAACAAAGGACGGTCTATTATTAGATTATAATTATAATGCTACCGCTGAACTAAAGTAATTAAAAAATAACTGAAATTATTATTAAGAATAACAAAAGACAGAACGGTTTTCTTTGTTTTTTTAGGGAACCTTTAAATAACTTATCGCTCTTCCATTAACATAACTGCAATTATTTAATAGACTTAATAATAATTTGGTCATATAAAATACAGCTAGATTTTCTTAAAATAAAACTAAATAACACTCATTATCGGACATATAAAAATATGATACGTAAACCGCAAAACATCTAGGCCATAGATAGGTCGTATTTTCCTGCACTACTAGTATTATATTCTTTACAAAAATATATTTTTACGGCGTGATCAGTCAATACACATATATGTATATAACCGCTCCGCTATATAAAACGGCAGACGCTTGCGGCGGTTCGAAATAATTTTCAAAATGATTGTTCTGTAGATGAATGCCCGCGGTCACACCGCTCGCGGCGCGAGAGCACTGCTAGCAGTTCTAATGTCTATCTGAAGTAAACCGCCCGAGGTATGCGACGCCACGCTCCGGGCTACCCCGCGACCAACCCCTTATAATACACACGAAATAATAATTCGCAGCTGAGGTACGAATGTACCAAATAAGTTTAACGTTCATACCTTCTAAAACAGTTGGAAAGCGCGGACGTATAAACCTTACAACTTGGCTCGTGTTAAAATTTTCTTGAACGTAATGTGTGACGTGTTTAGTTCATAAGCATTTTGGTGTGAAACTTTAATAATGTGAGAACTATGCGTGATTATTTATCCAGTGTTAACGCATCAAGCCCAGCGACATGTACGTATTAAAAAGCTGTTTTAACAAGACTAAGCTGTCAAAGTTTATCCACAATGAGAAAGTATAAAGTTCGGTAGGTTCGAATTTGTTAGTTAAGCTAAATAGAATTATGGATATGATATTTTAAATCTTTGTTTTTCGCACAAATGCGTAGTATTCAAGATAGAGCACCTGCGTTTTATAATAGCAAACCTTCTCGGAAAGTCTTTACGTAAAACATCAAAGCTTTAAGCGCCTTCGGAATTTTAATATTTCATTTCTGGAAAATTTTTCTTCGTATATAAGAAGTTTAAATTAACTATGTGATTCAAAATTTTCATATACTGCAGTATATTTTATTTTACTTAAATTTGAAGAAACACTCAGTCCTTTCTTTAGTTGACATTTATAATTATTATGTAAATGATAACAATTAGTCATAATTAAATTGACAGTTATGGTTTGTGAATCCAGAGGTCATAGGAATTATCTTGAAAATCCCACGAAAACAAGAACTACGCGTAAAAACCTAAGGACTGTCAAACTATTACTGAGACACACGGGCGAAGCCGTAGGCGGAAAGCTAGTACAATATATTCTTTTTATCTCTCTCCACTTTCATAACATATTTGTCAAAGTTGAATATAGTTAAATCAATTATAAGATGATACCATAAGCCTTCTGTGTATGTTTCATGCACGGGATAGATATTCAACTGTAACGCAATGCGGTATAGGCTAAAATACGCAACGCTTGCCATTGTCATATACTAAATTGATATGTGACAATATGTCATAGTATGCACAAGAGCCTCCATCACATACTATCATTCTGCTATCTATAGATATACAACTAACAGTCAAGATGCAGATATTGTGTGCTGTTCTATTAAATTTTCTAATAAGTACGCAAACTTATTGTTAGGCTGGGTATACACAAGAGCGTTAGCGTATCGAGTCTTCTATGTAATGTATCCTTCCTATAAGTGGACCAAAGTGAATAATCAGCTTCGAAGAGCATTTCCATGTATTGTAACTTTCCTGTGACTTGCTGCTACTTGAATTATATAATTATCCCTTTAAAAAACCTTTTAGCGCTAGGAACTTTCTGTTTTGTATTCCATTTATTCGTTTATCTTCTTTCTATCAATGCGATTCTAGGATCAAATAATCTACTTATATATAAAAATCAATTACTGTTCGTTAGTCTCGCTAAAGCTCGAGAAAGGACGGGCTAATTTTTATAATAATGGTTTTGGTGCATTCTGAATAGTCCAGGGAAGGTTTAAAAGGAATAATACGGAGGCGAGCGAAGCCGCGGACGGGAATCTAGTTAGTGGTATAAGTTTTCCAAAGAATTGCTTGTTCACTTTCTATCTCAATTAATTGGAAAACAGAAGTGTAAGATATTAAAAAATATTTTTAAAATGAACCTAAGTTTTTCATGTTTTATATTGGAAGAGGTTCAAGAAAAGTCCTTTCTATTGTCTACGGTATATTGTGGATGACAATTTCTTTAAACGTAGATTTCAAAGACATTATTTCTTTGACAAGTCCATCGTTAGCTATAGAATTTATATTAAACGGGGAACTACAGGCATGTTTAAATAATTAATTTAAACGAAACTATATCACTTTTAATGCGTTACCTACCAACTTCAACAGATGAATTCGTAAAGGTTCTGCTCATGACGTTAACGAAAATTGAATATCTTTCATTAAAATGTTTTAAATTAATTGGTATTTGAAATATCAAAGAAAGCTGGCAACGTACTCGGTAAATAATTGATATAAAGATTTATTTTTAGTTAATGTGATAGACGTGGAGGAGGCATAATTCACGCAATTCGATTTATCGAGACATATAAAGCTCCCCCGCATATTGTCTCAGTATATCATTGGCGATAAATCGCTAGCTCATATTTCTATCCAGTATGTATCATTACATTATAAATATAATTAATCCATTGCACCAACATTGAACGCACGCAACAATTGCAATTTTATCATATTATACATAGCGGAGATCGATATTAACGATATATTATACCAACTATAACAAAATCGCGTCTACGGCAATACGCATAAATAAATTTCAACCTTATTTTGCGTTGAATATTAAAAGCGCTCGTAAATAATGTAGTTGTACATACAAAATGTTGGCAGGCCGGCCCGGGGCCTCCGCCGGCGACGGCAGGGCTCCGGGCGGTGCGCCCCATAATAAAGTCGAGTTCATGAATGGCCTTAGGCCTTCGCCTACTCCAAACGGAGAGCGGTATATACGGGAATTCAGAAATAGAAAATGTTTTGCTCTGGGGAAACGTCTTGGGTTATTGTGAACTCTTTTGTTTATTAAACATTTTTCAAATATTTTATGAAATCCTTAATACCTAGATGGCGAGAAAAAGCCACTTAAATATAAATAAATTCAATTGGTTTTTGCAAGAAAAGCTTAATATTTACCAAACTTTAAAGGGTGTCCATCCTTGACTGTCCAGTCAAGTTAGACAGAGGAGCACGTGTGAGCGCGATCTCTTAAAATTTAAACTTTTATTTTTTTAGTTCGACGGAACTTGTTTAAAGAAATATTAACTTTCTTTCGTTTTAAACGATTTGAAATACATGAATGCACAGGTAGTCGATTTTTACATTTTGTTCATCTAAAATAATTAAAGAATTGCTTGACTATATCAACTAAATAAAAACAAAGAAAGGTGTCGGGTAGTGACTGAAATTAATTTTCCGTAACAAATCCAATAAACCCTAAAATATGTAATGTCATAATAATAACGAATTTTCCCAATAATTTAATTAATAAGTATAGTTTTGATGTTAAAGCTATTTTCCTTTCAGATTTGAAATAAACATCAAATTTTGAGAGCCGATAGCAATTTGTCAGCATGCCAAAAAGGTTTGTATACAATACTCGCATTATATGTGAACACAAAACAAAACAGTATCAACGCGTGTTTGTTTATCAGTTTGTACACCCCTACCTATCGATTGAATTAAAAACCTTTATTATATAACAAGTTCGGACAACATATTGCCTATAATTTATTGCGGAAACTAGGACGCCTAATGCAGAAAGAAAATAGCGTGTATATATATCTAGGTAGTGTTATTGTTATGGGTATTGTTTATACCTAGGTAAGGTATTGTTCTTCCTGCAGAGAATTTTCTATTGATAGATAAAAATTCCAAGATCTAGGACATCGGATGTAGTACTCTAAGATAAACTAGACTCAGAGCCAAGGGTTGTTTAGTGCAATAGCATTTTGTGTTGACATGTAAAAATCGAAAATCTGTATAACACACTTTTTAGCTAGCTTTTCAATAATTGGACTGATTAAGAGCAATTTAAAAAACTGTTAGGTGTAAGTTTTATTATTTTGAAGCAATCAGTCTAATATAATAATAATAATAATAAACGGGCACGTTTTCCGCAACTCGACGACTAGCGCCTAGCATTCAGTCTAATACGCTATAGCATGAGATTCGTGGTTATTTACGATTTTTGTTGTGGTCGTCGTCAATACCTAACTAAGTTACGCTAGACCTTGGTTAGCTTTAAATGATTAAATATCAATTTGGTAGGTGCTGCTATCCTACAGCTGGCTTAATAAGTTCAAACATAATTGTATCAATCGTATACTGGTTGTTTGACGAAAGACGAGTAACGTCATCGAGTTGTGTGGTATATAACGCTATAATTCGATGTTGTTACCGGCAAAGGTATATTAAAAATTTATATTTAGTATGCGATTGAAGCCTTGCGGACCAGCTTATAGTAAAATAATAACTAATCTAATCGCTAACAAAGTATAGGGCAGATGATATACATCTGTTGCACTGATCGATTTTCTCGATGGACAAGATGTGATCAGCCTTCTGTGTCCTGTCAGACCAAGATATTCTTATTTTGTGAGTCTCCACCGGGAATCGAATCCAGAACCCCTCGGTCCTACGCTCACCCGTTAACCACTGCACGAAGCAGGCGGGACCAGCTGTCATGGCATAATTTATTTAGTTAAGCCACAGAATAAATAATACTAGCCTAAACTATAGTACTATTATATCACGACATATTCAAAAATTAGGAAATAATTGACATTCACATTCACGTTTGATATGATTTGTAATCCGAGTAAATTAATCTGTGCGATTCGTGGAATTGTATATGAAATAGAATACACACAGAGATTCATAAGTGCTCTTACAAAGCTGTTAGGATTCCCAGAACACAAATTTACCTGCAAAATTATCGTTAAATGATGTTTCGATGTAACCATTAATACAGTAATCTATATATGTATTTAGATTACTCTGCGTATATACACATATCAATGCGTGTTGTAATATTATTAAAAATTAATTGTAACTTTTCTTCCTTGGCTACGCCCGCGTGCTCAAAGGAAAAAGCCCATGGGAATAAGATGTTACACCACACTTGAACCTATGACACCTGACCTATGACACTCTCCAGTCTCGTAACTATATATTTAACGTAAAAATAATACAATAAAATGGTTATGTTGCGTCGTGAAAGAAATACTAACAAACAAACACGTTTTCACACTTATAATATTATGTAGTACCTGGTATAATAATAACACAAAAGATAGAAGGAATCTTGCAGCAAACGTGTTGAAATTTAGTCAAAATAGGATTTAAAATCGGTAGTCTTTACTTAGATTTCTTCGTACCAATGACCTCAAATACACAATACAAAAATATACTCACCAATAAATATGGTATAACATTTCATACTGAGAATAAGATGCTCCTAAGAATAAAAAGAAACGTGACAATATATAAATATGCATATAGGTACCTTATACTACCTTATACTAACCCGCACGTATATTATAGTTTAAGCTCTGTATATAATAGCGTCGATAATCTTCATTTATTTGTTGTTTTTTACAAAATAATGTTTCAAAACTATATCATTTTAGATTTAACAAATTTTGATCGTTTTCACAGAATATTGTGTTATTTTATTTTCGATACAGAGTAAGTGGCCGTTGCACGGAACCGCTGCCGGATTGGACGCCACGGCCCAAAAGATCATCCTCCGTATGCTCAACGACCCAACCAGACGAGAGCCGCCCACCGCACCCGCATGTGCATGAGCACGGGCACGGGCCCATACACGTGCAGCCGCATAACCAACGCCCTGAGAACTGGCCCTACCGCCCTCGCCCGTACATCAGCCAGCCTGTGGACAGCGGTTGGTACGGCATGTATGATAAAGTGCAAGACATCCGCTCGCTACAATGTGAGATGCCCACCCATAGGTATCATGGCGCGGGGCACATGCATGAGCACCATGGATACGAAATGAGCTACGGTCCGGAGCCGCGCTATTGCATGCCGCGCATTGCGGTTCCCAACCACATGACTGCGCCGGTGCATATTGATGTGGGCGGGGTGATTTATACATCATCCATGGAGACACTGACTGTGTAAGTATCTAATGTGTTTCGTTGCAAATCGGTTTCTTACGTACAGTATCTTTATTCCTTTACAATTTATAAAACGTTTATATTATATAAAAGGAAAATTACCGAAACCAAAATGATACGGTGAATTTGATAGTCCAACGATAGGATCTCGAGGCTTTAGTGCGATGTTAATTAGTTATTCTGTGTACGCGGTGTGGCTTTAAGCTTTCAAAAGCATTCGTCAGATTTAAAACTTGTTCGCCGGTTCTCCGTTTCCCAGTTATTTTGGCAGGATCGTAAATAAGCGTGGTTTATCCAACCCGAGCCAAGAGCGTAGCCCGCAGCCATGCGGAGGTACCTCGCGCCACTTTTATCCTACACCGAAGTTATTAAGAGCTATTTTTATTGTGCGTTTAAATGACCACCAGTAAATCGAAGAATGCTCTGAATTTTGTATCTGAAATCCTTTATAAGTTATAATTGATTCAAACTCTTTACAATTTTTTTGGTTATACCATAGAAGTAATTCTGTTACGAATTAATTTATTATTGGTATTTTTATTACATTTAGAAACTCAACTGAAACAAATTTTCAATTACTTTATTTCTATTATTTATTCTATTATTCTTAAACAAAAGTCCATCATAATATATTTTTTTTTAATTTTAGTACCCTTACAATATGGCTTAACTTTTCCCTAGAAATCCCAAGATAACTCTATAAATATTACAGCAGGTTTCCGGACTCCCGTCTCGGAAGGATGTTCTCTGGAGCGATACCGCTGGTGCTCGATAGTCTGAAGCAGCACTACTTCATCGACCGCGATGGCGGAATGTTCCGCCACATCTTGAACTACCTGCGGAACTGTCGCCTGATCCTGCCCAACAACTTCGCTGATTATGATCTCCTGGTCACAGAGGCTGAATACTTCCAGCTTCACCGTGAGTATTCTATAATAAATAAGATAAGCTTGATATGCGATTCATAAATAACACGATCTGTACTTGTATAGAGAAGTTATATTATGATGCGATTTTATTGAGTACAAACGCTATAACAATATCATTCGGTTTTGAGTCGGCTTTAAAGTAATTTTTGTATGATAAATATATAATTAATCCACCGATTTCCAGTTAAAAGCTTCTTGAAAATTCAGAAGTCAAACGCTATACTGTAAATTAAATGTGAATAAACCAGCTTTTTCTAAAGTTGGCTTCAAATATTTCTCAATGGCCGTCTTCTATGATCTATCCAACTAAATCATTTTACAACTAAGCGTTGGACATAGTACATGGTACATTGTGTTTTTTTTTTTTGTAAAAACAATATAAACATCATGTAATTATTAAAATAATATAGTACTTTAGTTAGAACACGTTCTATTAATAAAAAATACCATATAAAATAACACAACTTTACGCAACGAACTAAACGCAAAATATTACACACTTCATCAAAAAATTCTTGTTGTATGTATGTAATATATAATATGTAATATGTTCAATAACTACTTAAAGCTATTTATGGAACATCGAAAAATGTCAACGTCTAAGAGTTTCTCGATATAAAGTCTATATGCACTTCAAAAGAAGATATACAACGTGAGGAAATTCTGGGAACTCTAAATTTAATTTATTCCCATAACATGCTTGAACAAGTTTTGCTATTTATGATCTTATAAAGGATCATCTGATTTAAAAATAGACGACGCTATTCTAGTAAACTTTGACATTTAGAAGTAGAATCAGTTTTCAGTCAATCATAGATCTATTTTGGATTTTTGTTATTCGAGTTATTTAGACAGCGTAAGGCCTTCATACTTTTTGGTGAATTGTGGAGAAATTCATATTTTTTGATACAATTGCATTGTTAATCAATTTTGGCGTAACTAATATTTAGTTTGTTAAAAGGTTTCTAGAATGCTAGGAGCATTACTTGTTGCGCCTTGCATTGCATTTCATGTTTGAAATTTGATTTGCGAAATCTATAAGATTAAAATAAAGAATGAATGACTTTCTTGTGCGGAGCGAATACAGTTAAAAAGTATAGCATTTTGTTAACTTGGGTTAAGGTAAAATATCGGATATTTTTTAAAATGTTAACATTAATTTAAGTATTCATTAACATCGTTTTACGACTCCTCCATTATATACAAGAATATAACCATTACCAATGTGTTACAGAGATGGTTAGCAACATAAAATATCCAAATTTATTTGTAGGTATTCGCCATGAGCAAATGCCCAATACTCTATGACTTATTGATTAATATGTACCGTTTATGCTTTAGAAAATTAAGTGCCAAGCAAATGCAGATGTTATACAGATTGTCTTAATCAACTTTGTATGTATGTCGAGGCTTTATGCGAATTGTACTTTATGTTTCGTGATTTTCTACATATACTGTATGAGACATGTAAGATACTCTTACCAAAGAGACAACTGTTTATTTGTTGCAATAGAAATGGTGGAAGACTTGGGTCGTTGGAAGGCAGAGCGTGATACGAAGGTGAAGGTTGAGTGGGATGTCCGCCCCACAGAGCCTGAACCACAAGCGCAGTAAGCGGTAAGTGAAGCAGTGAGCGGTAATTAAGCTAGTCATTTAAACGCTTAAATCGCTGCAATTTGCTAATTTAAACTAAGAGCCATCTAAACGGAGAGACGAGAACTACAATAATCATTTTTCAGGTTCACTCGAACGTTGAATGATAGAACGCAATTCACTTTATCCACATAGTTGGCGCAATCGTACCGTTCGGTGCAGTTAGAGTCGTTTTAATGCAATGCTTTATTTCTTCAGTAGTTCTGAAAATTAAAAGTAATGAAACCAAGATGCTATAGATTGATTTTGTTTTGTAGCCAGTCAATTGTTATTTAAGAATTCCTGTTTCATTTTTATCCAAAAGTATGGTATGCTTCAGGTAATGATAGAATTGACCTAATTTTCTCACTTGCTCTAAATAGAGTAAACGTTAGGAAATTATTTAAGCCTGGCAATTCTAATCAGGATATTATGATAAACTTATAAGTAACTTGTATTGAAAACTTAAATTAAAAAGTATCTAGTATCAGTATACAAAATTTTGATAAAATCTGTCGGTTTAGAGCGGGTCAAAATTCGAGTGTAAAGTAGTAGTGTTTGTAGCAGTTACATACAAACATACAGGTCAAGCTAATAAAAGCCTGTTAAAAATTGAAAAACATAAACAGTAAAGTTGGCTACGCTTGATGAAGCTTAAAAATTAAATTAAGCGATGGGTCATTGGATTCGGAATGGTGTTAGGCGTGGAAAAACTTTCTTTTTTAGTATACCAGTACCTCACAAGTAGGCGAAGGTCGTTGTTTTTTTGTATCCTCAGTCCCCAGGAATAATGCACGAACATAAGCGCATTTGTTTGGTATTACATGAGGCACGGGAGACAACATTCTGAATCGCGAAGCGTTTACATTTGGTTGCATTGACTAAGTTTTAAATCTTGAGTACAAAAGAATACTTATGTGACAACATAATATGCTATTGTACTCGATCGTTTAGAATTTTCTAGAATAACACTGACAAACAACGATTTATTGTTAGGACAACTACGCAAGGTGTAAATAAACAATAAAATATTTCTTTACAGGTACCACGATTACAGGCAGCTTCTTTGAAAACTACTTTCTGCTTTTGTTCGAGTTTTATAAAGTTTTCTTAAAATGCTTTGTTGTATTGAACGTTTCTTTGCATTTGTACACGTTCATGTTTAAATTTCGTTCTTATAATTTATTGTAAAATGGAGAGGAGTGATTTACCATCGTGTTAGTTGGATAAGGATGGAACTTGGTGCTGATATAGATCTTCCAAAGTCTGAACGTATTTTGTGATGATGGATAGGTGGCGCGGATAGTAAGATAATATAGTAATTATATGTCTACAAATAAATATTGAATGTTTCATCTACGTGTCAAAAAAATTTTGAGCTATTTCTCTTAAAGGGGCAATAAAAGTTTGGCTTAAATAATGTATGTAATAGCGACTTAATAGCATCGGGTGTCAGAACCAATTTCGATGGTGAAGGAGTATAAAAAATACTTTGTTAGTGAGATACATAATATGAAAGGGTTAATGGTTATGATTATATTGAAAAGTATTCTATTACTTTATAGTTATGTTATGTTACGTAATTAAAAATGAGGTAAACATGTTTATTTAGATAATTGTTTCAACTTTAATTCTAATTTTAATATAGATTTACAATCGTATGTAAGTGTTTATAGAGGTCGATATCAATCCTCTTAAATCTTCATTTTCATCATCTTCCACTTATACCGTGGATGGAGGAAATAATTCCTCACTCTCATGACTATGTTGTATTCTCTACGACAAGCAATAATAAACATAAGTATTGGGATTACTAGATAATAAGGTACCTACTCCTGACCGAAATTCTGCTACGGCGGCCAATCTCGGTTGGGACTAGCCAACTTCACAGAAGATATATTATAGTTAGGCAAAGCTCTCGCAACATTAGAGCAACTTTATTCCGCCACTCTCATACACCGGCAATTGGAAATATATAATCTGAAATAAGTCCAAGCTTGGCGTAACGCATCAACAGATGACAGGACTGCCCATCTTCAAGGCTCGTAAATTCTCTACGTAATATCTCTTCTGTCTAGTAGTCTAATACTTAATAAGTTTTAGGTAATCTTAATTCTAATAGGAGTAGTATAAAAAATAGTAGGGCGTAAGTAATATTAAGTGTTTATTTAATGTTACATTATCATATTTTTTATTAAATTAATCTTTCAATTAAACTAATTTTATTGTATAAACAGGTTACATTATTTTAAAAGAATTGTCTTTTTGTTTTATTCGAATAAGTTTCAAGTTAGAATTTACATTTATGCTATATATGCTACAGACAACAGTATTTAAAACGTTACGTTGAACTTCATGTTTCGTGAAAACCAGGTAAACATTTTAGCGTGCATGATGGATTTATTTTTTAAACCTTTGTGCTGCGATTGTTTAATAAAGAAAATTTTAATTATTACGTAATAAAAACTTTTAATTACTTTATCAAGATACTCATATAGGAGTGGCATTTTGTGAGCTGTTTGTAGTCGACAACAGGAACATTTGCAGGGGTGGTACACTTTTATTGGATAAAGATAAAGGAAAAGATTGACGACTAGAAAGAAGGAATGGATCAGGAAAGGAGAGAAAAGGAAAACGGGAATCCAATTCCCCTCGAACCGTACGAAACACCATCATGCAACTATTTCACGCCGGTCTTTTGTGGGAATGTGGTACTTTTTCGGTGCGAGCTGGCCCAATTCGTGCCGAAGCGTGCTCGAAACACAAAAAACTGTAATGTAATGCTCGTCGTTTTTAAATTAAATGTTAAAATAAATGTAAACTATATGTCTATACAACACTAAATTTAGTAAAACCATGAATAATTGTATGTAAAACATAGAATAAACTTTAAGGTCACATCTCTTTATGTGAGTAGTATAATTAATTATTCTAGTCATATAATAATAAAACATAAGTCATTTAGAAGGATAAATAATAAAAATAAGTTATTTCACCTTTCACAACTTTATGTTTAAAGACAACTGTATGTTAAATTTGTGTTTTAATAATTAATAGATAGGTTAAATGCTGTTAGGTTACGACTGTATGTAATGGAGCAGTATAAATATAATATGATATAGCATCACTGTCGGGATAGCGCGTGACACGCAAGTGACCACTATATAACTTTTATCACATATCGTAACTCCAAAAAGTTGTACGCTACAGCGTTTAAACCAGATAAGACGTTGCATTCCATTGATATTGCTGTTATATTGTGTAGTATTATCTTATATAATAAAGATTGATGTTCAAAACGTTTGTTTTATTTGGACTATTTTGTATTTATTAAATTGGTTTGTATTACAAGACTTTAAGTATTTGCCATAAAGAAGTCGGAAAACAAACGGTCAAGGTGCTCAAAATTACCTTGACGTTTATTTTTCTAAGACAAATGCAACTAGAAATAAAGTAAATTAAATGACACACATCATTCCGAATAGTGTTTGTTGAAGATTTTGCGATGAATCTTCTGATGCTGAATACCTACGCAGTATCAATTTACCTATAACCCATAAATTGACAGTGGAGAAATGATATTTTCCATTTTATTAACGAGTGAAAGAAAACTGCATTGAAAGGCTTGCGAAGCTTGGTTCTAAGTAATACTAAGGTAACCTCTTTACGATAATAATAATTGGTAAAATAGTTCTCATATTGCATCTATGATAGTTAATTTAAAGTGAAGTCCTAATTATTCATATATTTAAAAAGCACAAATAACCAGTTAATTTGTTATGTGAGCTATTATTTATATATTGTCCAGTATATGTTTTACAAAAGCAGAAGCGATAGTTCTATTGTGGAATAGAGAATCACTGGTCACTGGGTGAAAGCAAATTGCACATTAGAACATTTTGAATATCATGACTAGGTAATTTAAATAATATAAATTAAATATTAAAATATTGCATTACGTTAGGAAGTTGAATATTTTAATACATTTCAATAGCATAGATCCGCTTTAAGGTGGACTCCAGGTTAATGCGACATGCGCATCTAATAGAGCACGCATGTATGCGTTGCACGCAGCTCACACTGGTCACAATACCCCCACTGAAGATAAATGTCCAATAGTAGTACGTAAGTGCTATTGTGTTCCGTATGATGAGAGGCGAAGCCGGAGACCTCCTGTTCCTTTAAACCTGTCGTTAATCTTTCTTAGAAGATTAAACATGACTGTCGATTATTTTATTGCTAATTTATTCTTCGAATTCCCGTTTTAGTATCATTTAAATAATTTCATTGATGTCAATTAGGCTCTAAGTATAATTAATGTAATTCACTCTTCCGGTCCATATTAGTCGTAACATTTACTCAAAACGTCTACAATAAAACTAGAAAGTGTCGCAAAAGCGATGTGTCTATTTTCTGCTCATAAAATACCCACAGGACACACGCGAGGGTCAACGTTAGAAACTAAATAAATAATTAATTAGCAATTGCGGCTTGTAACACAGTCACTTCTCGCGATGTCAAGATCATTTAGTATAGTTCCTCATTACGTCTAGTGTTATATTTGTTATTTTGTTTAGAGATAGATAAGAAACTAGAGAGTAACATAATATGCTACTTCACGGTGAAACAACTCATTCACATGAGAATCTCCGCAGGTGAAGGCACATGTGGACAGCTCGTATCTCATAATATTCTACCTATTACAATGCCTATTGTGATAATTACATAAACATTTCTATCGCTATTTTAGTATCAGGAAATATTCATAGAATAACAGTGCTTGTTAGATGCAAATAGTGTAATATTCCGTGGGTGTATGCTTTGTGCAAAATGTATTTTGGTACACAACTGTTATAGCTTCCCAGGGCAAGCTTTGAAGGGCTTTATGTAGAAGCTTTCAATAGAATAAAATCACTCTGTCCTATCCAATTTCTAGGAACTGCTCTTGGAAGCGTATAGACTAGTCTATTAAGAGGATAATATTTTATGCTCGCAACATATACAACAACAGCAAGTTATTATTTTGATAATCCTTATGCTTACTTATATGATGTGAATGTTTTAAGTTGTTTGTCTATCTTTTACGTCGCAATAGAAACATTTTGTTGAAATATTCTTGTGTCTGGAGATGATTTGTAAACTAAAGAGTTATATTTATATTAAAGGCTGCGTTTTACAGTTAAACATCATTCCCACGGTAATATTGATTTTGATTATCATTAAGACTAAGCCAATTTATTATACAATTAATTTCATCATTTTGCCATTTTTAGGCAAGATAACGATATATACGACATCGTTATATGTGAATAACGAATAAAAATAATAGTTGATATGTATTATCCTTAGGCCATATATGTTTCCACTGCAGAGAGATGGGGCCCCCTATGGGGGTTCAGGCCATAATTCACCACGCTGGCACGTGCAAGTTGGCAGGGGTTCAGCGTTTCGAGCAATGATGATGTGAATAATTTGTAGATAATTTTCAACTCATTGAGAGATCTATAATGTCTTAATGTTCTAGCAGATGTGAATACAATTTCGTGGTTTACGCCCGACATCTCCGCTCAGTGACACGTGAACAAGTAGACACATCGGTTAAGTGGTTATGGATTAACTAACACCCGTATGCGTCAAACAAGGGTTTCTTTAGAAGCTAAAGTAAACTTACTATGAATAAGTTTACATTGAAATAATGGTTTTACTCTCTGGAGATATTCCAAATATATTGGCTTATCATCGGAAATTGCAGTTTTATAGTTATTAAATCGGGTCTTGGTAACTTCCAAGTATAAGGAACAACATTTTAATCTAGTTTTAGTTAGATAGAAGTTTAGTTGTGTGGCTGGTACTGGCTTTATATAGATGAGTAATAAAATAAAAATGTTTATAATAATTTTGCTTCCATTGATTTGTTTTCAAATGTCATGTCAATTAATAATTACCTGTAATAAAACCAGGTAACTAGACATTTTTCTAGACATATTTTTGTCAAAAAGAATAATTGATGTGTAAAAGGGATGTTTTATAGATCCCGAAATGGTATGTTAAAAATAATGATAGTACCAATATTAGATTCAACTTACCTGCTGATACATGCAACCGGGATAAAAAAAAAACCGAATATGTAAATAAATGAGGTCAAAATACAATAGGAATGGATAGATACTAAAAAATCTAATGAGGTTTAAAGTGGGGTTTTTCGCTAAAAAAAATGTTGAGAACATGTAGGTAAGAATATAGAGTCGTAGAAATTTCTATACAGTCCCTTCTTCTAAAATGCATGATTTCAACATTTTATAGTTCACGCGAGCGAAGCCACGGAAAGCCTACCTGGCTTAAAAGTTATTAATTGGAATTGGCCGTCATAATTCTTAATTCTGAGTTCTTTCTCTTTACGTAATATTACCTTCTCAATTCACTTTATAACCATTCATTGATCATATCATATATTCATAATAATTGATATGATACTGATGCTGTATAGGAGATAAATCAGAAATACCGTAGCGAAAGATGCAGCTTAACTCCAATTATGAGGAAAATGAGGCATTAGCACCATCGCAAATATACAACTTGCATGCGACAAATATATTAATTTTGGAGAAAAATATCACATTTTTAACTATTTTAAACTCGAACTTTTATTGATTGTAGCTATCGTGAAAAATATATCAATTGTTAACCACTTTATATACCTACAAGTAAATCAAATTACAACAAGAACCCCATTTCGTGTTGCCGGCCAACTCGAATTTGACAGTGTACATAAGCTCTTTCATTTGACACCTATTATATATTGATAGAATAATACTAGACCTCGACAATTTGTGACAGCCGCTTTCTTTGATCTGTTTTATCAATGTCAAAACCGACTACCTATCAAAAGAAAAAAAAAATACATTCATCGACGCTACACAGCCATTAAAGTCAAAGTTATAACACCCCTTTTTGGCTTGCGATAAAAAAAAAATCAATAGTCATTTATATACCATCCTGCGGGTCGTAGGAATAAAACAACATGTTTTCCACTTTATTTATTCTACACATCAATTTTCACATATATTTTAATACACATAAATTGCTATTTTTAACAGGTAACAAACAGCTTGAATATAATCCGAAACATAATCTAAAACAATCAAATATAAAATATAAAAAAGTACCAAAACAATAAACTGGTTGGAATATAACACCAGATGGCAAATATCTAATAATTAAATTAAATAAAAAAAAACTTATTTTACAATAAAAAAGCTTAATATTTATCAACAAATTATATTAACAGTCTCAACGTATTACAATCAACTAGTAAAATTATATAAGATTCACGTGGCGTACTTGAAATAAATTACAAACAAAAATACGAATAAAGTGATTTAGACAATAAAATGGTGCAGCCAATTCGCGAACCTTCTTTATATATTTCAAACGTCTACGAAATATACACAATTTAATCTTTTAGCGAAGCCAAATAATGAATGTCCTCATATAATTTTCAATTAGTACAAAGTCCAAATGCTCCTGGAGAATTAGATTTCATAATAGTAACCTCAAGTAAGCAGAATCTATGAAGGTATGTCAAAGTCGAAGTCGAAGAAGGTATATCCATTTCATCCTATATAACGAATGCCCGCGATCTGATCGCACAGTATGTAAAGTTTCAAGTCAGAAAATAGATCACAACATCTAGATTCGTTATTATTATCGATTAAGATTAATGTGGACATATATATTACATATTTCAGTCCGACATTTACATTTAAATGAGATACATTTTACAAGACTAATAGATAATATAATTGATTAATTATAAATCCATTGTGTAATTTATAGAATATTATTTGGATATATTTTATGCTTAATTAAATGAGTAATAGTTATAGTTACTCTACGCATAATAAACTGGCCAATCAAACAAGTAGCCCCAACTTTGCCTCTTCAAAATCCATATAGATTTATATGCAATATCGGCCAGTGAAAGCTTTGGCCTCTGAGACATTATTTTCAGCTAGTGCTGAGTCTTACGTGTATTCGTACTACACAGATGTTTCATTTGATTCATTAAATCATTTTTCTCCACTTATGTAATTGGCCACAAAGTGATATTCCTATATATTAATAAAAACATATATATTATCATATTCATCATCTATTAATATCATAATCCCTGTCTCCAAAAGATAGTCCATCACTTTTCACTCAATACATATTAATATTTTCCGTACGCATAGTGATAGATAGATACACACATATAACCATCAAATGTTATACAAGTGAAGAGCTAAATTGAAACGATTAACGACAAACACTACTTTCTTATGTACTAGGTATAATTATATGGTTACATTATAAGTGCATCAAATTGACAATAATTTATTATGTTCCTTATGTTGTGAATCTTTTGGGCGAATCGTAATTCAACCCATAACTAGGAGTGCCTATAAAATCGTATCGTCATATTAAGTGTGCTATTCATGAGCGTAACAATGTTTTTAAGAACAAATGAGTAGAATGATTAGTGACTTAAATTGTTAAGGTAACATTACAATATAACTGTTGCTTATTTAAGTGATAGTACATTTAGAACATATATATACGAATAACAACTATCGCTATGATTTTACAATGAGTACGTAGGCAAACCTTGACAAGACTCTCTCAGTGTACTCTTTGTCTCTGTCCAAATAATATTAATTGGACTTAGTATCTTACCTCCTTGGAGGAACATTTCAAAAATCGGGTTAAACATATCTCAGTGCACTGCACCGGTTCCTAAAGTTTAAATATTCAATTGGTTTTGCGAAATAAATATTTAAATTAAATAAAATTACGACCGATGATGAGAACCATTTATGGTAAACGATCGTATTCTTACTAAATTAAGGTAAATATTTATTCAAAAAACAAATAAAATATGCGAAATACGTGAGAAAAATCCCCTTTTGACAGGTAGCGTTTCTCCCAAGCCTCATATCCGTGATTTTCGAAACTTTTACGAAAGTTTCATTTGTCATAAGTCATGTTAAAATAATACCACACGGCTCGTGTGCTATTATGTAGATTTGATATAAGGACTGCCGGCATACGGCGCAAGCGCACATGTATGATACCACTGAAGTCCTTCAAATTTGTCAAGTCCAAGTTATACTTATTTACTTATGAAGTATAATAAATAGACAACAAAAAATCATTATTTAAATTTACGCATAATATATTAAATTGAAGAAATTTGGTGACAGTTGTTATTTGATGTTTTTGTTATTTTTTGGTACCAGTGACATATAACATAAAACACAAACGTATGCAAAAAATGTTTTCGATATACTTAGCGTTGTACGTTTTCAGTACTTACGATTAAAGAAGGTATGCATAAACAAATAAGAAACTAAACTTATTCAAAATAATTAACATACAATAAGCAAGCCATAAAATAATTAACTCAGTCTTAACATTTTTCAGTATTTATTAAACAATTAATGTTTTGACTTTTCACTCAATGTTTGACTAGGCTGATTTTCAAAAGATTATATTAAAATCTTACCAAGTTAATGTTCCAATTATAAGCCGTATTAATTGTACAGCTTTATCATCAATCTTTGGTGTATCAGTCTCCTCTTGAGACTCACAATTTTATATCTACGTGGGTAATTTGAGACAATATATCATTTAAACTCTCATACTCGCTGTCTTAGGCAGGTATGATTATTTTTAATAACTTTTAAATCGATTTCTTAAACAATATTTAACTTAAACGTGAATAATTGGGATACTCATAATAAAATATAAGCATTTTGTCCATTAACGATGGCTATAATCTAATATATTATTACTGTTTCTATCTATTTTAATATCTATATGAATTATATCTATTTTATGAGTATGATTCTAATGTTTATCGTTACTATAGCCTTATGCAGTAAAGCAGAAAAAATATCTTCAATGTAAATATACGATTACAAAATAAATAACCAGTTCTAAGCATTTATATTCTTTTTTTTTCAATATCGTTTTATATTTTATTCATAATTCAACCCGTACTTTTTGCAGGTTCCTTTGCCTATTGAGACATCTAACAAACTTAAAATCAAAGAGATCAGCCAAACAATACGGCGCAAATAACCTTATGCATTAATTTCAATTATATATGTATCTTATACCTATACATAATATAATATAAGCATATATACAGCAATTATCATTGTGAATATACACTATTTGATAGTTATTTTGCGGATTACAGCTAGAATATATTGACGTATAAACCTACTAATTATTTTCTTTAGATAGAAGTAGATGTATAATCATTAAATAGATTTACGTTTACTAAAACCCTTCGTGGATAAAATTCGATCAATTTTTCGATTTGTAATTTTGTCTGTGCGAATTGGTTTTAAAATACAACAAGATTAATATTTCTTATTAAACTTATTCTATTGCGTAAATGTTCACCGAAAAATACATAAACGAATATTACGAAATGGGTTATATTATTATTTTAATTATACCTTAAAAACAATTGTACTAGGACCCACTACTATTTTTTTACCATATAATTATGTAATTTTGTGTGCACTTGACGCTAATATTGAATGTATTTTACAGAAAATATGATACGGACGCCTCAAATTGAGTGTGTTCTTAAAAGCAATATTGAATTAACACTTTAAATAAAGAATTTTGCCTATTGATATATGATTATTTTAATTTAAATTTATTTATTAAATTTTAATAAAAATTTAAAAGTCTGAATTTCTGTCAATGATTTCACAGCATCAACAAAGCATGATCTATTCCCATTTCCCGATGACTACGTAAATCAACTACGCTAAGAGCCCGCGAAAGCTAGACCTCCCTAAGATAATTAAAAAAACCCGATTTATAGGTAAAAACAATCCCAGGCTATCCCAGAATCTAAAAGAATCACCAAATGAAAACAGATAGATATCGCGAGCGTACAAAAAGCAGCCTTATTGCTGAAAGCAATACATTCGAAGCAACCATAAAAGGAGAAGATAAGTATGACGATGGTTTAAATAAAAGCGCACGCACAACAAACTCACAAACAAACAAAAAATTACTAAAGTTTCAAGATAAGTACAATCATTGTTATAACTGCCTTCACGGTGAAGGATTATTATTTCTTCAATAGTGTGCATACGAAAATAAACTCTCAACTTTTATTGTTCGACAAAGGTCCGGCCGTAGTCTTGCTCTATACCGTTTCAGAATGATCCTTGTAAAACCAATTATGAACAAAACAATGATGATGATTAAGTGATATCAAAATCTGACAACAATGGTATACGATTTTATGAACCTCGTAGTTCCAAACCGTGTTTGAATGAACCAATCAACTGTGGTTTTTTGGCTTAAGAAGAAAATCAATACGATAATTAATAAACATATGAGCGTATGCTTCATCTTCATCTTGAAATCAAATCAGAGAACAAATTCAGATGCTCTTAAATCTTCTAATTAAATCTTTATAATCAAAATTAAGCCAACGAATGCAAAAAATGATTTGAAAATGGTGATCAAATCATACAGAGCTTACCTATCTATCTTATTAATATAGACCATTAATTAAATCTATAGAATATATAGAATAGGTTTTTACAGTAGACAATAAATTTTGTCAATCAACCATTTACAAGATTGGCACAAACATTTCGAAAAATACATTTATATAAGAGTTATTAATAAAATGGTTCCAACAACTCACAACTCCACTTTAATTATATCAATTGAAATTTAAAGTTCATATTTAAACAGGATCAAATGTACTTTCATTCAAAATATCCGCGCTCCACAGGAAAATCAGATGCGCATGATTTAAGAATGAAGAATCGTAAACTGTTTAGAGGAAATCTTCGAAATATGAACTTTTGTCCCTCTTTGCCTCTTCTAAGACGTTTTTGTAGTCTATGCCATTGGCATCTGAAAAGAATCCAGAAGTGAATAGGCCTAATTCGTTTGAAACATTTTCGTGAAATACAAAATAAATACAGGAAAACACACATATTGCATTGCTTAAGGTAAACAAAAAATTATACATAATTCGCATTAAAATTTCTATGCGCTGCAGCGGTATAAATTACAATATGATCTGGATTGGAACTGGTCATAATAATATAAGCTACAATCGCAACAGCAAATAATAACTACAGTAAATAACAACTATATTATAAGTCATGATACGTAAAAAAAAAAAAAAACATTTTACGATTATGCTCAGCGAAATCGCAAACGTGAATTTTTTTAAGAAATTGCTGTTGTGCTACATACACATACACAAACTTGTCATCGTTACACCACTAATAGTTCAAGAACGTATGAATGGATTTTAATGATTTTTAGTTCGTTGAATTCGCTAAAGCCATGTAGTTACCACATAACCAATATAATCTCGAGTTATATTTGGCGTCGGCAAGAATAAAGCTAAAGCTCTCCCAATATGCATCGACAACAAGTGAGAAAAAGCAAAATGTTTCATACGAAACCAATTACGTGTGACTTACCTATTTCAGAAATCTTAATTTGCTCATCGGCATCAAGACGCAGGGCTTCGAGGAGACTGTCTTCGGAATAAATGTCTTCATTCTTTAATATTTTCGACGGGGGCTCCTCTTCGGTATCCTCGTGGGAGCGCCTAACCCCGCAAATCCCACTGGGCCCCGGCTGGGGCTCCGCCGGATCCTCTGGAGGAGTCTGAGACACTGAGCGGAAAGGTCTGAGTTTGTCTCTCCTATAGCTTTTTCCATAGGACGGTTGGTTGCCTGGAAAACATCGGGTACTGTAATATCGACTGTGGTGAAAACGGTATTCCTTTTGCCTATGAGTTATAAGTAATTTAAAGTAATTGATTTAAAACATGTTATTTTTTCTAAAACTTTTTTTTAAAACCCATTACAATTTATTTGATCTAAATGAAAATATTCGAATATTACTTATATTGGTTTTCCACATAGAAACATTATCGTGCATCGTTAAGGTTGGTTAACAGGGCTTCTAAATTTTCTGTCAACAGCTTTGATTATTTAATATATTTTTTTGTAACTAATATTTTAAATGCAAACATTTCATACTACTTTTTAACTGTGATTTCTTTTTGGAAGAATAATCAAATAACTCTGAGTAAATACAATTGAGATTGTCGATGGGAATAACACAATTTATGACAATATTCTTATAAACACACAACATTTATAAACTTAAAATAATAAAAAAAATTAAAAACACTAAACATTTAACTACAACAACAACAACATTGATATATCTACATTTCTGGAAATAAACAAAAAAAAAATTTATGTCGTATCGACCGAAATCCCTTTTTATATTAAATTCAATTACTATAATTTCAATTATTTACGTGTATAATAAATAAATATAAGAAATGTATCTTCTTATAATTTCTAAAAAATGGAAATTCAATTTAATGTTTTTAATTTTAGAAAAAAAAAAATACAATTTAGGGCCAATAATTTTATAAAAAACAATTACGTCAATAATAACTATATCGCCATTATAATCCGTAGGTAAATTTGTGGAATGCTCGCCTTCGGTAGGTACGTAATTTAGTATGTCCACTGCACGTATCGTTATTATATATTTTCGTATTATAATGCGAATTAATTGTAAGATATCTTATATTTAATAACTATGCGTGCAGTGAAACGGATGTGATTCGTTGGATGAATTGTTGGATATGAAAATAATCTTTATAATTATGGTGATAGAAAAATGATAATGTATTGACAATTGATAATGATTAAGCAAGTCGAAGAGAAAATGCACAAGCGAAGACAAACGAAAGTGAAAGGTGGGACATGTACAGTACACTTATACAATGCAAACATTTATCTAACTAATACCTACTTGTATCAGGCGAAGAAGGAAGGACGTTTGAAATATAATCGGCAGATTCCATTAAATCAAATAGTCTTACTAGTAGTTTTTGAGTAGGAGCACCAACATTACGTGTACTTGATTAACCTACCGTATAGTTTATTTTTAAGGAGTAAAATTTTTCAATAAGGTATAAAATTAAATTTTTAATCAAACTACACGAGATTGAAAACTCAATCTCCCAAAAACTTTAACAAAGCAAATTTCAAGTAAGACTTTTTTAAACTGGGATACGGCCGAAAATATCCAGAAAACATATATATATATATACATATATATATACATATGTATAATTCACATCAAATATATTACAAAAGCAATTGAAAAATGCAAGAACAACATTTACTATCTAACAACGAAGAAAAGACACGCCAAATGAAGTTTTACCATCATCATCAACTTCGAAGGATTCGTCCTTGTACTCATATATTTCATGAGACAAGGCTGAAGGCTGAGGAGACTCTTTTGAGGGTTTCCGATGTGACCGAACTTTTTTTGCAATTGGTGTAACTGTAGGATCATCATTTCTCTTAGCCGTGAATCTAAGATAAGAAGAACTGTCAGAACTATCTGACGTTGTTATAATGGCCCACGTTACACGTCTACTTGATATTTCGGGCACAATAGCTTCATTTTGGTCTTCGACGGATGCTGCATTGTTTGGCTCTTTGGTGGGTGCATTCTTATTTGGCGTTGATTTTTCAACAGGTGTCGAGTGGAAGACATACTGATTCAAGGGGGTTAATACAGTAGGAGCAGAGAATGTTGTTCGGGTGGGATCAGCAGTAGTAAAGGTTAATAGACGAGCTATGTTTGCGTTTGTATGGGTTACAGTTGATGTCGTGCGCACTGTAGTTACAACTGTTTGATTCACAGATGGGAATGGCTGCCACATTAAAGCAAACGGTTGAATAGTATTTGCAGCGGCCTCTGTTGTAACGTATGGTGTTTCAATGACGAAAGGGTTAGTTTCTAGCGAAGCAGATGTTGTTTCATCAATTTGGGAATCGGGTTGTGTAGTAGCTGACGATGACTGAAACATCTGTGATGTTACTTCTGTTGCAGGAGGGATCGTTTGATTCACTGAAGACGATTGTGTTGTTGTTGACTCTGAATTTATAATAGAAGACCCTGAATATGAACTAGCAACATGGGAAGAGATCGGTGTAATTATCGTGGCCCGTGGCCACGTTAGCCAAGAGTTCCTAATTATTGACGTAATTGCATTGTTTGTTAGTATCGATACTGTCGATGTAATTCCATCAAAGTTTGGTGCAGATGCACTAGATGTAGTATGATTAATTGCTGTAACAGTTACAGATGCTGTTACGCCGCCAATTGTTGATTGATTTACAGTCGACGTTGTATCATTTGCCGTCAAATGAGTAGCAGAAGACGTATTAACGCATACAGATGGTGAAGTTGTAGTGGATGTAGTTCTAGATATTTCAGAACGCGCAATTGATGCCGAAGCTCGATTTCTTGTGGCGCGAGTTACAGTTGAAGTTACTCTGATTCTTGATGCACGAGATGATGTAGACGTGTCAACGAAAATGCTGTGATTGAAAGATGTTCCTTCCGCTTGCGTCGTATTCCATGAGTATTGTTCCCTGCTTGAAGGCAAAGTGACGGCAAAAACCGCGTTTATATTATTGACAGATTGCGCGTACGATCTGGTGATCGGTCGATTGATATTGGTATTATGCTCGGGTCTACCTTCACTGTATGCATCTCTACGCCTTCTGTGAGCCATGTTTGGAATTGACGAATTACCTATAACGAAAGTACTCTTCAATATAGCCTTAACAATCCTATCTTTTTTGGGAGGAATAATAGACAGTCGAGGAGTAGTATTATCACTACTAGAGGGGGAGGTTACGTCGCTATCTAGATCATCTTGGGATGGTAGGTTCGTAACCAAATGAAGAATAACTTCTTGTAACTGCTCTGGATCTTCAACCGATATATTTTTTTCATTTACTTCCTGCAAACAAAAAAAAAATCTTTGGTAAAAAGAAAAATAACAAACGACCTATACGCTTAAATTTAATTAATTACATTTTTTATGTTTAAAGTCTTAAATAATAACTTATTATTATGTATTACAGATTATAAATCACAAATATTTATTACGCAATTACTCAATCACGCCAAAAGCACTAAACGAATTTTGATAAAACTTGGCAGCGTTTATAAGATACATGTTTGTGATTAATTAACTGTAAACATAAATTCATTTTTACCGTTTTCAATGTATGCGTCGCAGTTTAATCTCCTAAGATCTTAAATAAGCAGCATTTCAATCAACGGCCTAAATAATATAAAACCGTACAACTCAATTCATGTAAATGAATGAATGTACCACACGTCCACAGAAGATCGGCGTCCAATACTATTGGCATGGGAATGGAACTTTGTTTCATACGATTAGTGGTGGAATTTTTATCCGTATCCTTTTCCTTACCCTTCCAAGACCATTTCTTGATTGATGTCGTCAATTATCTCTTACCCTTTAAAAGCGGGCAACGAATTAGCAGACTTACAAGAAAAAAGACCTTAGGGTTAAACAATGAAGGGAGAAAATGTTATACAAAAAACACTTTTCCTGCTTAATTGAATGATTAAATATCAGACAAACCATTAATAACTGTTTGTAAAGTGTTTAGGCTCTTAGTTAAGGTGCCGATGAAGGCAATTGACATACATTGACCTGTATTATTATTCAGATGGAAGGGTAGTCCAATATTTAGAACTGAATTAAAACTGAAGGATTTTAAATTATACCCGTTAACTGCGTAAGAAAGTAGATCAGCGACGGGCGCGCGAAATACGTCCGCTAAACGCACGCTACTTAATTTATAAACACTCGGACGTCTTCTCTATAAAGACGTCCGAGTGTTTATAGCAAGCGGGCTTTAAGCTATTCACGCATTCAAAATTTAATAAAAGAATTATTAATCCTGAACATCCACGCAAACAATTACAAAATTTATTTATTTTTATTTATATAAATGTATAAATTTTTCGATAAATCGCCGCGCAATAAAGTTAAAACTTTCGCAAAATCGCTGCCGAATTTAAGACCGCAATTATAAAGATGTCACGCTTTTTATTACTTTTTTTTATTCCTAAAATATGTACGAAAAATCTATAATAATAAATTTTCCGAAAATAGAAATAGTTAAATAACTTTATATTACACTCTAATTACAGTACAATTTGTGAAATACTTTTTTAAAGACTCACCGAATGCACCCAAACTGGCAGCTTTCAGGCCACACACTTAGGAAACACAATAATATTTAAAAATGTTTATAGGGAATATCCCTCGCTGTATCGAAACAGACAGCAAATGTCTCGCGAGCGAATGCCGGATGATAGTTTGCCGCGCGTATATTAGAGGACACGGTAGTGATAAGTAACTGGATGCACTGAAAAGTTTAGTTGGAATGTACGTTATATTTTAAGTCTAGAAGGTAGATTTACGCTTGCGCAGCGCGGATGGTGCCTCCACGGGAGATGCACTTCGGTGGGTGGGGGGACGTTCGGGGTGGCTGGGCGCTTCAAAGTAAATTCAATCATTCCATGGATAACAAATTTGCGCTCACAATTATTACATACATCATTTTTTGCGGCGGATGTCATTTAATGTACATCTGTAATGCGTATATGAGGGAAGATCTATTGAAAACTGCGATATATTCACCAAATGGGCTACGTGCAAAAGTCGGAATAAAAACTTATACATACTATCGGAATAATTACATACGAATAAAAAATGATTGTCACGATAATAATAGTGTAAATAGGGGCGTTACAGGATTATTTAATATAATATGTTAAAAGATTTTTATTAATTTGCTTTTATTGTCAATTTAATTATTGCCGCAACAAAGCTAGTACTGAACACATTTTCAATAATTATAGATCAGGAAAGTTTTAATATTGCGTTTCGATAAGCGGCTAATATACATTATATTAGCCGCTTATCCAGGCGTCGCCCGAGATGACCGGCCGTAAAAAATATAAAACGTATTTAGCGTAACTCGATCTTATAGTAAAATAATTAATTATTTGTTACATTTTTTGCGTCCCTTTATCTTCTATTTCTAAAACTCTCATCTCTCTCAACTCGTCTAAAACCCTCTTTTTTGTAAGTAAATACAATATAACAAAATAACGAACAAAAATTTCGAAGCAAGAAGTATCTTTCTTCTTCTTCATGAGATAATTATGTGACCTATGTTTAGGAACGCCTAGGTATCTTTTTATTGATTTTAATTTAAGGTCACGTGTCAAGCGTTGGTTTTGTTGGCGTGCATCGGACGTTCGCTATGAAATGAAGGGCTTTTGAATTGAACTTCTACAGAATTTCAATGTTTGAACTCCGTGCTAAAATCCCTTTCGGAATGTCGGCTGTGTACTGAATTTCCGCTTTGTAGTACGGACGAAAGATTTTTAAAAAGCTGAGAGTTAATTTACACCGGCAGCTTTAATTTCATTATTGCGCGTCCTTGTATGAGTGATCCCATGAGCTTTTTCGTGTTTAAGGATTCTCGTGTTTTGCACCGGTGTCTATGAGGCGTGTATACTTAAATTTGTACGATGGTAAATATTGCGTTTATTTACATTAGTTTTTGTGGTTTTTGCTAAGTGGATAGTAGTACCTATTGATATATAATACATATTAATTAATGATCGGTATATATTACATAAATATATCAATGTTACTTTAAATTATGAAGAGGAGACAATGCCAAAGATATTGGATACACCACATTCGCAAGTAACTAAGGATAGCAAAAGTTTACGACCCGAATTTGTGAAGAAAAAGATGTTTTATTATTTGTCTATCCCAAATACGAGCGAACCGTATGATATATCACGATTGATCGTCATTCCCCAAAAAACTAATAACAAATTTTTACTGTTTTTAGAAAATCCATATCCCTAACTTGAAAGCGCTGTACCCCGAAAATGTATTTTCATCCTCGGCTTCGTAGAAGCTTCATAGAAATAGAAATCACTATTCATTAACAAACATTCATTACGCGGACAATTATAATCTCATCCTAAACAGATTGGTTGAAGTAGTTTAACTCACTATTCACACGCTTCGAGTTCTTGGGTTAAATCTAACAGGTTATTCTCAGTTTGTGCATTCAAACTTTTGCGTCTCGTTGTGAATACTCAATTATTAAGAGCGCTATACGGATGTCGTACTTGTTAAAAGAATAAAGTTTGATAACTAATTAGGATAGTGGGAGTATTAGAGCATTACAATATCAATCAACATTTCAAAAGCTACAATTTTTTATTATTTTAATACAAAACAAATACTAGAAACATCATAGCTCCCATGCCTTTCGAAATGGTGAGTTTTTCATTCGTCTACCTATATAGAAATGCAAATAAATAGTAAAGTGTTTCACACTACTGTTGCACTGAACCTCAGCGTAGAGACAGTGCGACGGATATAATTTTTGGGGAACCATATTGAATTTAGAAGCGGCTGCTGTTCTTTAAACAGCGAAGCTTTGTATATAATGGCCTGGCTATCGACTTCTAGCTTTAGCAGTCTATCACTAAAATTCCACGTAATTTTTACTCTGTTTCAATTCTTTTGCAGTCGCGTTAAAAGGGCATTCAATAGAAATATAATAAAAATAGAAACATCAAACACTGTTTATCGATCAGTCGCTAGTTACGTTTAAATATGTATTGGGTTTTCTTGGTAAGTTATATGAAAAGAATGACCCACTTCAGTGAATTTAGTTATTAAATATTTGCGGCAATTCCGAAGTAGGCATTAATGATGATTCATCCGTATTAATAATGTTTATATTGAACTATTTAATAACCGCCAATGTTTTGCGTTTAAAGCCATAACAATTTCCACCACTAAGATAAATTAGATTATTCTATGCATGAACTAGCCGATAGTTCTAGCTCCGTTTTCAATCACTCGATATGACAAATTGAGCAAAAAATTGTACTATTACTAATTTACGAATGCGGTTAAGTATTCCATGATTTTAGCCAATACAAATAAATAATTAAAAGGTTCTTTCGTATTTACTAATATGATAGAACGATAGAAAATCATTTATCAACTACACAAGCCATAACTAAGCTCATTCTATATTAGGAAACTAAAAACATATTTATAAAAAATTTATACATTTTTCATGAATCCACATTTTCATTGAAACTTGTATGAAACTAATTAAACAAAGTTTCCCAATACTTCTAGCTTCTCAAAGCTTTTATAAGACGAACACCATAATTAAATCTTCGTGTGAAACTATTAGCAGATATCCAACCCGTTAAACTCCACGCAGTCTGCCGACTAACTCTACCATCAATCAAATCTAGTGGACGAGTTGCACGATTGAATCCTGTTCCTTTTAATCGAGTCATACAAGAGACCTAATGAATGTATCCGACTTAATGCTAAGCCAGTAATAACGAGACACATACCTGGGAAGCTTCATCCTCATCGGTATCTTTATCGTCACCATTATTAACGAGTATTTTGAACCTCTTCTTCATCAAGCGTATAAGCTGCTTTCCCTCGTCTTCGTTGACAACCGTGTTCGTACAAACAAAACTGGTGACTGCGTTGGTATTTTTATCGACATCCAATCTGCCCCGAGTCCTCATGTAGATGAAGCGACCGTTCTTCGTCATCAAGCGGTAGCAGGATTCACCAAAGATACGGTTTTGGACGTACACTGTGGAAGTTAATGGAGACTGTATCATAATATGCAGATGCAGATATTATTCGTATGATTCTAAGAGGGTATGAAAGTCCATATAAATTCTATGGGCTGAGGAAATCTGGACGAATTTGCATTATTTGCTCTCTATTTATTCCTATTTGCACGAGATTTGCACTTTACAAATTTGCGGGTTACAAATGTTATGAATCAGGCGATTACTATCCTACCTATAATAATTAACCTAAAATCTTTTCATTAGGTCATTAAAAGAATAACGTGTTTAAATAATTCACTTATCTTAGCATTTCCTGGGTGCATGTTATAACAAACAAGTAAGTTGCCAGGACTTAGGTTTAATCCTATCTAGTGCCTACGCATGACAGGAAGCTCAGTTCCGAACTTCGAAGTAATTCCTGTGAGGAGACTTCCCAGTAAAACGTCCTCACTTTAGTAGTCTTTGAAACTACAAATCGGGTGTCACTTGAAACTGTACTACATATTAATTTTATAGTGAATAATTTTAAAAGTGCAATCGAATGTTGTAAAGTTTAATTAAATCTCATTTTATGAGTTTATTTCGAAAATGTTGTGTTATTGTTTCATAACAAAGCTTTAAGGATTTAATGATATTATTGGAATAGATAGAGATTAAACACCTCCGCATTGTATTGGAGGAGGCGAGAATTGATTGCTTCTTTCAAGAAAATACGAAAGAAATTACAAAAATTCCAATTAAAAGGCCAGATGAAGGAAAAACGGGCGTTAATTGGATGTGTAGGATTTTAATCTATGCTATTTTAGTGCAATGAATATTAAAAACAATTAAGGCAGGAATTGAAATGCAGTTTAGTACAAAATAATCTTTTCTACAAAAAATGGTTACCGACGTTCCTGGGGGGAGACGTACCATATTCTAAAATGGGAATAAGTGTCAATTATTTCCTGTCAAACGCAACAAAAATCCATCTTATACCAACGAAGAACAAAAAAAAACATTCGAATATTCGGTTAAACCAATTAAACAAAAGTTACTGAGTTTTCATCTCGTACTTATTACTTGTAAATACATATTAAAACGCACGTACGCCCGTTTTTCTCGTTTCTTTTTTGATTTACATAAACCATAACCTTGTCTACCATAATTTTTAGTCCAATCGTAATCAAATATAGGCTATGGCACTTGTGAATCATGTAGATTTCTATGAGAGAAAGAATGTTCACGTTCGGATCAGTACTTCCGAAGATTACCTACAAACCCTATAAACATACATACCTACATGCAAAAGCCAGAAACCACCACTTTATAATATTACAGTGTAAGCGATAAACCATATCATTTGCATAATAATCAGGAATATATGAGGACATGACGTATTTGTATAATTATAATGTATAATAATCTATATATGTAAAATTCTCTTATCACAATGTTAAATACCATACTCCTTTGAACAACTGGACCGATTCTTATGAAATTTTGTGTGCATATCGGATAGGTCTGAGAATCGGACAACACCTATTTTTCATACTAAATATTCAAATTCATACTAATGTGAGTGTAAGGCAGAACAGCGTTTGCCGGGTCAGTTTGCAATATATAAATGTATAAGTATAATATATAATTTCATTCCTATATCCCAAAAAGTTTATGTCATCACAACCCGTGCAATGTCAAACGGGGGTGCGGATTATCGAATGTCAAAGATAACAATTTATCATCTTAGGTGTTTGAACATCTGTCGAGTTGATAATTGTCTCACGAGAGCGGTAAACAAGCATTGAAACGGCAAATAGTGAGTAACATGATGTTTAGATTGATGTAGTATATATAGATGTAAAATTATGTGTTTAAGGCCCGATACACACGAAACAACGCAATCAGCTAACCTTTGTACTTTGCTTTTATTTTTTTTTTCAAGTATCAATTTATATAATGATGAGAAGCATCTCTTGGTTTTTCATAAAGGAATAAAATAGATAGTAACACAATTCTTTCATTGTCAATTTTCATTAATTAAATCTATAATTTTGTAGTAAAAAAGGTACTTACTCTCACGTAATGCGAATATGACCCATCGGACGTCATCGCGATGCATAAAGTTCATTGCGTTCATACCACTGACTTCGTGTGTCATGTAGCCAGTCACAAGGGCAATGCGTTGTTCGCATTGTATAATTTCGCCGTCAATAGAATGCCTGGTACGGTATTCGAGCTTGAACGACTCGAGCACGCCTTCCGTCATGAATGTTTCAGTCGTCGGTCGAGCCATTCCGATGAATACCTGTGAGAAACGCTATTATTGTATGCGTTATGATAAATATCGAAAATGCAATTTCTGATTCTGATTATTATTGTATACTTTATGAATCTATTTGCGAAAATATTTATAGTGTTAAAATAATATTCAAAATAATAAGTTAGTTGTTAGTACAGCAATTATTACGATGAACAAAAAGCGCGGCATTGCTCCCTCCGGAGCACCATTTTATAGTTAGTTATTACACCTTTTAGTACAATATAATGATACTGGATATAGCCGATAGTAGGGTGCAGCGATTGCCAAATTAGATTGTACCCGTGTATGAGAATGGCCTTACATACACACTATGTAAGGCCATTCTCATTCTCACTTATTTGGCACCCTTATTATATAATAAAATCAATAATAGCTTAAACATTGAAAACAAGACTAAATTTATGTGTGGAAA
>NC_052122.1:9792145-9859879 GCF_012273895.1 Zerene cesonia | reverse complement strand
AAAAAAAAAAAAAAAAAAAAAACTATACCTTTGTATATGTGTTGTATGAAAATGACCTAATCATAGCTAAATTTGCATAGTAGAATAATAAATATTTATATCACAAATAAACACGAACATTTAATTATTTTGTCTCTGTCATTTTGTAGATTGTTGTTCATAGCAGAAGTATTAATTTTGGACTATTTAATCAATATGAAACCTTTTTAGCCATTACTTGCTCATCTGGATGTATATTATAGCTTGGTGTTTATGTATTCTGTCAAATTTAGGTAATCAAAATAAAACGTAATTTCAAGTGAATAAATAGATAGGTGATAATAAAACTCGTGTTATTGCGTCTTTCTTGTGAATAAAGACAACAGTGAATTTTATCTTTGAAAATCATTTAAATTTGGAAAGCAATCGTATAATGTTAATACTTCGAGAAACTAACTCTAACCATTATAAATGCTGACGCAATTCTTACATAATAACATCATGTCGAGTTTAAAATGATGAAAAGCCTTTTCAAAGAAGGTCGGTGAATAAAAAATACGGTAACTAGAATAGAACACATTGACAGAATGGTCTAAGAGCCCGCGACGGTAAGACCTTCGTCATGAAAAAGCTGAAAATCTCTCTGTGTATGTCCACTATACAGGTAAGTTGTTCTTACCTGTATAGTGGATGTACACACTCTGGGCTCTGAATGTAGACCGCGGTGACATTGGCAGATAACAGGCACAAAAAATGTGCAAAATTATTGCTCAAACTCTTCATTACATAATATAAAACAAAGTCGTTTTCTCCGTCCCTATGTCCCTATGTGTGTTTGAATCTTTTAAACTACGTAACGGATTTTGATGCGGTTTTTTTAATAGATAGAGTAATTCAAGAGGAAGGTTTATATGCATAACAACAACTATTAAACTACTCCGAATTTTATTGTTGTAATCAAAGAAATCTCACGCGTTTTTGACCTCCCAGATATCCTTATAGTCAGGTTAGTTTTAATTTTGATTACAAAAACGTAACATTATAAAAGCTAAACTTCGCACATGTTACTTAGGGAAGCAAAATATAATGTTTCCTCAGTAGCTGGACAGTTTTGAGAGTTACTACAGCTTGCCAGGCACATTAGATCTATTGTAGATCCGAGTGCGAGCTTTGTATTTGTAACTGGTTGCGAGAACGTAACGCTTTTACTATCTCATATCTGATATCAAAGCCACAACGATACAAGTTTCACAGCCTGGCATCGTTCTTACTTACTTATCTGAGGACGTACACGGTAAACTTTCAACTTTTATTGTTTGCCGTCGCATGCTCTTGCTCTAGAAGACGGAGCGTAATTGATATTCGATACACAGCTATTAAATTAAACACCGTTTGGAAGAAATGGGCGACGGAGGCATTAAGTTGACAAGTGTTTGGTAAACAATCGATAAAAGGTAACCGCTTGTACCTAATGTCATAGCACCCAGTGTTTTTTTTATGTCATAGTCGGCAATGGTGCTGGTGGGTCGCGTCGGTAAGCGCTACCACCGCCTATGGACATTTGGAGAGGTGTAAGGTCGAATGCAGACCTTACGCCTCTTCAAATGAATTGCCGACTGCCGAAAATGGAAAGGGATTAGGAAAGGATTGAAGAGAGGAGTAAAAGAAAGGACTGGGAAAGGTAAGGAAGAGGATATGGGCCTCCGGCTCCCCCAATCACCGAACGAAACACAGCAGTATGCTATTTCACGCCGGTCTTCTGTGGAGGTGTGGTACATCCCCGGTGCGAGCTGGCCCAATTCGTGCCGAAGCATGCTCGACTACCACATAGAGCAACTTTTGATCAAATAATTTTAATTTGAATCTTATGATTATAGTGTTTTATCGATATTAAAATTACGAAACAAACGGACAATACGAAATGTCCGTTTGTTACGGGCCCATTAGCTTGCCCTTGGTCACTTTTGTGCAATAGACTTCTAAATCTGATAATTCACTAATATTATGAACGTCACTCTTTCATGCCTAAAAAGTTCCGATCTATATAAAATTTTATATACAGATAGAACATAATCTGGACAATAATATAGGCTACTTTCTATACGGATACCATGTGAGTAACGCCGCGGGTGCTGGCTAGTATATACAGTACAATACAGTCCGTCATGCTTCACTCTTGTGCATCTGACTATATATATATATAGAATCCCCATGCAACAATCCGTCCCCTATTCGCGCCTTCGCGTTTCGTTTCCGAGATAACAAAGGCTGTACTAGACTAGGTATCTATTATTTGTAAACAAAAATCAACCAAACTTGCTCGTGTGTAAAAACGCGATGGACAGATATTTTTCATATAATATTATAGGTATGGGTTTCAATTGCTTGTCAATAATGTCATAAACTGCCTAACTTTCTATATTTAAATAAAAAAAAGACGTAAAAACTCATATTTGAAAGAAAACCTGTTGCGTAAAAGAATGAATATTTTATTTTTTTAATATTTATACACCATCAAACTACGTGAAATTTTAACCGAATGACGTGATTCTTTTTGTGTTTGTTATGGAGGTTAGTATGAACTCTATTCTCCCTCACCAGGAATACTTCTTTGATCATTAAAATGGGGACGAAAACATAAATCACGACATACCCATTATTGAATAGGACCCATTATTGAATAGGTATTTAAATGTTGGATTCCATACATGACCTACCTTTTAGGTATCATTTTAAAAAGAATAGGAATAGGAGTGAAAAGTCATAATTAGACTATGACGTCATTATTAATATGTTATAAAAAATTTCGTACTGCATTTTTATGCCTTATGCAGAATCGGTTTCATTTTACATATTCTAATGAAAGGGTTGCTATCCGTAGGCTAAATTGGGGGATGAAAAATGCTTTAAGCGTGCAGGGAAACTTTCAAAGTCTTTTTTAAGTGAATTATGGTTTATGAACAATATTTAATTTTGGGGTCGCATTTTGAAGTTAAAGGTTTAAAAGGACGAAAATTTATAAATAAATTGAATTCATCATGTTAGGTAGGTTTAAACAGAATTGAAGTTCATGACTCATGATTTCGATGATGAAATTAAAAAATGCATATAAAAACGGTGTTTATGTCACCTTCAAGGTTATGCGTCTTATTTAATATTATTAAATAAAGCCCCGTATTCATGGTAAGCATCTGTTGAGCAACAATTGATAAACAATGTTGCTGCAAACTCTTTGTAAATGTTCGTTCGTCGGGTGAATGAATATCAGCAGGCACTGTCAATTCCGAAGCACGCAGCGTTTCTGAACAAATGTATATGATATGAATATTTATTCTAGCTGTTCGCCCTGACTTCGTCTGTGGTACATGTATAGCCTTCATCATAGAGTGAAGTTGCAGCTTTCTAATTGTGAAAGGATTCTTGAAATCGATCCATTGATTTTTGCTTTATAACGTTATATTATTAGATATAATATTATCGACGTTTCTGCCACCTACCTATGCAAAATAAGAAAAACATTTATTATGAAGCACCGACTTCGACTTGTAGTAAAAGCGTTTTCTATAATGTTTCATTTTGAATAATGAATGATGACGTTACACTTAACCAAAATGTTGGATCATGCTCCCAGCTCGATTTTAGTTTATTGGCTACGAAATAGCATTAAAAAATATTGGATCGCGAAACGTGATTTCAAAACGTGAAAGTGGGTTTTCCGTTAAAACCTTTCGAACGCCTAGAATAATTAGATCACCCACCATCCCGCCTGACATATCGAATTTCACCTTGCCTTTACATTTCAAGCGTATAATCTATACTGCATGGGTGAATTTTCATCTATAGTTTGAAATGTTTTAAATATTTAATGTAGGTCACAACCAATTAAAAGAAATTCACCATTATAAGATAGCATTATTTATGGTCATTGTGATGGGATACATAAATTTCGAATATTAAACAAACTATAAGTTGTAAGTTTTCACATCCTTTTACTAACTATTTAGGTTTGTGCATTTGTGGATGTAGTGTATGTACTACATGTGAGGTAAGGATTTAAATGGAATTGCCCCTCAAAAAGACTAAAGAGATATAATGATTTCAAAGCATAACTTTGGTTCAATGAACTAGGTGATATTTACGTGGGATGGAATTTAACTGACAAACGTTAGTCATGTATAAGTAACATTTGGCGTGTCATACATGAAATTATAGTGATTTATGTAGGTAAATTAATTTTTTTTTTTTATTAGTTTCTCTCAGTGTCACGCGTTCCCGCGTGACGTGTCTCCGCGTGTATATGTGTGTATAGAATATACGTATTAGAACCCAAAGTTCTTTTTCTTTCAAAATTTCTAATTTAAAAAAGAAAAAATATTCTGAGTATATGTTTAAATAAAATTTAATTATATATTAAGTTTTGAATTACAGAATGGAATATTGATTACAACGATATGTACCTACGTTAATAATGACAGACTACTATATGTGATTGTTTCATTTTCTGTTAACGTTATAATGTTTCATAGAACAATCATTTGATATGAATTCATTCAGTCGAACAACAATATTGAAATTACCAAAAAATAAAAGGCATCTTTTCATAAAAGTAAATATTTACGTCGAGAAACGCGGTTTATTTGTTGACCGTGCGTTCCATAGATATCCGAACAGGATGAGTAATTAAGTGAAGTCAAAGCTCTGCTTAGATTATTATTGAATGAACAGAAGGTCTGAAATAAAGGAATGAAGAATGCTCCTGGTATTGTTTCATCAACAAAAGCATGAACATGACTGAGTATAATTGAAATTAAATTCCACAAAGCTTTACGCGGAAAAACCAGATGTTGGTATAACATAGTCCCTACAATTCGATAAATAAACACAGAATTCTAGACTACATACAGTCAATATTGAAATAAATACAAGCAATTGGCACAGTAACAAATAGCATAGGAAATGTACCGGATTTAACAACTGTTGAAGCGGGTTATCATCATCATTGAATTGTCGATAACGGACATATGTTCCCAGTATATTTTGCAGACCGTGAAACAGTGATTATTTCCTTTTGAGATACATTACGACCGATTATTTGGCTTATTTTTGAATTTAATACTGATTCTGTGACTGTTAAATAGCATTTTACAAATATGTACAAATATGTTATTTACGTAAAAGCTTTGTCATTTTATTTACTTTCAACTAGGTAGGATACTGTTAGGATGTATTCAAAATGTCAATTGAATGATAAATATAGGTGAAATCTTACATGATACTCACAACATCATTTCCGCTCGACGTCGGGTTCTCGCCTCTGAACCTGGCGCGTCTAACGATTTGGCAGACGCGATTGTACTTCGGGCAAGCTTTATCCGCCATACGGAGGGTCCCTTCCACGTGACATGTGACATAGTGCACCGGCCCCGATCGCTGTTGGTTTAGTTTCTTAAACCTTGAACGTTGATACAAAGTAAAGATGTTAGGGCCTTATTCAATTAGTAGGATTTTATTACGTGCTTCGAATGTGTAATGTGTTTACGATATAGAGAACTTGACTAGCAGAGTACTAATGAGGTTTAATTAATTATTGTCTGGCTTGTGTTTTTATATAGAGTTGTATTTTAGGGGCATTTGTTATTTACTATTTAACAAAATAAATGTACATGTATGTTATTTATTGAACTTTCTATGCTTTTATTTATTTAATAAAATAAGAAATGGGAACAGACAGTTTTGCTCCTGTTTCGCTTGAGGACTTTGTTTTATTAAAAAGTTATATTGCTTTTTAGTAATTATACAGATTGAATTGATGGATGTCTCTTACCTAGAGAATGATAACAAATCGAAATCATAAGTAAATTTCATACTCAAATAAAAATATATTACGTTTTAATATAGACAGATCACAGATTTGTAAGTGCACTTGAAAATAAAAAGAGTACAGCAATATTAGAAGTATCGAAAGATAACATGACGTTTGCGAAGTAAAAAATCCAAATGTTTTATGTTCGTATTGCATGAACCTTAACATGGCCTATTACAGCGATACGCTACTAATTGCCATTTCCGAGATATTTGCGATATACCGACATTTTACCTTTGACGTTTCATAAAATTGTCAGCAGAAGTAAGATCAAAGGAGCTTTTGCAATTTCATTTGTGAAGGCGCATTGAAGTGCACGAATATTGAATTCACGTGAATTATCCATAGTGAATGTTATGACATCGTAATTGTTTTGTATGATATTTTTAATTGACGGAATTTCTTTGTGCTGTTACGAATTTACAAAGCAATAAATAAATACAGCAATTCATTTTTAAAGCGTTACCGAATAATGAAACTTCGCCTCTCGTTTCTGAGTTCTTCTGCTATTCTCTTCTTGCCTTCGGGGTCTTCTGGTATTAACAGTTCTCCGTTGGAACCCAACATGGTATTCTGGGGCATTAGTTGTTCTCTTAGAAGCGCATGGTCGTGTTCGTGGACGTAGCTGTAGATACTCTGGCCGAGTAGCTCCAACTATTGGGAAGGAATCGTTTTTATTAATAGCGCGTTCGTAGTATTGAAAGTCTTTGGCTTTGATAAACTGATATTATGGTAAAGCCTGGGAAACAACCAATTTACATTTTTATAGTGTATCCGTAATATGTTTATCAGAGCCGTTACACAAATAATAATAGCTGATATTTCGCATAGCCACTGTTAAAAACATTGCCATTAGCCGCTGCAAGAACATCGATGTCCAGATTACTTACTATTATATGATACTATTATAGTAAATGTACAAAGATATTGTGTGAAAAGTTTAAGATTATAGTTTAAGAAATTCATCGATATATTGATAGTTTAAGAAATTCATCAGAATTTTATTCGCTCAATAACATCGGAATGAAGTTATTTTTCTTATTACGAGCAGCGAGAAACGGGAGCCAAAATCAATGAGAGCGCAACAAGTGTTTCATTTCAACCACTCCATACTCCCTTCTGAAGATTCCGAAAGCAAATTTTGCATTGTTGCAGTGTATTGAAATGACATTTATTGATTTATGAGTGCTATTATTCGAATACTTATAATGGAAACTTTTCAGAAGTATGCGTATTTATAGGAAATCCCCATGATTATAAGACGGTCACCGTGGTAAAAAGTATCCTATTTAGAAATTAAAAACTTTTTAACGGATTTTAAACGCGATTTATTCATTATATTATTAACCCGACGTTTCCTATTATTATGTTACGTTATGAAGTATCCTATTATTCTGTATCCTCATTACTATCATGAGACACAAAAATACCATCATCAAAATTTCTCCGTTGTGACTTGTAAGACAAACAAGCATACTTTAGCATTTACAATATTTTTATGTAATAGCGGGCAATTGGGTTGTGATTCGCCCGATGGTAAGCGATTACCGCAGTGGTAATAGCATATTAATTGCCCGTTTTTAAGGGATAATAGAAGAGGAAAGTACTGACGACAGGAATACAGGAATCGACTGAGAAAGTTGATGAAAAGGATCCACCACCAGCTCAGGTTTCTAATGGTAATAATTTCACAGGTAATAGCGGGTATTACACAAATAGAAACCCTTCAAAGAAAGACTCCCCTTTCATAATAATATAAAATATTTTTCCATTTTCCATTTTAAAAACTAGAAGTGCGAACATTTCTAAGTTTCTTTTGTTGAAACTGTTTACGTAAATTCCTTGCACCTGATCGTACTTTATAAGTACCTACTGTGTATTGTGTATTGTGTTATAAACAATTATTTTTTGTATTTACTGAAAACAGTTGTTTATAATATGGACATTGAGACACTATAAATTATATTAATGATACTTCGCATAGCAATATAGTCTTTCCTTTGTGAGACTGTTACCTCCGAGTAGCCCAGGTATTCTTGTATATTGGGAGATACCACCACAACTAGTCCCTTATACGTTAAGGCAATGAGGAAACCCTTTAGCGTCCTCAAAAGTGTCTTCGTGAACTCTACGCTGAACCTGTTGCATTTCGTCTTAGTGTCGATAGTGTCCCCGAAAACTGTAACAAAATAAAATAATGATTCCATCTCATTTGCATTCAAATTCAAATCCATTTGTATTTGTATTAACGCATCGTGCAAAGTAAAATAATAAATAGATTCCATGTTTGTTATATAATAATCGGCATTAATAAAAAGAAAAGAAACGCTTTTTCTATAAATACATAATAGCTTCACACTAAAAGATAAATTCTTTCGCAGTCACTACGCTTTCTAGTAACATCGTTTATTGAAAAATAAGTCCTCTCAAAACTGCAAACAACTATAATAATTTAAACGTAAAATAAATAGTGAACTGTTAATATAAAATTACATTACCGAAGAGCGCTCGCAACAGTGTTGTGATAAAAAGACAATAAGTTGGAACCGGATGGAAATTGCTGGAATTTTTTTGAATGAGTTCGATTGACCGGACGTACTGAACACAGAGAAGTTTAGTTTGAACTTGGAAGCGAAATGATTACGTGGCGAGGAAAAAGCGACATTCAAGAGGAAGCTTTCAAGAATATTTTACAAATTTTATATGAGAAATATTTCATAAGCGCAAGTAGTCATTTTATAAGTTCGTTATAGAAAACTACTGGCTGTTACAAAGACGTCTGATGTATTGTTATGTATTTAATATGTATACAGTATAAGCATTTTTATATATGTGTGTATATATAAAAAAGATATAAGTTCGGAAAACATGCATTTGTTTATTTCAAGCATTTGTACTTTCAGTGAAACATTCATTTTAAGTAATTAACTTCAAAGCCGTTTTACGACCTTAAGAAAATAGGTTACATTTGTAATTAATATGAATTCATATAGAAAACGAAACGTTGGCTTGGTGTAATTATTTGGAGGTAAAGTTGTTTGTATGCTTTGACAACGTGGTGTTTCAATAAAATAAACATTTTTGTTTTTAAATATCACGTGACGTGTCACACATGATTTTATACAAAAATGTTTATTTGTCACGCGTGCTGAGCAATGAGCAAACAAAACATTTCACAATAAATCAGATTATAGATTAATAACATATTTCGCAATACCGTCCGTAGTATTACATCGAACATTTTAATAGAAACCGCCCTTTGTAAATAATTCCAATGTTATTATGAAAAATAGGTATAACCGGATACATTCCTTCTTTAATGACCAAGAGAAAACATCACATGATTCAAAACAACAGTTTAAATGTACGGCATAATACTTCAGTATCTTATTTTAAAAGTGACCAATTCGTCAGCACTCAACTTTCAATCTTAACACGTTTATTTCTTAGTGACGTTTTTATGAGTTTCAACTACGCATCAATGTCCGAATGAATTTAGCGTGCGCTTATTAAAACTAGATAAATAATATATACGTGTACGATAGCGCAAACGTTGAGAGGTTTAACTCGTTGGCGCTAACACTTGTTGAATATATGACAAGATGAAAGACCGCAAAACTAAATGGCTCAGTTTTTTCAACCGACACGTCGACACGTGAAAGTTCAACAAGTGTGTGCTCGTTGCTTTACGTAACACGTATATAAAAAGTGCAAAATAAAAATGGAAACTGCGTTAAAGGCGATTCGGAAAAATTTCCGCGAGAGGCAAAGCGTCGCCGACAGCTCCGCAAGGGTGTCCCGAACAGTCGTTACGTCAAAGTGGCTCGACACAAAGGCCTGTGATATTTAAATCGAGTGGCAGCGTTGTAAGGCTAAAAAGTGTTTTGATAAAATGTGACACGTCCCCAGTGACCGCTCGACGAGAGCTACAAAGTCGTATCGGATTGACAACATTCACATGTCGTGTTCCGCACTGAATAACTTGGCATCGCTTTTCGTCCGACGTGAAGCATGGTCAAACACGTGGTTTAAGTAGTACAAATTCAATTGGTATCAGCGCGTGACTCTTGCTATCACTGCTCAAATTAATTTTAGCGATCTGCGTTTATTATTTATATGTTCCAATGTTTATGTTGTAGCGTACTTATGTAATCATAATTCAATTATGCTGCAATGGCGACTATTGTTTAATTTATTTAAATCGTCGCCTATTATCAAGAATATTAACAAGATGACGCTTTTGTTGAAACATTATAAAATCCTTACTGCCTTACATGATAATATAAATGCGAAATTGTGTTTGTTTACATGTTTGTGTTGATTTCACCTCGCAAGGAAAGTGATGTTTTCTTTATTGATTACTCCCAGCTTGAATAATCTCAACAAACCCTTTGAATTTATTCTAATCAAGTGGGCGAAGCCGCAGGTACAACACATTATCTTACATGGTTATATTGGATTATTATATGAGTGAAAATGGAAAAAAAATATATACGCACGTGTATGCAGTTTTTTTAATTCTATGCATCGTTATTTTACAAATGTTTGTGTAAAATATAAAATTTTGGTAACGTTATCATAGCACTAATAGTGTTTTAATGACGGAAATTATCGTTTACAAAAGTAATTCAAATAATTATTTATACAAAGACGGTGATCGCCGTACCGGGGTGAGGTGACACTCCAGTTATAAAATTGGACCAAATCACATTCCCTATCAAACTCAACAATAATTGCGTCAATCGGTTGCGGTACAGAGCCAAAAAAATACGATCGTTCTCCTAAAACCTGCTTCGCTTATGGCACGGCGCGGCGATTGAAAAATAAAGGTTTCAGTAATAATTTAAAACATTGCAATTAATATCCGTATTTCTATTTATTGGATTTTCAATGCAAGTACGGGTTATACATGAGCATAAACATTCTATAAATAAATGGTAAAGGTACCTATGTCCGTACCTAGGTTCTGCGAAAATGAAAATGGAAACTAGTTCATTTCTAGGTAAATGTTAAAATTCTGCTCATATTTCTAGGTAAATATTAGGCTTCATGTTGGACATGTTCACGGAAATTGGAAATGTAATTTCATATACATTTTCAAAGCGTTTGCCTTTGTGGAATACATGTTTATATGTACGTCGTATTTAAAGAGAACCATATTTCAAACATTTATTGAATTTTATTGATATCAAGAGATTATTATATTAAAAAATAAACAAACGTTATTTATATAATGTTATAACATAAAAGCAGTGCATAAATATTGAAGAGGGATCAAGATATTTTCAACAAGTTTTCTCAATACAATGGTATATGGTAATAATAATATGTTTACATTCATTAAATTCAATAGTTGTCTGTTACTTCATTGTTGCAATATTATACACTTCAAAAGCTTCTGTTATAAAATGTATTAACATAACATGCAATCTCACATTACATTTTAAATATTCGATGTGGAAACGTTATTTAAGGAAAAAGTAAACCGATATTATAAACATACCAGCCCGTTTGAAAATAAATACATGTTATAACGCCCAATAAATTTACGATAGAAAGATAGAATTAAATTTATATTTATAAAAAAAAAAACTCAAGAATTCTATTTAACAGATCTGCCCTATGCTTCTCGAGGAGTTAACTGATCTCCATTTTAACTGCTGTGAATTAAAAGACAAACTGTACTATGCCCTCTAAAGAGCTGAGTATCATCGTCAAATGTAACTGGGGATAAGACACAGAAATAATTCAGAAATAGTAGGGAATAATCTTATATATCATAGGAGGATTTGTGAGAAAACCAAAGACGCTGTCGAAAGCCGGCGCTAAACAAATGAAATTGTTTATGCTAAGAGCGAAGGATCCGTAATAAATTACTAGTATAGTTCATGACGGTAATACATCACACTACAATATAGTAAAATGAGTAAACAATGGCTCTATTACCGGAGAATTATTGAGTTTCACTATCCAAAGTAGCTTACACCTACCTAAATCATAAATATGCAATGCCTGACTCATACGACGTCTGTGGCGTTGTATGCATTAATATGCTATAACAATGAAATAATATTTTTGTTTGTTTACTTTTATTTTATAGATTTCCTTGTTAAGTTTATTGTTCTTGTTCTCTTCTGCCTTTCATTAAATTATACGAGAATAACGCGGTAAATAAAGAACCATTTAGTCATAGAGTTATACTCCTGTATAAGTATTCACCCACTATGCACTAATTCTATACAAAATATTGTCTCCTATTTCACTTTCTATAAACTTTAATTCAATGACAAAATATTATCCTTCGCATGCGGAATTCATACACTTTTGAATTTATCTTAACAATTTAAATTAATCTGCAATTGCATCTTACAATCTACCCGGGTACTTTACGATTCAATTACGAATATTATGATAGATTCTGTGCCATTTTGCGATGTCATATAAAATCTAACTTAAGAAATAAGGTTCGTGCTTATTCGATATAGGTACCTTAGAGTACCGAAAGATAAAATAAACCGTTATTGAAGTGATAAAAGGATCTCTGAGTTAATCGTAGTTTTCATATATATATAATCTGACAAGAAACTGTTCATAGTTGATCGCAAAGTCAAGTTAAAAATTTTCAATTAAGCTAAAACGACAAAAAAGACATTTTAACTAACGGTGCGAAATAAGGCAAAATTATATCTTTCATGAAACAGAAAAAATACATTCAAAATATACCAATTCAAATCAGCAAACACAAAAATAAACGAACAATCATATAAAAATCACCTAACAAATCATGTGGCTTTATTATCTTCATATTGTAATCCGCTGGTACATTCCGAGACATAACAATTATAATATGTTGGAATGCAGTGAAACTAGTAAATTATTCTGAAGCGTAGTTGATCGAGATCATTGGTGCTAGACAATACTGCGTCATTTTTAGATTACTAGAACAATATGAGCTACGAACAGGTTCTTTTGCTTATTTATACTCATAGTAATAATCTACTACCTACCTGCCTTGGCGCAGTATAACAATTCTGTGAGTGATGCGAGTGCATTTTAGGCGCTTTCTCAGTCGCTCTATTATGAAAACGGTTAATTTTAAAGACAAAAGTTACATGATTTTTTTTTATTTTCAAGACACGCATTTTATAATAACCTCTATTTACTCTCTAAGGCGACATGATATCAAGACGATTTACTAATTTCCATTTCAAGGACAAAAATAATTTTACCGCAGATTGAGGCCTAAAATTCCCAAACGACTGGACTAGACTATATTTTATATCTTTAAACGAGCAATTCTTGTATCAATATAGGGTTTCGGGGGCGATAAATCGATCTAGCTAGGAATCTTTTTTAGAAAATGTCATATTCGTGTTTTATCGAATTAAACTTACTTTTTTAACAAATAGGAGGCGTTTGAGTAGTCCCAATTTATTATGACTCTTCCTGACATTTATTGGCGAATAATAATACTTAAATATAATTTCCAAAAATCACAATTTATAAAAAAAAAGCAAAAAAAAAGTACCGAGCAAAGCCCGGTCATCCAGGTACTCTGATTAATTATTAAACGCGTTGTGTATAGTATTTTCTTGTGTTTGATTTTACGCGAGTATTATACATTTAGAAATTTAAAACTTTTTAACCGATTTTAAACGCGATTTATACATTATCTTATATCTTTAAACGAGCAATTCGTGTATATATATATAATTGGAATCTCGGAATCGGCTCCAACGATTTTTCATGAAATTTAGTATATAGGGGGTTTCGGGGGCGATAAATCGATCTAGCTAGGAATCTTTTTTAGACAATGTCATATTCGTGTTTTATCGAATTAAACTTACTTTTTTAACAAATAGGAGGCGTTAGAGTAGTCCCAATTTATTATGACTCTTCCTGATATTTATTGGCGAATAATAATACTTAAATATAATTTCCAAAAAAGACAATTTATAAAAAACAAAAAAAAAATATACCGAGCAAAGCTCGGTCATCCAGGTACTCTTGATTATTAAACGCGTTGTGTATAGTATTTTCTTGTGTTTGATTTTACGCAAGTATTATATATTTAGAAATTAAAAACTTTTTAACCGATTGTAAACGCGATTTATACATTATATTATTAACCCGACGTTTCGAACACTCCCCGTGACCACGTCCACTGTAAACTTTCGAAACGTCGGGTTAATAATATAATGTATAAATCGCGTTTAAAATTCGTTAATTTCTAAGCGTTGTGTATATTTCAGAGATAACCACCTCTATAAGAAATACCACCTACTACCTACCATGCATACTACAAAATTCATGACATCATATTATCATTAAAACATGAGTTTACATGCATTTACAATAATATGAAATACCATAATTTTATAATTCGCATTCACAAATGCCTCACATACAAAGCAAATATTAGTTTCTACGCATACATAGATCGATAAAGGATACAATTAGAAATAAATAACTTGTAATTGCAAGCTTCTGTATTCACTACGTTGTTTGTTTATATATTTTATCATTGTGTATAAAGTGTGCTAACACTTTTTATTTATTAATTGCCCCATCGTAAATTTAACGATTTATGACCGGCCTGCAACTACGAATAATATAATGTACACTATCACAAATTTCGGATATAAGTTGAAGATTTGGTAGTTGAAGTATAACAAATAATTACAACATTGGGGCCCTCAAGAAAAGTGCGTATATGTCACGTAATGGCCAACGGAGCACCTGTTGCATCACGAATGTGTATATGTATACAAGTGTATATCTGCGGAGATGCTTTGCTGCTTTTCCATAAAGCGAAAGCCAGTCTATCTAATACCATAACACAGATTTTGATGGAATTTAGATTGTAAATATCTATACATATAAATAACCCGAGGTCCAAAAAAGGCAACGTTAAATTTATAAAATGATATTGTTAAAGTTTAGTAATCATAAGTTACAAAATTTGGACAGCTAACCAATATTCGAGGTCATCGTTTTAATTGTGGGATTCAAGCATGCTTAGACACGAATTGGGCCAGCTCGCACCGGGTAAGTACCACAACCCCACAGAAAACCGGCGTGAAATAATACATAATAGTTTGTTGTTGTGTTTCGTACGGTGAGTGGAGGAGCCGGAGACCTATTTCCTTCTCCTCACCCTTTCCAGTCGATTCCTTCTTTCAAGTCATCAATCCTTTCCTTATCCGTTATCCCACATAATAATAGGTAAGTATATATACAGAAATATTTTTAACAGAATATTATTGAGGAAATGCGCCATTGTATCCGTATTAACTATATTGCATAATCAATAAACATATAAACAAAGCAATTAATCTAGTTAAATTGACGCTGGACTGTTGACAGACATGTAAATACATCACATATGAATTGCAATATGTGAACAAGTCTTCACTGAGCGACAGAATCTTGGAAAAGCAGCTGTTGGAAAGCAGATCTCGTAAGCTATTTAGTGTACTTAAATTCTTGCTCTCGGCAGACCCTGTTTTATTCAAAGATATTGGAAATGTTATTGCAGTTACTGAAGCGTATTTCTTCCAGTTACCTCTCTAACGTGTTTACATGTTGTTTTATTCCATTGAATGCAACAGATATTATATATGAATATCGCGGTTTCGTAGAGTATTAGATCGTTCATACAAAGCATAGACTGGATGTATAATTATATGCGTATTGAAATTTATAACTAAAACGAATAATTCATATATTTGTCCCAATTTATTTAACTATAAAAATCAATTCTACGATGTTGGTTGTTTAAACGAATTTATTTTAAACTGAATTAATTTAAATTTCAGACTAAAATTATGTGGAAATATATTATTCTTGCACAGAATAAATAGCATTAAAAACAACGGATACATTAAATAACTGGAAATTTGAAATTTCCACTGATTTCATGTATGTCGTAAAAATTAATTAAAACACGAAAATCAACATGAAGTATTGAAAACAAAAAAATATTATATAAAATGATTTTATTTTGCGCATTACCCTAAGTGAGTATTTTTCATCTTACAAAAAGTAAGGGAAATGTTTGTTGTATACTTTAGTTTCAATGGTGTGACCATATGCCATATAAACTCTGGTTATACTACAACGCTATTCCTGAAAGAACAGAGGACCTTAATTCGTAGCGAAGTTTGATTCAATAAACCGGCATTTAACGGCGCCCTAAGCCTATGCCACGTACATATAATTTATTTTCATCATATTAGGTCCACAGAATGGAAAAAGCTAGAAATTAAAAATGTACAAAATTCGAAACAAAAAAGTAAGAGATGATCAATTTAACACTGTTAAAAGTTATAAAAAAATGGACGCTGTCAAAACTTTTCTAATTTTTGTTGGTTTATGTATGACGTTATAACTTTATAAACCGCGTTTGTTCATCTACTCCTGTATTAGTAGTTTCCATAGATTTTCACGAAATAATGATTATTTACTAAGATTTTTCATGGACGACGATAAAACGACACAAAATAAGCCTTGTGTCTAAATGCATATTTAGCATAATTAGACAACTGTTTTATAACGCACAACGCATTTGTTACGTTGAAATTCAAACGTGATGGGCGCTTGATCATAGTAGTGAATGTAGATGACTTTTATGGAATGCCACTTTATAAATCCTAAATGAATTTTTACCTAATGTAGTATATAACAAAGTATATAATCACTAACCGTAATTCATTGACAGTTTTTTTTAAACTCATATGTCTAGAGTCAATGTGAGTGTGTGAGTAAAAACTCTGTCTTCTTTAGAAATAGGCAAATTTCATCAGAATGAATTTGTCTTTCACGGAACTTTTGTGTTTTTGAATAGTTCTGCACTAATAAATTTATAATCAAATTATTATCCACAAAGCTCAAAAGGATTACAGATAAACCAACATCGAGAATAACAATATTAACATAGTGGTATGGACTTTCCATTACGAATATTGTGCTTACAATTATTTGTGGTTCTAGCGTTGAGCTAATCAGTAATATAATAAATCGGATAATGATATTGCTATAGTAATCCTCATTCGTCGCTAGTAGCAGAACCTAAAACATAAACCAACATATAAGTATTCATTTTCACCATTAATAACAATGTATGATGGTGCAACAAAAAATTATTTTCAACAAAATCAATGCATCCTTTGTTCGCTTTAATAGGTTTATAAAGAATTTGTTCTCTTTATATTGCGATAAAATGCTCGTCTTTAAGAATGTTATGTCTTTCTTTGTGAATTATTTGTCTTAGTCAATGTTAAGAGTCAACAACTTTGTTATAATTAATTTGTAGATTTGGAAGAGGATCATGAAAACGATAGGTCATCCTATTACAAATATACGAACCATCTGAACAATACACATACACAATACCATAATAAATACCATAACATTTCATCAGAAAACAAGATTTTTCTAAACAAAATCGCTAGAACGTACTGGAATATCTCAAAACAAGCCTTCCTTCATTTCCCAGTACTATGTTTACATCGCAAGCGGATTATTAAGTTCTCAGATACTCTGACAAAACGCATTTATATAAAAGTTACATTCATACACGTGTAACTCCAACAAAGCTTCCTTGACATCGATAATGATGTGAAATACAAATGCATTTGTGTAAAACTCTAAGCCTGTGCTCGTAAGTGGATAATCCGGTGATTATCAGTGTGTGTAATGTCTATGTCGGTTTAATGGAGGTCAAGTTTAGCATAACGCATTTGGCAGGGCAAAATTCGAAATAAACGTTTCGTCTATCATAGTAGCGAATGCGGAAGGCATTCATCGAGCGCTTTTCATTGGCTGTCTCCCCCTGTAGTCCGTTATACCATTACACTCAACTTTTAAAGCAATATTTCCTTCAAAGCATAGATTTCACGCCGTGAAAGCAAAGTTCCATAAATCGCTGTGTAAATGTTGGAAGCTTGTGAGGAAATTGATTTCAGCATCTTGTTGACATCTTTAATTTTCTTCGGTTTGTACGTTGTTAAGAGAAATGTACATATTATTATTTTAGCCTATTTATTAACAAAATTCTAACGAATAAAAAAATACGATAACTTTTTCTATTAAGCCAATAGGTTTCTACGTAACCGATGTGCGAGTTACTTTTTTTTACCTAATACACTAATAATAATTATCAAATTCCTATTGTTCACAGCTTTTTTTAATCACAAACACCTACTATTTGTTCATACAATATCACATAAACACCTACGTACTATTGATGGTAGGTAGCGGGTAAATCATCTTATGAGAATTTATCAAAACTCTTTAAAGATATGTAAAATGTATGGCTTGTTGCATTTCTGGGTGTGTTTCGTTCCTGTTTCTGATTGGTTTATCTGTCAGTTAAAATGACAAATAATATATGAAAATTTACGTTAAATGTATCTTCTAGGAAGTTGAGTATCCACGGTTAGGGCCGACTTTTCAATCCCCGGTGAAAACGTATCGGTCAAATATTGTACAAAGCGACCATTTCAAAAATTGTTACACGTCTTTTGACATTCACAGGTGAACTTTTATTATTATTGTGTAACACATTATTGGTCGGATAAGCTTTAATCTAATTAAAATCGGCCTTTAAAATTTTAAATGTCGTGTATTAGTACTGACCGTATTGATGTGATCGCAAATAATGCGCTGTGAGTCGCAGCTTGCTGATCTTGTCTATCTTCCTAGCTGGTATCGCCACGGGCGGCACGATGGTCGCTAGGTGGGCTATCGACTCGTTCATTTTATCCCTCCTTTGTTTCTCCGCTTTATTCCGCATCTCGCGTGGACTGTCCCTGGAACAAATTTGGTTCTGTTGAATCTTTTCACTGGATGGGTAGATACGCAAGTTTATCAATTTAAAACACGTTTAATCGTTTTTTAATAGACTTGGCTTTTATTAGACTTTTTAATATTTTTGAAGTGAAAACTTCTTTAGGCGCGTTGAGCGTTTTGGTAAAGGGTAAAATACTCGGTTCGCGTCACCGACATGCTAATGATAATTTTTTCAACCACTTTGTATTTATGTTTTGTTCATGATTTGTTTAACCCATCATATGTAACTAATAAATAAAACATAAAAAATTTCATATAATTTTTGCATATAGTTTTAATTACTCTCAACTTAATAGTTCCGTTTTCACTTCTATCGGCAGTCCCACGACTGCTACTGTTTTTTTTTTGTGTTTAAATTGTATTTGTATTTGGTATGCTACGTTCTCACTAAAAAGCATAAAAGGAAACTTGCTTTTCTTATTTTCAGCACCGGCGTCGACATTACACTACAAAATAAAAAAAACAGATCATAAGTAGCTAATATTACACATAGCGTACTCGTTAGGTGACGGGAAAGGTGTTACATTTTCTGCAGAGCTTTTCATTTTAATAATGCTTTAAAACAAATATGAAGAGCTAATGAAAATTAAATTTTACAAGAATAACTTGCCTGTTAAATACGAAAGTTTCGTTCACGTATAGTGTTCTATAGGTAATTATGTATCTATTGTGAATTGATGGAGCTGGTTTAGTGTATATTTCAAACATATTTTCTTTTAATTGACACATGACATTTAATGAATTTAACCATGCGAATGTGTGTTTGTTTCTTATACTTTCACGTCGCAACGCAACATAATTAAAAATGTGACGGGACGAATGTTTTTTTTTATAAATATCAATGAGGACAAGCGTTAATTTTCTTCAATTGAAGCCGCGTGCTAAAGCTTAAAAAACGGGCATTATCAGCTATGAAACGAAATACTCGTTATATGTAAATTGAACAAATATTCCAAATGGAAATACATTATGAACAATATCTATAATTAAATGGTACATTGACGTGTAAATTCAAACTTGAGAAGTTGCAACTAAAACACCGAATATCCGTTTTATTTTCGGTTAACATAACAATTACGAGTTTGTAGCAAAAATCCTCTAGTTACCAACAGCTAATTGCATGCTATACGTGATCACTTGCTAAACATCATGTAATATGAACTAGAATCGGCTAAATTAAGCAAAATGTTAGTAATCTGAGCGATTGTGTTCTTATTGACCGACGCCCCAAAATCAAAGTAGATTTTCAGTTCGACTTGTGCTTTTGTTTTTTCGTGATTTTCTTACTCGATAACTACGCGGTTTTAAGGGTTCCATACTTCAAAAGGAAAAAGACGGAAATCTTAGATGACGTATTTATAATGTGGAGATATGAAAATCGAGTCATACTTGAGATAATAAAAGTGTTACTTGGTAAAAGAGTGCGTGTGTTGCTCTTAAATGATTAGGGACGATATATTATGTCTATAATATTCATACAATAAAACAATAGTTTCCACTGTTGTTATTATAAAGGCAGTTTTTTTTTTACGTTTAGAATTTGACTGTTAATAACTCTTAGGTGATATGATATCATATCATATCATGTTACATTGAAATTTCTTAATGTGAATAGAGTAATGTTTTATAATTGATAACAGGTCAGGACAGATCAAAAAAACCACACATGTAACATCATATGTTTATCAGAGAAGTGTATCATAAAAATGCACTGATTGTGAGATAATTGAGGATATTATGGCCAGATATCACTAGTTGCTATGTATAGCTTGAACTATTCATTTATCGATATATCAAATGTTGTTGCATACCTAATAATTTTGTTTAATGGTTTAAATCAAAATACGCATCTATCTAGCAAAGCTTAGAATTTTGAAATTAAACCCACACAAATTTTCTAAATATGTGCATAAATGAACAGCATGAAATTTTCCGAACAAACGTAATATCGTAGACCGTGACCATGCCATGTTACATCACAGACCGCTTAAATATTGGACACAGGATCAACCAAGTAATGTCGCATTAATAGCGAGTTTGTTTTACGGAAATCACCAATGAAGCTCGATGTAAATTGGAGGCTTTGACGATGACGTATTAATATTGGAATACTAGTAACCATGCTATTCTCGTACTTGCTTTGGCAAGATTAATCCGAAATGTGTGGTGGATTATTATTTCAAAAGCCAGATTTACAAACGGAAGTACAAAGTGTGAAATACATATAGAGTACAAAGTGTAAAATACATATTGCATGGAGTGAATTTAGTATTTGTATGTCAATCTTAACGAAAAAATATGCTATTAATATATACCTATGACGATTTTTCGTTGCTGTGTTTGTTTGTTTTGAATATACTAACTCGTATTAGATATATAAGTAATACGTTAACAATTGATGGATAATCATTTTAGGTTTATTAGTTTTGCCTCCGTGTGAATTAGGATAATAAGTTTTATAAATTTAAAAAACTTCAATTAACCTGATCAGAGCCGAGCTGCTATTCCACTGCTCTACATAACCGTAAATATGTTCAATACAAAGAAAATATAGAAACAGTTTCCGTGTATTCCTATATTGAGAATAGCGATAATTGACTATTAATTTTCCTTTATTAAAATCATCACTTTTATTTTTACATGGACTCAATAGCACGTTTATAAAATTTCTCTATGCATTGCATTATTTTCTTTCAATGTCCTTTACAAAGATTCCGTGTATGTAAAAAAAAGCGTATAACCTAGCTTTATGCAATTAGTCAATGGAAAATAGATCCGGACATATGAAGCTAAAGTAATAAATCGACAAAATATTTGAGATTAATTCTTTTTTTATTCGTCTAAAAGTTCATGGATAGGTAACATAGCTTTTAATTTCAGGCGCTATTGCAATTCCCGGTAGCCAAATATTTGACATGGTTTACTTCACGCGGCGTAAACGTCGAGTAATGCAAAATGTAGTATACATTTATATGTATTTTTTGTGTTATGCTAATATTCTTTCACCTATGTAAACTAGAGACAAATAGATATTATAACGTAGTTATTAGTAGACCGGTATATAAAAAAATATTTCACAGTTATTGCTTTATTGTGTGAAACTCTGTTACCAGTTAAAATTTGCTAATTGCTTATACGAAAATTATTATAGGTAAGCGTCATATTAAATCGTTCGAAGAATTAAAAGGGATACCTATATGACTCGAATAAGAGCTTAATGTTTGTGAGATAATGTGTTTGTAATTTAAGACGGACAAGCTGGGGAAGACTTTACAAACAGTAAACAAACAGTAAACAAAGCATAACCTTTGAGTCACCAAGAAACTGGTTACAATGTGGTCTTTGTTATTGGAATAATAATGTCATCTTTTCTTAAGAAGCATTAAGAGAAGATGACATTAGGGCCTATTCGGACGATATTACTTACTTACACAATCTTAATAAACTTGATATATTATACTACGATCAAATCAAAGTAAACATTGAAGGTATATTTGTAATAATATGAACTAGGAATATGAACAGAGTTATGAAAGCAAATAATTCCATGATTGCTTATCTTTATATCAAAGTTACAAAATAACCACGGGGGATTTATACGCAAATGCAATCCGTTTCATAAACAACTTATGTAATTCCAATAACCTCATTTCAAATTCATCCTTTCCTTTACAATAATTTCTCCGTATTTTTATCCCACTTTATCTGGCTCGTATCCAAACAGAGTCTCGCATTAAGTGCTAGGCTTCACCACAGACACTTGTTGAACTTAGGATTAAGCCCCGACGCGTGGGCGGCATGAACTATGAACTCGCCGATTCATTCGAATAACATTTCCGAAAACACTTCGCGCTTTTTAAGGTGAATCGTTTGGAATTATTTTGTGTTTGATGTTGTTGTCTCGCTTGTATGGGTCCCTGGGGTATTGTGACGATAAAAACGTCGCTGTTTTTCAGAAATCAGATTTGTCCAATATTTAGTATATTTCATCTTATTACGTTGAAATTTTTGACCATCCATCGGTTTGTATAATATTTAAAAATAGATGACTCAAATAAATGGATAGATTTATGGACCTTGATGATCATTTTGTTTCTAGTTGTATAATACAGGTCATCGACATTATATACAATTGCAGGAAATGTATACACTTCGCAAAATATTTATTTATTAAATATTATATACACAATAAACAGTATTTTGTACATTTCCAAAATTTTCCGATTCAACATATTTCCGATAAAATATTCACTAATAGGAAGCAGATTTCAATATCATTTTGATAATCTGTTACATTGTTATACATGTGTTACCTGTATGAAATGTGACAGACATTTATAATTAATCCTACGCAACGTTAACACGGTGCGGAGAGTATGAACAATCAAAATGCGAAATCTATTGTTAAAACTTTGCAATTTAACAGCGTCCCCTGCACGTCAGTCAAATATTATGTACATGAAATGAGAATTTTGCAATTAACCCTTCCAGACCATGAGCATCGTACATGCTTGCATCGTCAGCTAGTGTGAGCCGATTTCAATAGTATCACAATACCACGTGAGCAGAAATATGTTTCAAATATATTTCTAACCTTTGTTAATTTGAGAAATAGAATGACACTGTTCGTGTTGCTTTGGGTAAGGTAAGACTTTGACGTGCCTTAATTATGTTATCAATCAATTATTTTTACATAAATGAAAATACTGTTGATAAGGGTTAATCTCAATAGAGTATTTTTTACACCTTAGTAATGGCACAAAAAAGGTTTTTATAAAGAGAAAAATGTACTGCATAAGCTGGATCGGACCGTTAGTACTTAGGTAATTTCTATAAGTTGTAAGAAAAATGTAATTATATTGAAACGGGGTAATTTCCTACTTGATTACGTTTGATTCTTCTTTACGTTTCATCTTTATAAGGTATTATAATAAAAACCCACTTTCAATACTGCTCCAATTAATTATTTTCGTATCGATAAACAATGTAAACAATATAGGATAAACTAGCATCTAAAAATAGAGGAAAAAAATAGCGACTCCTTCACAATTTTTTGTATGCCTCAGCAAATGTATTTTACTTTATTACAAAATATTATGATATATTATTAGACTTTAATTGCATTTTTCTTAGTTTGGAGGTATTTATTAGGTTTAATATTTGCATTTAATATTTAAGATGACGTCACATTCGAACAATTCGAATTAAATGTGAGGTTTTCGGTTAAAAATTTAAAAACGAGACTTGTGAAGAAACCTCAAGATTAACATTTAGCGAATGCGGTAAGAATACCGAGTCCACATCCATCTTACTTAATGCAATTGCTTAGAAGTGCGAAGTTCCAGTAACTTGCATTAATCTATATAAATAAATAGAATTGGGGTGTCTGTAATATTGAAATAACCGTTTTGTCATTGAAATATACCAAAATATTTTTTTGCATGTTTTGTCTGTCCGTCTAAACAGCCTCCTACAGTCTCTAACAACTTCCTAACTCTCTAATAATCTCTGGAATGGCTGAACCAATTATGACGCGCCTTTCACCGGAAGATAGCTGATCTAATAAGGGCTACTTTTATAATTCCACACAAACGAATGTGTGGGCGCAGTTGTAATTAATATAAAGTTCTAAATCTGGTATAACTTCTTTATATTTACAAATTACACTGGTGTGTTCTATGAATTGTGACGTCACAAGTGTAACAATCTGCTGATAACAGGTGCCCACATTGTGACGAGACTCGCATGACCTCTGTTTGTGTGCGTACCATTGTACTAGTGTTTGTATAAATATATTATTCATGCGTGTTGCTAACTTGAATATCTATTGTGTAAGGTCCGCTGTTGTAACAATATGCTGTCGGTGTATCTATGAACTAATGCTATACTCAAACCTATATGCAGTTGTGGATATTTACAATTTCGCACATAGAGTGCGCGAGGCAAAATTCCTGGATTAATTTCGCTGATTCCTTTGCTGTTTGTCTGCTTTTGAATACATGTGATCCGATTCCATGAAATTTTGTTTATTTTTGCGGTTGCTTTAATTTCTGAAAGTGAGCCGAATCGATAGAACGGGATTTCAATTCGGATATTAAATGAAGTTAAATATTATTAAAACATTGTTTTTTATTTCGGAAGTATGGATTTGCTTGAAATATATTATTTTAATAGATAAATAAGGCGATAACATGATACATTTTTGGTAATCATTCATCAACCATTATACTTTTTTGAGAGATATATATAATATACTACTTTTTACATCAGTGGAACATGTCAATCCTTGACCACACGGTCTACGATCGATCCGATCTTTGTCGCTCCCAACCTCTGTGTCAAATGTTTAAATCAGCACCCACTTATGAAGGAATAAATATTACTCTTTCAATACCTTATGCATATTGTAGTTTTTAAGTGCAATAAATTGAAATCATGCGGAATTTGAACTGAATCGGCGAAAGAAGCAAGCTCGAATCCCGCCTTATGGTCGAATTTTTTACAGTCTTTGTACTTATTTTCAAATACATTACACCTACATATTTATCTGTCACTCTATGTTTTATATTTAAACCATCGTTTTTAAACTCAACTCAACTACAAACATTTATTTATTTTAACTAGATTTCGTTTAGAAGAAGCCTATAAGAAACTATGATGCAGATCTTTTCAAATAAATAAAAATTTAACGTATTTATCCATAAGCTTACATTGATACACAAAGCAATAATAATTTATTATCTGTTACACTGACTAGACTAGACTATATTCTAGTCTAATTAGCTACTAGAAGCTTGTACGGGGCGAGCCACTAATTGCATCGGTTCATCGACGTTTGGAATTACCTATATTCAATAGCAGATCTTATCGGTAATATTAAACATTTAAGTCCTTACTTACTTCCATATATAATATTATGGTTAAAAAATTATTGAATCTAAAAATTTTATAAAGCACTAGCTGTTCGCTCCGGCTTCGCCCTTCGTACATGTATAGACTATTTGACTCAGTTAAGTTGCAGTTTTCTAATGGTAAAACAAATTTTAAAATCAATCCAGTTTGGATTTATGCGTGAAAACGTTACAAAAATATAAAAGTTTCTTTACAATATTAGTATAGAATCGCTTTTTGCGCTACTAAATGCATACGATTGTTATGTTATATTCCAATCATCATCTTGTATAATAGCTATCATGATACCTCAACATGTTCGATATGGCGTGATTCATATTAATGTCGTAGTGACAGGATATTCATTGGCAACAAGAGAAGGAACTACAATTGGCAATTCCATACCAAAACAATTACCTCAAATCAGTGTGCGACACCACGCGACACCACACCTCGAGAGGTAATATCCTGGTAATACAACAATGCAAATCGACTAGCTGTCTCAATTGTACCACTGAATAATATTGTATGTGTTTATTTTCATCATCATCAGCCGATACATGTTCTCACTCGATGGACACAGGCCAATAAGTTTACGTTTTTACAATTTTATCGATTTACCTATCTATTTTGTGTTCGCGGAACACAGTAAGATTAATAAACTTGCTCGAGTTCTGTTTGTACTTTGTACCCTTCGGATACGGAACTAACGAACGAAATTAAAATTTCGATTTAAACACATCTTTCAACATTCGGTGGATGGTATTGATTTGGTGTGTCTTGTTTTATTTTGTGACGATTTATTAAACACGTATAGGAGTATTACTTTGGGTGTGAGCTATAAGTTTTTATTTGCGTAGTATTGGTATAAATTTGATTTTAGGACAGGATTTAAGACATGTTGATTACATAAAAAAAAATTTACTTCGCCATAGAATAGAATAAATATATAATAATGCAAATTCTTTGCATATCAGTTTAATTTGGATATAATTTAAGATTTGTGGATCAAATCACTGATTAAGTATACTCTAACATAGATAGAAAGATGCAACAGGCATTTAATTGTTTGTAATTTAATTTTTTTTTTGCAAAAATTAGTTTTAGTAGAATATACACGCAACTATATCTACTACTCACCTACCATACGTACGTCATTTGTTTATTCCAATAAAATAATGTTATTAAACAAGGCCACGAGGAGCGGAAAGTGAAAAGCAATCTAGAGTGAATTAATTACCATTTATAAGAGTTAAGTGCTAAATATTATCTATGTGGTAAATACAAATTTTCCACGATATCATACGAAATAATTGATAGTCATACCTATATGCCTATATGCTTATTGGTTTGACTCAAAAAGATTTTGTAGGTAAATATAAAAATATGATCGTGAATTATTAATCATAATCGAACTCGAAGAAAATACCTGCGGGTATTTTGAAGTATCAAACTGCAGTTAGGAAGAAACTAAAATCTAAGTGGGTAAGTGCATATTGACCTTTTGCCATATTTTCTTGCCCCTGAAAAGTCCTTACTCTTTAGAAATATGATGATATTAGCTAAGGTAGAAAACACCTATAAAGGATAATTGGTAATAAATATAACCCAGACGTAATTAATCAAAAAATAATTATCTAACTTCACTAAAAGCAATTAAATTAAATGAATAATTATAATTAATATGTCCGCAGTGTCAAGAATTAATTACATATATGATGGAAATGAAAACATTCCTACTTGATTCGAATGTTGTTTTGAAATAAACACAGTGATAATCACAAGACTATAAAACAAGCGATAATTAATGTTTAGAAGACCTTTATCGATTTGTGGAGACATCATGACGCCTTAGTCTATTTTAGAAATTATCTCTTCAATACAATGTTACGGGGCAGAAGGTACGAGCCACATAAAATTTAATAAATGGTCGATCGAATTGAAAACACAAATATAACGACGTAAAATATACACGTGTGAAATATATTTCGATGTTTACTCTGCGGACGTTTTCATAAAATTCTTTCTAGAACAATCGGGAAGCAACGATTTATGTGAAAGCCATAGACTATACGAATGTTGTGTATATTTTTTACAGTTTATAGCGTATTTGTGTGAAATAGTTTAGAAGCTACATAAACTTAATTTGAAATGTATCGTGCCAAAAACATAAGGCGAATTTTAGAACCTATACCATAAAGTTAGAAATTATAGCCAAATGTCCCATTATATTCCAAGACGCATATAATATATTATAATCATAAACACCATATCCGATGAGTAAAATTATTATCATGCAACTATATGTATAATTTAATTGTACAATGAAAACTTCATTCAATCACGAAACATTTCAATAACTTTTCATTATCGTTCAACATTCGATTTTGTATTCACTATTCTAATAAACAAAATAAATATTGTATTAATAAACTAAAACTAAAAACAATCTGTAGTGTAATCGCTTCATAGGGATATTTCATATAAACTTGGCACAAGAAGTGAATTAGAGATTAATTAAATTTATACGCCGCTCATTATACAAATTGGAGTCAATCATTGTAGTAAAAGAGAGCAAAATGTCATTTAATTTGGTACTATTGAAAAAGGAAACGCTGCCGAATTAATTGTAACTAAATACTTTTGGCTTTGGATTAGAATAATGGATACATTTCAGTCACGTTCTAATTCATCAACTCTAAATTTCAATACACGTAAAATTATGTAAATTTCACTATTGAAAATTAATTTTCCATTGGTCTGGAATTAATTACGAGCATATAATACGTATCAGCCTAACAACAAACAATAATATGCGTTAATATAATTTAAAACAATGATTGGGGTTGATTATTGTGTTGGCAATCTATGATAAAATATGTGCATTGCATACTGAACAGTATTAATAGTATTAAGCAAATAATGCTCTCATACTAACTGAGAAATTAATAAAATAGAAATGCAAACATTGCTTTTATATGATTCGGTCGTTTCATCTCTGTACGCTAGGCAAAGCTCTGATCGCGATTGTTTACCTTTCTTTCTGATTAATTTGAATCGATTTATTTATTTATACAATGCACAATTCTGTTCGATTGCTTATTCTGACGCAGTTACATTTGTACGGAAATATAATCCACTAATTTCAACGAGTGATGTAGTTATGATGATTAAAAAAAAATGTAAAAAACTTTGAGAAGTTGGTTCAAAGCGAACACGAAAATGAAAGAATAACTATTATATATTTGCAATTTTTAATATACTTATCAATTTTTACAGTACAGAAAGGTAAAGGAGATTTTAATTTTATTTTATATTATTTTATCGAAAGTTTATATATGAAGTTCAATAATTTTGAGATAATTTGTTGATGCAAACTTTAAAGATAAATATTTATTCAATAACAGTGCTTCTTATACAAATATCAAATCTCAAAATCCCAACAAATCCACTTTATTGACATAAATGTTACTAAGTTGTAGTGGCGTGTTTCTTATTATCATATTCTAACTTTTTGCCTCCGGCTTCACTCGCGTAGTCTAAGAAAGGTTTTACCCGCATAATTGCAGGATATCTAGAATATAAGCTATCCTATGTCCATTCTTGGCAATCAAACTATCTTAATGTGTCAAATTTCAACCGAATATCTTGAGCAGAAACAAACTTACATTCACATTAATAACATCAGCACATTTAAAATATAAGTTGTGATGAACATTCGGCACGCGAGTTTTCAGCCACATAAAAGTTGACTTTCTAACCAACCGTTACTAAGCTGCGATGAGGCAAATGTCTGAAAACACGAGAATATAGACAAATACAGATAACCTCGCGAATATGTAAGCTCTGCATAGCCTTTGCCCTGATAAACAAACACATAATAATACCATATACCGGTCAAAAGATCAAAGATACACGTGCTAATGCAATTAAGATGCACTAAGCTCGTTTATAATTTTTTTTCACACAACATAATTAGGAATAGTACTTAGTATAATGCACTAGCGTAAAGAGCGCCGATGTGATGCCAAAACTAAATATAGCGTGCTATTCGCCATTAAAATCTATTACAGCGGCTGATCGCCAAGTTGTATTATAAAATGAAGTGTAAAAACTTTCGCTGGTGAAAAGAAATGTGTATGATCAAACTATTTAATATTTAAAAATTTTTGTATTTGAAAACGGTTAACATCTTTGGAATCAGCTACTATATGATCAACTCAGGCGGTGAATCATACGAGTGCGTTGGCCTGCTATAAAAATAACCGAATGTGTAACAAATTTTGAATTACTTCTAGCTCTTAGTAATATACAAATTTTCCCAATCTAGGTAAATCTCAAACCCCTTTTCTTCAATAGAGTTAAATAATTTGTTAGTAGGTAATTTTTTGGAAGCTGTGTGATTGAATATGGTATTGTTGATTTTGCCTTTACATCCGATAATCACGTATTCTATTTTACGAATTTTTCAAATAATATTAAAAATAGTTATTTAACATAGTATCCTCGAAAGTTGTCGATATTCAGAAAGTATGTATCGACTTAGTTAAATTTAGTTATTATATATAATATATTCTAGTTCGGCGTATGAACACTGAGCAGTAAATTCGATTGTTTCTGTGTAGACATTTGCAATTTCATAGATTCTGATCAAACATTGGGATTGACGGTTGACGTTGTCTGTTAGTATTGAATAACACACCTCAATAACAACCCCTTAGGTCCTAAACAAAGGATAGTCCAGACAAGCCTTGCGGCAAATTCGAGCCAATTTCTAGGGGACATGCTACACACACGTCACATATAAATATGTTTATCAGATGTAACTCGAACTGTAAACCTAATAACAACAAATAAATACTTCTCACAGCAGCAGATGTTTACATTTCCAGAACCTCTTATCTATCTAGTCTCGAACTAACATATTTTTAAAGAAAAATGAAATAGAAAAGGATATCGAAACAACAAATTACAATGAACAGTTAACAAAAAAAAAGTGAAACACATTGAATCGTTCTGAAACATGAAATTAGTTAATAGTAATAAACACTAATTAACCATATGTGTGTTTTGTGTAGGAGAGAAAGTAAAACATCCTTTCTTTTAAATGTGGGATGGATTGATACTTTTTCCCTCCTTCTTAACCGGTATCGATCTCAGCAACCTAACGTCACGCTTAGACCTAATCAAAAATATTCCCCAAGGTCATCAATATAATAGAGCAAAGGTATGCATAAATTATGCAATTAAAAACCGAAACTTATTCTTTCGAATCATTATTATAATTAAGCATTAAAACTCATTACTTAGATTCCTATATCCCCTAGCTGGGACACAGGGCATCCAGAATGATCATAGAGAAATGTTTTTTCACATCCACTAAAATCCATAACATTATACTGGTATTGCGTAAAACCATTACAAAAACACTTTTGTATACAAAATTATGAAAACATATTACCCGGCATTAATTAAAGTCTCAGTAATCAAATTCGGACGCTTTAATTTGACAAAATTAATATGAATATAAGTAGTTTCAATATATTTTCAATAAATTATGCTGCAACCAAAAAGTCGATCAATACAATTGAAATACAAATAAATGCTTTTTGGACCATACTCTTATTGAAAGGTACGCGTAATTAATGATGTTTACGTATCAGACTAGGAAATAGCTCAAATACATCTATAATTAAATAACAAATTTATTTAATTCTTACAAAAGTTGAAGTATTCATATAAATATCGACTTTCCTGCAATCTCAGATCCTACAGACTCACCACAACTCAGTCTAATGTGAACTTAATTAATGAGCAATCTGTGGATTTACAACCGTTCAATAATAAAGGTTTTACCAACAACAAGCGTATAAAAACACGTTTTGTTTATTTATTACTATCTTTCCACCCGCGACTTTTTGTACATAATAAAAGGACAATCCGTACTCTCTTGAGATAAAACCTATTCTATGTCCTTTTGTAGATCTTAAGCTACTTTTGTTCCAAATTACATCCAAATCGGTATAGGGGTTCTAGTTTAAACAAGCCACGACAGGGAGACAGAGTTACTTTCGCATTTATATAAGTAAATTGCGTCCCAAACTTACAAAGGCTACCAATCAAAAATGCCATTAACAAAAAACAAAAGGTAACATCCGTTCTAATCGATGTTAAACCTTTAATAGATATAGAAAAATATATCGCCCTTCACCGAAGTCAAATCAGTCGTATGCAAAAGCACTTCGCTACAGATTTAAAACCGTCCTCATTTCCGATACCAAACCTCAACGTTGCCCAAATCGGAACGACCAAGTTCAAGAATACGAATAAACCGCTCTAATTCTTACAGACCGCAGATTACAGATTTAAACATTCAACGTATATTTCGAGTTAGAAAATGGACCGATCTAGATTTTCGCATACGTTTCTATCGTCTGTCTAGTATGAAGCAAATATATCTAGACGACCAGACGGCTAAAAATATATGAACTTGTGTACCTAGCGACCTGAATTTTATGTGATGTAAATCTGAACTATAGACTAGTTTGAACCTTTGACATCATTCACAAAAGGATGCGTCAACGTCTGGATCGTGTCTGGCGTGTGTGAATATTATGTTAGCTGTATCGATGTGAATTTTTAACTGCATAGGTTGTAGACTTTTCTATTAATGTTCACTAGCAGAAAGTAAATTACTGTTATTAATGTTGGAACGGGTAGACACTGTCATATGTTTGTTTTATGGTTTTAATGAATTTGAGTTCATTGACCTTGTTATTTATACATGTAATATCTATATATAGGTATCTAGTCAAGCACTAAACTAAACGGATGAATAAAATAGTCAAATTTAATGTAAACAAAAGTGATGTGTCGCCATCTCTTATCATATGGAGTGTGGAACGGACTGGGAAAGATTTGCATTCATTTGACAAATAAAATAAGAAATATTTATGTATGATATATGATATATATGTTATACCTGTATGTTATAGGTGATGAATATTGAAGAACATACAGTATTTTATTTGAATCTTTATATATTATTTATATTTTCGTAAGTTATATCGCAAGCAATACGTGGGAAATTTGTATGACTTCCTGCGAGCGTCTCATATAGATTCCCTCAGGGATACCTTGCCTTATTGATTACCTAGTATATTTGCTTGCTTCCAATCACCTATTGAGCCCTTAGGCCTAGAATCGAGCCAATCACCCTTCGAGCTTGTGATGAAAATTACAAAAACAACAGGATTTAAGGCGTGTCGAGTGATTTCTGGAACCTTCTTTTATTTTATATTAAAATATTATTATTAATTGAGACTCTTTATTTTGAAGGATTAGAATCGTTTAAACAACCAGTTTGTCTGTTAGTTAAATATTATTTTGCATAGTAATTTTTTTAAGATGGTCGTAAAATCTCCAGGACATAATAAGTTGATAAAAGTTCTCTCGACTGTGGGTAATGGTTAATGAATTGGAAATAATGGTAAATGGGCAATTGAATTGTAGCTCATGTAGTAAAATGAATTGTATCCAAAATACAGTATTGCATACAAAATATAAAGTTGCTGAAATATTTCAGCTTTAGGTGAATGCATGTTTTAGTTGTTAATAAAATGCCTATGTACATGTATATTTATTCCTACGTTAGCTTGGTTACTAAATTGAATGATTGAAAAATAAATCAATTAGAAAATATGCACCTATGTGCGTCTGTAGAGTAGTATAAAGATAATCTTATTTCAATGTTGATTATTCTTTATAGTGAAGTACGTGTCCAACTTTTAATATTTAGCCTGAACTTGAATGAATCAATTATATGTATTGTATTTGACACAATATCGAATAATTTAACAAAAACATAGTCATCACAGATTAGTAACATTTATTTTGTGTTCGTAATAATGATCATTGCGAAACTGTCGAAGATTAGGTTTTGAGATAAATCTCGTCTCACATGTGCAGACCTAGTTCCCTAACCGGTCAATGAACTGCAGAAAAGCAATGATACTTCTGTCAGAGATAAGAACCCAATAAAAACTGGGACACACGCAAAATGCTGAGTTAGCACCCTGTATCTTAACATCGAAATTTATTGCTCGTAACAGGTCAACCAAGGGGAGTTCCCTTAACAGGTTATTACTGAGCGAGCGCAGAGTTCTTAGAGAATACTGGAAACTATTAACGTTTGAATGTATGTCTGTAATATGTCTTGTCAATTATAACTTGGGTCTATAACTTGGGAAAGTAGCTTAAGTCAAAGGAATTCTGCACGTTCAGGTAAAGAGCAGATTGGGCTTACGAAGTTTTTAATTGCGCTGTATTAGAAATTCTAATGATAATAAATATAATGCAGTGTTTTACTTCACTCAAATTCCTTCAGTGTGTTTAATAGACCCTCTTCATTTGTAAATTCATTTGTAAAACTTACAGTAGCAAGCGGACTAGATGTTTGTTCTCGAAGCGTAATTAAAAATGTCAATACGAGCTATGAAACATGTCCGATTCAATTTGTACAAATCAATCATCTGCTCAGAACAAATGTTTGTTGGCCTCGCAAATTGCTTTTTTTTCGGTCTGTATGCAACCGCTATGGTAAAACGCTTGGGGCGTTTTACAAAACCATATTCGGCCCATAGGAAAATTGCATCATGTCAATCCTTAATCGGGCTTTTTTTTTCAACGGATTTTAGGTCTATTGTATCAATTTCACAAGTTGACCGCGCGACATCGAGTATGATGGGTAGCTGTATGAAAAATACATCTCAAATGTCTACAAGAAATGGAAATTAGTTTTTTTAATTTTAAGTTTTTTTATAGCATTGAAATGCTTTATAAATGAGAAATTTTGAAAGAATAGAAAAATGGAAATTACTTGCGAAATTAACGTTTACATATAACACCCAAATATTATCGCATAAAACGAGACATTTTATTAAGCTAGGATTGAGTGTGAAGTGCGAAGTGATGATTACTCTAAGAAAAGCTCATTAACATATGCGATGAAGCTAAGAATTGAGGTAATTATTTGGGCCGATTCTTCATTCCTTGGTTTTACTCACTTATTCGTCCAACAATGTATTATTAGCAAATCTTGTATCACACAATAATACAAAATGTCACCCGTAAAAGTTACTAATAACAGTATAATATGATAGTATACAGTAATAGAATAATTATGTATCTTTGGTCTAAAAAGCATATACACGTGTTCATCCCTGTAGACGTTCCATTTTAATTAAACTTAGAAAACCTATCAGGGATAGTAAAGCATAGTGTATCATCAATCATCGGTACATTAATATGCTTTCACAAGGCTTTAACGCAACGAGCTGAAGCGAAAACACACAGATGTCATTCATAGTGTAAAAATCGATATGTATAGATAAGGTAATTTAAGAAAACCGGTCCATTGTGTTATTATGTACGACATTTATCATTATGTAAGCTTATTTAGCTATATATTATATGTTTATTATATTATACTAGCTTTTGCCTGCGGCTTCGCACGCGTTAAATTCGGAGTAGTTTAAAATATGTTATTATACATGTAAACCTTCCTTTTGAATCACTTTATCTATTAAAAAAAAACCATCAAATCAAATCCGTTGCGTAGTTTTAAAAATTTAATCATACATAGGGACATAGGGACAGAGAAAGTGACTTTGTTTTATACTATGTAGTGATTTATAACGTAAAGCAAAAAGTGAGTAAATACATTCATACCGCCTTCGTTTCATTTTATACACAATTTTATAGATAATTTCTTTTTCATAGTTACATCTTCCCCCCAGAAAAAATCAACGAATCTCGAAACGTCAAACGAAAAGTTTTGTAAGATTCAATTATACGTGAGTACGGCGATGCGCTATTTTAATTCTGGCAATTGCAATCGCTAACTTGATACTCCACCTAAATAAATTAAGTAAGCTCCAAACTTAACATTCATTTAACCTTGTACGGGGAGCAATATTAACCAATACCACAATATTAGATAAATTCTCTTAAAATAAACAGAAACACCGTTATTTACATTGCTGTTATCGGCAACAGTTCTAGAAATATCGTTGGTCTTTGGACTAATATTGCTTTGAATTCACTCCAAGAAATTACCTTCTATGCTGTATAATAATATAGCAGTGTATAACCTTTGGTAAATTTCAATAACTCTCCGGAGAGAATCCTGTATAGTGGAATGGACATGAATGTTAATATGATAAAAGAAATAGTATTGTTATTAAATAAGTTTTGAAACATAGATAAAATCTATCTATCAATGTTACATTTTGTAAAGAATATAAAATCAAACTTTGCCATCTTACTAGTCGACGTTTAAATATTTACTTCACTTGATGAAATAGCCTGATGTCATAATTAAAACCCTCTCACATGCTGTTTACAGCCACAGTTTGTTCCAATGTCATTCTGCTTGCTTTACCTCATTTACAACTGTTTACGTGTAAAAGTTTACATCCAATGTTGCATTCCGATGAGATAATATTATACTCGTGTAAAATTGATTATATTAATGTGTTTTGGGAGTTGTTTGGAGTATGATAATTTTAAAAGAATAGAAATAATTTGATCACCAGGCGGGATTCGATCTCGCGTTTTTTGCTTACCGTAGCAACGCCTAGCCACTCGGCCACCCGAGATCCCGGGTTCGAATCCCGCCTAGTGATCAAAATTTTTCTATTCTTTCAAAGTTTCTCATTTATAAAGCATTTCAATGATATAAAACTAAAAATTAAATGTTTGGAGTATGTCATTTCCGTTCAATCATATCGAATGACTACACTAAAATACAATATTATTTCATTTACTGTTTGTGCAAATGTGTATGTATTTTTACGAGCGATTAAATCGTAGATTTTTTGAATTGCATCACAGAAATTGATGAGATTACAAGCTCACGCATAAACAAGCTGCGTCATATTATGCTATGCTGGCTGGTATCGCGTCACATAATTTTTACAGATTTTCTTTCGTATGGGCTCTACATGTTCCACAAGAGAATAAATGAGATTCTGTAATCATCTAATAACCTAGAAAATATCATGATATTCATACCTACATATAAAGTGAACAAGTAATAGTATTTTCTTGTGTTTGATTTTACACGAGTATTATACAATTAGAAATTAAAAACTTTTTAACGGATTTTAAACGCGATTTATTCATTATATTATTAACCCGACGTTTCGAACACTATACAGCGAGCGTGGTCACGGGAAGACTGGTACTGGGGACGTCCGGTTAATATTATAATGAATAAATCGCGTTTAAAATCCGTCAAAAAGTTTTTAATTTCTAAATGAACAAGGAATTCCAGCAACGCCATCTAGTCTAAACAATGTAAAACTTTTTTAAAAGAACTCATGGTATGAGTAAAAACTAAAAAGCTTTTTATTGAAATCATGTAGATACTACACTTTAACTGACGTTTCTGAGACGTGGCCAGAAAATCCACGTATATTATTTTTTTGTAATTAAATAGTTATACGAATATTTGGAACCCATTCCCAAACCGTATTGAAGTTCTTTTGAGTCAAAAAAAAAAATTAACACCGTCTCGGAGAGCAGTTTTTACAGAGAAGAGCCGGCAAAAAACTCCGTATCCAATATTCTTATCTTACATTTCGACGTCAGCATCACACCACCACTCGCGTTTCTAACCTGCCCTTTATGTACCTTTTATATGAAACTAGCTTTTGCCTGCGGAATCACACGCATTAAGTTCGGAGTAGTTTAATAGATATTATTATATATATCCTAGTCCTCTTGAATCACTCTATCTATTAAAAAACCCCCTTAAAATCCGTTGTGAAGTATTAAATATCTAAGCATACGTACATACAGACGCGGGAAGCGACTTTGCTTAATACTATGTAGTGATTCCTAAATTTATAAAATATTTGCAATAATTAAAAGTTTATATAAATAAATTGGATCAAGTGTCCGACTCAACTCCGCGTCAAATCCCCACGCATCCCCATGGAAACTCATATCAAATCCAATTGTTAACATGTTTGCAATAGCGTTACTAGAGTTTTACAACCACTAAGTGTCAAATATTAATTTAGATTCAAATACTGCAAATTGTTCTTATAAAGTCAATGATTATTTATTAGCACGATACCTTTATCATAGAAAAACTAAAGAAACTTCACCATAAAATATTGAAAAACCATTGAATAGTTATTGAACCTAGTATCCCAATAATTGTAATAATAATCATGTTTAATACCTAATGGAAAAATACTATAGGTATGTCGAAATAAACTTAACTGTGATTTATTAGACCAATTGTTTTAAGAAAAAAACATTAAAACAAATAAAGCAAGAACTAAAGTCCTCGTTTCTTTATTGCAATCCATATGCAGAGATGTAAGGCCTCTGCAAATGTTCATGGGCGCTGGTGGCGCTTATCATCAGGCGACCCACAACCCACCGTAAGCTCCTTTGCCAACTGTGAAATGAAGAGAGAACGTTATCATTTATGCGTGTTTTAAAAATAAAGAAGGAACATCGCCTCTCAATGACATGGAAATAAATTTTATGAGTAGTAGCTAAGAAAAATATTATTACATCTAATTAACAAAAATCGGTTTCAACTTTGGCGCTATAATTGGTGTTATCAATACAAATAGTCATAAACGACAAGCATTAGCATACGTTATGCGAACCAAATACATAATCAAATAGAAAAAACATATTTCGCGTCTTTACATTTATATAAATGTACTATCTGTTACGCCCCGGCTTCATCCGTGGTCACCTATGCCACTGAGTTAAGTTGCAGCTTTCCAATCATGAAAGAATTTTTGAAATTGTTCAAGCAGTTTTTACGTGAAAACGTAATAGAAGATAAAAGAAAATAAATACAAAAATATAAAAGTTTCCTCTTTACAATATAAGCTTAAATATAAGCATTTGCAAACTGATTAAACAATATACAGTTGCAGAGAATATTACATTAAACAATGATGTTAAATCTCCTTGAAATTCCAGTCATTCTGGAGTCATAACTCAATCATTTACATGTAATATAATATGACTCTTTTCTCAATCAAGCGAAGTATCAATTACAAAAAAAGAAAACACCAATTTGCAAACACTCAAATGATAGCGGCAATTGAACTCCGCAACGCTAGTGTGCACTACTCACGATATTAATAAACGTATGTAAGTAATGACAGGCGTAACAAAATAGAAAAACGCAAAACCACGTATGTGGCAAAACTATCAAAGCCATCGGCGCGTTTCCATTTGAACATTCAAACCAATTTCCCGAAGAGATTCCTGAGGCGTATTCAATATCAGAAGATTGATAGGAAAAGGTGTAAAGTCGGAAGCGTGTACGTACTTAGGTAAAGCCTTGTCTATCGACTTCCAACAATGTAATCGAAGTAGGTAATCAGTGCAATCGAATGCAACCAATAGTTTTAGATGACCTAAGCATCAAATTACGTAAAACGATAACTGGCAAGTTGACACCTCACTTTTATCTCCAGGGTCAATTTGTTTGATAGCGCAAGTTATCAATATATTCTAATATGGAATTTCGCCTAAAGACAAAACAAGGTTGCATAATACTAGCGTGGACATACCCTTTGGGCACCAGCTGCTCGTATTGACATGGTTGTTTTGCGATCTGCGGTGACAGAAGCAGGGTTAGAGTCGGCGGCGGCGCATAAGGGTCCTGCGTTTGAGACGGCGCGCATTCCGCCGGCACCTGTTGTAATTTATCCTCATAGTACGGATACGGGTACGAGTCATATCGATCAGCGTACTCGCGATCAAATACCGACCAATCCGACATCGTCAGCACTATATTAGTGACCGTTGATTATTGCGCAGCGTTGCACACGTGCACCGCCGGTCGCATCGCGCGCGCACTGACTCGGTTCCGCTCGTTCCTCTAAACATAACTTTATAAACAACGGCAAATCCTTTATCTATTTACTTGCAATTTTGCTGCTTCATAACTTCTCATTTCGATTAGATTCCATGGCTTGAATTTTCCAAAGCGAAGCTAATATCTAAAGTTTCTGGAATAATCCCAGCAGTTCACAATGATCTCCTGTTGACCTGCGTTCATCACAAGCAAGTTTAATTTAGTATTATGAAATAAATGTCGATACTAGATGAAACATTGATATCAAAATGTCATTGTCTCACTTCATCTCATTGGTCTTTGGTCTATTCATTTAGATGAGTTATTATATTACGAAGTAGTGCCCACTATAGATATACGAGAAGTATGTAAGTATGATGAATATTTGCTGCAGTGCAAGGATACGCGACACTTTCAATTAATTATGAGGTCAACAAACTGCAGCGCAGTTTTAAAACACTTAACGCAACATAGTTGTTCATAACACTCGGACTGGTTAGAATAAACTTCAAGATTTTCCGTAATCAACAAATTAACTCAGAGAAACAAATACATCATTGCAATGACAAGATAATTGTGATATTCATAAAAATGCATGATTAGTGCATAATTAACAAGAAACAAAGATGAATTAAACTAATCTGTATGTTTATTAGTAGTATATCTAGATATAAAGATAATACAGAAAAAGAAAAATGCTTAGAAACTTTTCCAGTAGTATTGTAACACGTGAATAATCAATTTACATTATAGTTGAAACTTACAAGAATTTTTTCATTTAAAGAACTGTTTACAACATATAAACTTCCATAACGTAATGTAAACAAGCCCATACAAGTTAATTTGAAAACTTATTTACAATATCGTGTGTATGTATCTACATTGTACCTACATGTTGAAAACCGTCTCCCGAGACTGCTGCATCGCACCGGTATTTTGACAGATTAGAGCGATTAAGTGTATAAGAAAGAACTTTCCAGGATCAGAAATGGCAAATTTTTGAGAAATATTATGTTAAAGTTATAGCATCATTATGTTTCTGAGTGGGGAAATCTTGCATTGATACCCACTACCTCCAGGGACGGAGCCGTGGTTTATGTCCTACTGACCAAAACCCTTATTGTGTTCCGTAAACCCGCTTTAGTGAAATGGCCACGGGAGCTGGTTAGTAATAGCATCATCTACCTACGAACTGTTGTATAGGTCACAATGTAACACAAATTATAACAATAAGATAAAAAATCAAACATTACATCCACATTACGAAAATTCTGAATAAGGAGTGTACAATTTAACCTAAATTATGTCACGAGCCAAAATTTACGTACAAAATCTGTAGTCATGGTTAGACTTCACCACGACATTATACTTTGGAATTCATCGTAGTCGATTTAAATGGAATGGTAATGCTATGGTATTGCCATGATATAATATAGAAAACATTAAAAGTCTACACCACATTAGAGGCAATAGACATTTTACAACAAAGTACTCACAAAAATAGTAAAATTTTGGAAAAAGTTAAATTAATTGGGTAGATAGACTAGAGACTAGCGATTCCATTTGATGAATGGAGCCCTCTCTGTTACCAGAATGGGCTAATATGTGCTAGTGTCAAGAACTCGATAAGAGCTCTATATCAAGCGCGCTTCGACACGAATTGGACCAGCTTGCACCGGAGGCACACCCCCACAGAAAACCGGTGTGAAATAGTGGCATGCCGGAGGCCCACATCCTATTCTTTATCCTTTACAGTTCTTTCTTTATACCTGTCGTTAATCCTTTCTTCATCCCTCTCCAATTTAAAGTCGGAAATCCATTTGTAGAGGCATAAGGTCTGCTATCGATCTTACGCCCTTCTAAATGTTCATATGCGGTGGTTGCGTTTAATATCAAGCGACTCACCAGCTCCATTGCCACGATGACAAACAAAAAAAGTAACTCGAGGCATTTTGTGCGGCGGATGCCTCTTGGAATTTTTATTAGAGGTCATATTTAAAATTCTTCCTTTTTTATAGTAACGGCTGGCTTAGCTGGTAACGTGTCTGATTGTAAGCGATCACCACCCAAGAACATTTGCAGAGGTAGGGCATCTGCGAATGCGTTGTCCGCTTTTAAAGGGTTAAGGCTTCTTTTCGGAATATCCTGTACGGAAAGAATTGACTGACAGACTTCGGGAATAAAGGCTGTAAAAGAAGAGAGAAGTCAAAAAATATTTCAAATGGCATTTTTCTTCAACATCAATTTGAATTATTGTGATTTCATTTTAAGATATCATAATTGACGAAAAAACATTTATTTCCACTATCTAATATATAAAATTCTCGTGTCACAGTTTTCGTTGCCATACTCCTCCGATACGGCTTGACCGATTTTGATGAAATTTTTTGTGCTTATCCGGTATCTATGAGAATCGGCCAACATCTATTTTTCATCCCCCTAAATGATAAGAGTAAGGCAGAACAGCGTTTGCCGTAGTTGTATAAATATGGCTTAGAGCTTCTAGCTACCAACTAGCCAAGTGAAGTTTAGTAGAGGTACCTACAAGTGAACAAATGTTTTCCTTTCCTCATTTTGGATGAAAGGTTTTTTTTTATGGCAGAGCAAGCAAAGGAGCAGGTGGGCCACCTGATGTTAAGTGGTCACCACCACCACATAAACATTTGCAACACTAGAGTAATTAAGCAGTACAAGCAGTTTAAATGGCATCGAAATAATAATATTCACCAAAAAACACCACACATTGCCACATTTACTACAATGATTTTCTCACCGTTTTAGCAACTTAGTGAAGTTAATAGTATAAATTGGGCATAGTAGTAGTAGTTTAAGAGCAATAGTGGCTCAGTGGCCTGACCCTTAGTCCTCAAACAAAAAGGCAGGTTTCGATACCAGACAATATTTTTTATTCGATTTCAATTCGATGCAAGAAATATATTGATTTTCCAATTTATCTGCACTCAGCACTGATCACCATGAAATGGTGAAGGACATAATCGAGAGGAAACCGGCAAAGCCGAGACTTAAAAGTTCGTCTTCGTCCAGCATGGTGAAGCAAAAAGAGGCTCGGGAAGTGACTATACAATCAACGTTATATTGCAGTGAACGAAACGAAATATTTTATTCAATGTGTTTGTAATAAGAAGAGCAACAAATGAATACCAATGAAAAGTACGGACCTGGTTAAAACTGAATTACCGTACAGCTATATAAAATTAAAACTCGAATAGCGTTCAATCAAAATCATAATTAAACTTGTGTCCGGCGAAATAACGTTTATAATATGATGTTTACATTAAAATATTGAAAGAGTATATAAATTATAAATCCAACACAATAAAATTTTACCAGAATATCGTAAATATGTAGGGATTTCGAAGCATCAGCACTATGTTATCGTTTTCCATTTAACTACCGACAATTTGAAACCAGAAAATTTTATTATCAGTACCCAGTGCGTTCTTTATTAAATATAACGATATTTTTTGGTCAAATCGTTCTGAACGACACTTTACCTAACGTCTCAGAACAAGAACATCATATATTTTAATAGTGCGTGAATAAAAAAGTATCGTTAAAGAAATCGACGATGTAACTACAATACCATGATCACTGCTACTTCATTAATATATTTCAACGATTTGTGAATTGTGAAGGTTTTACTTTGTGTACTGTTTGTGTGTAAATAGTCAGTGAATGCAAATAAAAATGAAACTGCAACAGACTGGTATGTATATTTGGATAACGCAGTTAGGCATTGCCGTAAAGTGTAAACAATTTAAAAATTGATAACGTTAAGCGACGCAAATACTTGCTGCGTATTAATAGTAGTGTACATTACTATATATATTTCTTCATGAATGATACAGAATTTATAAATATAAAACTTAAAGTAGAATACTACACATTTTGGACACTTGATCGAATATTCGAATCTAGATTGCATAAAGTGAAGAATAAAAGGGTAGATGTTTCATCACAAAATATAAAACTGCTAAAATGGGTTTTAGAAATCTTAAAGGTAGGTAGGTACATACTTAAAATGCAAAAGATACAAATAAGTAGTAATTAAGAAATATTTTTTTTACGTAAATGAGAAAATTAGAGAGTCAATAATTCAGGAACAAATAAAGAGCCATAAAATAATTTATAACAAATTAAAATAATATTTCAATTATACGCTTGAGATTTTGACACAACATCTGCGTATAGATAAATAAGGCTCGTATTTTGTTGCAAAACTCCTTCCATATTGCCAGTTTACAAAAATTGTGAATTGACTTAAAATAACTTTAAACCATACTTGTATCATTAAGTATTATTGATGTTTTTCTCTTTCAACTGACATTTTGTATGAATCGCAGGCGATTACGCTCAAACCAGCGAGAATTTCACATAATATCTGGGAACTAAAGCGGCGATCGGCGTAAGTATCAAGTGCTTCCAATAATCCTACGGTAAGTCCGTATAATTGGGCGGCGGACTTAATCTTCAGTGCGGCGTTCGGTTTTGCATGCGTTATGAATTGCCCGATGATTGCTACGTTATTGATGTTGGAGGACTATCGATTGGTGGTTCGGTGTATTACAATAAAACATTTGTAATATATCAGCTTTTATAATATGAACATATATCTTTATATATATTGAGTATACCTACACTATGCTTACAGTAATAGGTATTTATAGATGTTTTGCTCATTTATCAACATATTAAAATAAAACAAATGAAGGATGTAATATCTTTAAGTTTTTTAACGGGTAAAACAGATATTTATTAGTGCTTTTCGTTGCGTTTCTATATTAGATACCTAGTTTTATATTTGTTGTTAATAGTTATTCTAATTCTGGAAGCTAGGATTCTACGAAACGGAATCAGTTTGAAACTACTTTATGAAACAACATTTGGTATAGCAATAGTATTAACGAGAAACGAGTATCACATACGAGTAATAGATAACTATGATAGATAGATATCTTGATAGTGCCAAATATAGTAACGGAGGTATCCCTGGTTTTAGAAAACGTTGAGATTGTACACTAATGTAGTGTACAATCTCAACGTTTTTAAATAAAATTTTTACAGTTTTACGTTTAAGGTAACAAAAGAATTTTTGTCAAGTCCAAGGGATAGGTGAGTCTTGGATGGATTTTGATCGATATAATATTAGATTCAGACATATATCTATGCTACATTGCAAGAAACATTATAATATATTATCATTATAAAGCTTCTATGACTGATACATACTTTGTGCTTGATGATGTTGACACATCGTCGTCTCCAGACACTACAGATGACGGGGCTGGTGAGGGCGCTACTGGAGACGACGGGGCAGGTGACGCCAACGATTGCATATACTCGCTACCGCTTCGAATTACGCCTGAACTCTCGTCCGATCCACCCATGTTTACATGTCTCTCTGAAATTGAAATTAAGAGATCTATAATGGAATAACCTATGCTGATGCCTGCCTTGGCACGTATTGGATCAAGTTCACACCTAGGACTGCCTACTTTCTTCATCACGGAAGATCAGCATGAATAAGTAAAGTGTCAGTTATACTACTAGGATAGTATTATATTATCTGTGGTTATATTAGGAGTATCATCGCGGCCCAGATTGGCATCGAAATGTCATCATCGATTTTTTATTTAATTATCTCTTAAAAGTCCAGGAACCCAATTATATCTTGAGATCTTAGATTATGTTCATGAGCGGTATTAATTGCTTACTACTGCTTGACAGAACGGAATAACAGGACGATTTAAATTAGATTATGGCTCAGATAAGTCTACTGTGGAGTAACAAAGATTTCAGGTTCAAATAGTTATTGATTATTCAAAATGGGGAGAATAGAAATGACAAATGATTATTTAAAATAACGTATGATTTATTAAGAATCAATTGTTAAACGATTTGTAGATTAGTATGCAAATATTTGAAAATTAAACATCAAAAATATCACTAGTTCAGGTCTATCGCAGCTCATATTAAAGTGGAAGTTTTGATAATAAGTTCCCACCTTATCCACTCTATCTGAAATTTACCATACTTGAACATTAGTAAAGAAAAAAAAAACAAAATAATATCAGTACAATACGTCCCGTACAAGAGATAGAAATAAACCCAAATCTAAACGGTTGTCCGAATTATCAACTTGCCAAATTGTCCCCTTTGTGGTATCTATATTTACAGTACAGTACATTGCATATTGCGAGCCGGATATTAAACCTCCACATGAGATTATTACGTTAATAGATATAGCAATGGTAATACCCGATGACTGGTGAAATATGCTTTGTACTAAAAGGGCTTACTGGACACTCGATTCTAGGTTTAATTGTGACTAAAAGCAGGTATTTAAGGTTAGTCTGAATTTCCATATACAAAAACAAATTAGTTGGATACCCGCTTCCGCTACCAAGCTGCAATCCTACAGCGGTGTAACATCGTTACAGAGCGTCACAAAGGCTTTATGCACATACTTTTAACTATACGTTAATTTTACGTAGTGAATTGATCTATACATGTAATAAAACAGTAAACATAACAGTTTTGTATATTGTTTTATTTTTAAATAACAATATGAATGTGTTATAGACCCCAAAATTATAGTTAGTACTTTTTTTAAACTGTGCATGCGCTCTTTGAAATTATGGTTAATATTCAAAAGCTATACTATATCGCTAAGGAGCAGTGGTGAGTCAGTGGTGAGGACCTAGGACTAAAAATTGATAAGTCGGGGTTCGAGACCAGGCGAGCGTACCTGAAATAGATTAATTTTTCAATTTATCTGCGCATGTGGGTAACATCACCACTGCTCTAACGGTGAAGGAAAACATCGTGCGGAAACCGGCATGTCCAAGAATCTAAAGTTCGGCTACATGTGACATCTGCCAACCCGCACTTGGACAACGTGGTGGATTATGGCCTGAATCCTCATAGAAGGCCTGTGTCCCAGGCGTGGGAACATTTATGGGCTGATGATGATGATGATAGATCGCTATAGGAATACTTATACCAAAAGCAGATTAATAAAATTCCTTCACTGGGAGCTTTTAAAGCAGAAATTGTGGCGAGGGGTGCAATTTTTTTGAGTTTCGATAATGTCAAATATCTCGGAACCGAGGGAACATTAATTTTTCTGAACCGCCACAACATCCTCTACATGCAGTAACAATATTATATCCATCCATTACACTACTTCTTGTATAATCATTACACTGTAGAGTTTAGTGTATTTCACGCGTTTTCATGTAATTTAGAATAGTAAATATAATAATGTGGGACCATTGCATTGCACGCAGCGCCATCTAGTCTTCAAGAAGTTATGGCTTTTGTTAATAAGTTAAGACAATAGGTTTTTTGGTAATGGCCCAAAACTAAATTACAAATGGTATAATTTAATGAAATACAAAAACATCAACACAAAATGTGGTGAACTATATCAATATTAAACGAATAATTCAAAACGTTGTGTAAATGTATTGAACTGCTCTTGAATATGAAGTAAATAAAGTAAAGATTAATTATTAACTAAAGATTAATTATTATCATCATCACGCGGTTTGGCAGTTGCATGCTGTTCTTCTCACGATATATGTCAAGATCGAGGAGTGGTTATTCAATATTTCGTTTTTCACAGTTAGTTTTTCAGCGCACACGATGTAAGAAACTGTTTAGGGCATTTTACTATGTTTATAATATTGTCTGCACCTTACATTACATTATTTAAATTTTTAGTATTTTATTTGAAAATATAATATAAGTAACACGAGAATTAATAGTGTAGCTTGATAACGGTGAAAAAATCTTCCAACTTGGCTTAATAGTTTGGGAGCCTATTCAATGCTAACAATCAAAATATCTTCTTTTAAATAATATTAGATGTAGAAAAAATCTCGCAAAGGCTGACTTTGATAAATTATAATGATTTGTTCATGATTTATAATGCTCTCTATAACGCGCTGCGGATATTCTGCTCATAAATGATGTGTAAATGTTATTTTTTATGTCAACCGATTTAATAAGGATTGTATAAAATACCATACACTTATACAACTGTTATAACGGGTGTATGAGATAAAAATCCCTTCATATCGTTTTTATTAGTAATGCTTACGCTATAAAGCTGCTATACAGAATGCATTAATGTTTATTTAGTGTCTTATAACATTTATCTAAGCGAGTTCAGACACTAGAATGAATATACAAATTTATTTGGAATGCAATAGGCACTGAACTCTGTAACCATGGTAACGCATGCATAGGGCCGTATGTCGGTCTCCCCATAACCAAACTTTACAAAGGTCACTCACCCCGGCTGGCAGAATGATTTAACTTGAATAATAACAAATTTGCCACTTTTATCACTTTACAAACAAAAGAATAAACAATATAATAATAATAGAGTAATTTTATGTTTTGTAAACTTACCTTAGCATCTTGAGTGTATCCCATTATCCTTGGACAAAAACTTATAATAATTTTTCAGGTATGATTTTAGTTTGAACACAGATTTATTGAACATTAATTAATATTTTTAAAATGTTTCTGTTTTTATATCAAAAGGATGCATGTTCGGGACGATCTGCAATAAACACGTTTTTTGTTACACATCATTATCTACATTGTTTAGAGCCGCGAGTTATCTTCCAAAAATCTGTAACGTTTTGTAAACAAAACAAACGACGACGCTAGTGACATCTATAGGCACAAAAAATAATCAACACCGACTCATGTAAAATGACTTCATAGATGGCGGTATATTATTTTTGTTTAAAGAGCCATCTATTTCTTTATAGTAGAACTATAGGACGGTTTTAATGTAATTTTTAATAACAGTATTGTAGTGCAGAGGGCGCTAAAGTATAAAACATTATGCATACAAACATTTTTAATCCAAATTTCTTTTAATTTATTAATTGTTACAAGCGTCTCTTACTGGAATAGAGATTGCTCTCATCTCTAGACAAAGTGGCTTTAATTTAAAAATATTATCACGTTTTCAACTGTTTATTTTAGATTTCAGTTGTCTGTTAATATGTGAAATTTCTTAGGTGCTAGTTTAACCGCTTCATTTATTTTACAAGACAATATTGATTTTTATTTCCTTGGTTATGCAATTGAGGCGAATTATAAAAAGGATATGCAAAGTCCGTAAGATAATCTCAGTTTGTTTTAAAATTTATTAAAATTTAAAACGACTTTATTTTAAAATTTGCCAAGCTATTATAAATTTATTACACATCAGCCACATTTTAAATTCGTCAGAATTTTCCCTATATTCGGGTAAGCACCTGAGTAGGAAAACAAAAAGAAAATACTCGTGTTTGCTAATAAAGTAAAGTATTATGTATTTAAACTTTATAGTTGATGTTTTATTACTACTCTAAAGTTAACAAATGTCGTAATATTGCAAAGTTTTTGTCTGATACGATTTCCAATAAAGAAATCTGGAACGTAACAAAACAGAATTTGCTTCAGAAAGTGAAAATCGACAGGATCGCCTCAGATCGCCTCAGAATGCCGGGATATAACATAGCTTTAAACGGCTGCTTTTTGGAAAAGAAAACGTGGTTAGTGAATTGAAAAAAAGAAAGAAGACCAATGATATACATAATATGTCCCTTCTTGTCTGCTCTAGGTAGCGAGAAAGTATAATAATATTGTCTATTCACTATAGCACTTATGAGAATATGTTTGATAACATATTTATCATCGAAAGATATTTCGATAAATGGAATATCCAAGACAAACATTTTCATTCTGAACAATTGCACAAATCGTTCCTGAAATAAGCGCATTTAAACAAAGTCTAGCTATAATATATATGAAAATAGAACGAAATAAGCGCTTATGTGTCTTATTAAGTATGTAATTAAAAATTCTTGTATTGGTAGGATAAAACCTATATTATGTTTTGTACAATATTAAGTCATTAAATCGTGGAAGTTCACCTCAAGTATGTATGGTTATAATTAGTTAACAATAAGGGTCAAGACTCAGGAAGCAATTGATGACATGCCATCATATGAAATATGCCTTTATACATTATAGGAAAACATAATAATATCATATTGCTCATCAATAAAACAGTTTGCTATTAAATGATGTTAAAGTGTTACACAACGCGTTTATCTAATCACGGCCTATGGAGTAATTTATAAAATTACAGTATTCACGTTACTATAATATTAAGAAAATATTGTACCTACTTCGTCTGTCGCTAACTTGTTGTTATTAATGACTAGCTGCGCCTCGCGGTTTCACCCGCGTAAGTCCGTATCCCGTCGGAATATCGGGATAAAAAGTTGCTTATATGTAATACCCGTTGTCTAGCCGTCTACGTATCAAATTTCATTACATTCGGTTCAGTAGTCTTTGCGTATAAGAGCAACAAACACACACACATCCTTACAAACTTTCGCATTTATAATATTAGTAGGAAGTAGGATTATAACGGTTAACTTATATTTTAAGAACCATTAATCAATGAAAAATTCATAGATAAATCTATCTTTTCCCTACATCAATATGTCATATGGTCATATATCATCAGTAAGGTAAGTTGTGAAGGTCGTGGACAGTTCCTAGTCTATCGAAATAATATTATTTATTGCGCCAGATGCTTGCTGCACCAATAGTTCTGGCGGCCTTCGGTTTGTTCCTGAAGCGGGTCACGTACACCTTTTTGAAAAAAAAAGTTAACTAGAACAATGCTTTGTTCAATCACTGATTAGAAGCGTGATTCTGAGTCTATTTTAAAGGCACGGTGGTCAACGATCTTTGGCAAAATAGTTTTATTAGTTGGTATTAACTATAGCAAACTCTGAATACAATATGCTATGTCGACAAAGTTTTGGTGTTTTATTTTATTTTCGCCATGAGTGTGGAAAGGAAAAGAATTTTTGAGATATTTATTGTTGACATGTACAGCCTTGTTCGAACCAGTAGATCCCGAGATTAGCGCGTTCAAGTAAACAAATAAACAAATTCATTAGCTTTATAATATTACAAAACGCTATGTTTAAGCTTTAAGTTTATAAGCATAGCGTTATAAATAAACATATAGGTTTTAAATAAAAAACAAACACACACACAAAAAAAGAGTAGCGGTCGAGAAGCTTTGATAAACTGTTACGGATTTTTCTGATGATGTTCACGTAAATGATTTACACAGATAACATAATACTATACATATTAGTAATGATTTATGATTTCCGACCATTTCAAATAAATATAAGAAATCGGCCATATGCGAGTCGCGCCGACGCAGAAAGGGATCCGTATCATGATTATATTCAATTCCTAGAAGCGTTGGTTATACAATAATGTATAGTATAATTCATATTGATAATTATAATTATATTCAGCCATTTTGCTTTTATTTAGCCCTACGCTTCCGTATACATTTGTAGTGCAACTTTTACAAATGCTATTAATGTAACTACTAACTCAATGTCGGAGAATTTCTAGATTATTCTACATATTAACGGACTATCGGTGCCTTTTGGAATTAATTGAGAAATTTATAAAGAGTAGAATATAGTATTGTATTTTGTTACCGTGCCGTGCGTTCGCCGTGGGTAAATTAATCATTATTGCTTAGATAGCAATAATGATTAATTTCCCCTTAAAAACGTTATCTACTGCTCCTACCTCTTACATACTGAAGGAAATTATAATTATTTTGTTTATTTTGAAAAAAAAAATAGATGGAAATTTTGGTATAAATATATTTATTACTTCATGTTGTAAGAATGTAATATTTGATCTAAATAGTCCACGACACGTAAGATGTTCTTAAAGTTTCATTCAAAAGCGCCATACGATAGTCGAAGTCAAAGCTGTGTGATATGCTTATCGTTTTAGATTAATGATCTTTTCACAATTCCCTCAATACATGGTTTTAAAATGACTAGTAGTGTATTGTACTATAAGAAAAGAAAACAAACTCAAGAGCTGGCCGGAGAGGCTGCCAAAAAAAAATGGGATTGAGTTTTATGAAGTATATTGAAGTGAAGAATATTGAATCCAGAGGTATTCGTTTGTATTAGATTAGTCATGGAGGTTTTAGATTACCCTAGTAATTTATAGGAACGATAAAACTCCGACAACCGAAAGTAATTTTTTTTTTATTTTAGTTTATAGCTTTGAAATGCATTGAAACGCTTTGAAAATGAATAATAAATTTTTAAAGAACAAAGAAAATTGATCACTATGCGGGATTTGGAAAAAAATGATTACCGTAAGTAATTGTCAAATATTAAAAACTTCTAGATAGAATATATATAGTTTTCATATAATAATAAAATCGAAGACCCATATTTAATCAAAGGTAATTCTATATATAACCTCCGGTACAAATATGCAGCAAATAAAAAATAAGTGTCTTTATACTAGTTAGAACCAGTTTTTCGCTGGAATAACTATTTAAGTACAGCCATGTCCAAACAAAAAGAACAATATGAGAAAAAGTCAATCTGTAACCGAATGTGAGTCAAAAAGCTTATCTACAACAATGCTGTACATTGCTTGTTCCGTAATGAAAAATAATCGTATGGAAAATATTATAGTACTTAAATAGAGATGTACGTCATAATGGATTCAAAGATTCATTATAGGTCGAAGTTAATTAAAGTACTTCGAAATTAAGTGAGCCGTTTCAAGTCCAGTTCCGCGTAATGTCCTAATCATTGTGTATTCAATATACATAGAATGTTATACATTTATTTTGCGGATCTCCTGTTTGATATGTCAATACAGGACACAATATACGTGATTATGTTTTATTCATATATCATTCGATACACTTAATATGAGGTATTATGTAGGCTTTAACTCCCTACTAATGTTATAGTTAGAAACGAGAAAGTGATTAGTACGAAGTGTTTATTATATGTAGGGTGAGGTTAGGTTTAAGTCTACGATTGTCTTAGAATCTTTAAAATGGTTTACACAGAAGGCATGAGTCGAAGACCAGTGTCTTTAACAATTATAGTGGTAGAAAAATGTCACAATATGAGAGGTGTTTATTTAAATACTAACCGAAGTAGACTCCAAGTAGTTCAAAGACTCCGATTACTGACGTTTGGGAAAAATAAATTCTCGGTAAAATACAAAACAACGACCGTTTGTGTACAACATAGTAAATACTCTTGCTAGCTTTGGCCTGCAGCTGTGGTTTGAATTGTAAATCAAAACTAGTCTACCAGAAGACACATAAAGTTACATCGGTCCAACCGTTAAGTGACAAATACACTCATAGTGAAAATACGTTACTCTCTATGTATAAAAAAGTAGATAGGATTCTAAAAGTTTAATCTTAAATATGATTTGAAAGACAACCAAATTAAACAAACGTAGGTTTTATTTTATACAAAATAAATATATTCGCGCATACCAATATAGTAGCTGTTAACTATCCGATAAGTGTGAAAATGCAATCAAGTAGAAAAACTGATACATTAAAGCTCATTAGACGGATGAAGGTGACTGCCATATCATTTACATACTATTTGCGGACAAGTGAGATAAATAACTTAATACATCGATAAAAGGCGATAATTAACATGATAATTATGTATACAAAATACCTTTATACTCTTATTTTTTGTGTACACTTATTGACTGAGTGTTATATTCACAGCTAATAAGGATTTTGAAGCTGGACCGCATTGGGCGTCAAATAAATTAAGAACTCTCATTAAAACATTATAAAAAATAACGTACTTCAATATTGTATTAAAAGCTTGAAATTAAGCAAAGATGTAGTTACTAGAAGACATCTCCTAATAACGAATTTAGCAGGAAGAGATGGATTATGGTATCAAAAGGCTCTCGTGTTTTATACGATAGTCCTGCAGTGTTATAAACTCTACAATCTTGTAAACAAGTGTTAAAAAATCGCTAAGATTTTTGTATATGGCAGTTTTAAAAGTCTCAAAGATCTTTCGTAAATTTGTATGATAGTGCTGCATATGCAGTCGTTTATAGTCGTAGGCAATAAGGAACTATTTTTAAAGTTCTATTAATTAAATGTTAAGTAAGTAAAGAAACGAATGGTAAAATAACTACCTAATTATTATATAACTTCATTATTTGCTAGCTGCTAAGATTTGAAGAAATTACGTCACATATAACAAAGCTTTACAAAAATTATCAACACTTGAGAATCTACTGCTCTTAAAAACAAAAGAAAATGACAGAATACCTAGAAAAAGTAATTATCAATTTACATCGTCTGTTCATTTATCAAGATAATATATATCTGAATGGAATAAAGGCTGACGTACTGAGTCATTCATAACTACATACCTACATTTGATAAGAAAAACACAGCGTTCCTACTTCCCAGAAATTTATTTTAAACTATTCGTTGACGCATGGCTTATAAGTGTATTTTGTTTGTGGTAAGTTTATAATATGGTCAGCGCAAACCTTCCTATCTTCTCTTGTTTATTTGTCAATTTATTGTTCTGAGAATAACACGTAAGTTGTAGTAGGTTAATGTAAATGTCTATGATTTTTCTATTCGTTTCTTTACAAATTGTAACATGTTGCACAATTAAACCGTAAGCTTAAATGTTAGTGGTAAAAAAATAATCGAATTTGATTCTGTTATGTATGGCTGAATGATTTTAAGGCTTCGGTCCTAGTATTTTATGTCTTTTATAAGTTTAGAGGATCATAACGGCTTCAATTATTACTTTAAACCTAAAACGAGAAAGACAAGCATCTTTTTTGGATAAAAATTTGTATTCAAATGCTACTTTCTAGAACCATCCATTTATTTCAAATATAACGCTCTAATATTAAGTAAAACAGATAATTTTTGCAAATTACTATATGAGGTAAAATATTTTATCTAATTGCTACAAGAACAGTTTCAACTATTTACTTCTGAAACAGTCATTCCAAATTAACCTTGAACTATTAAATAATGTATAAAGAAACATTTTATTAAAACAAAGCTGTGAGCACTTTGTGTCCGTTTCTGCTATGGGTTATAAAGCGATGCCGGGGGAAAAGTACTAGCTCGTTCAAATGGAAAAGGGGAAGTCCAAGTTAATGTCACCTGGCAATTATTTACTTGAGGAATATTCCAGTTCCGAGAATACAGAGGAAAAAATTAATTGAAAATAGGTCGTTCGCTCGCTTGGAAGATTTTTTTACAAATAACCGCAAATATAATGACGTACATAATCTACTACCTATGTACAAAAGTTTTGAAACGCTTCTAGAATATGTATTAATAATACAAATGCGAAAGTTACTCTATCTGTCTATATGTCTGTCTCTTATTCACGCCTAAACTATTTTGGATGAAATGATATGCTTTATATGTATTTGTTATAAAGACAGTTTGAAACATCAGAAAGGACAGGTAGGCTGTATTCTGGAAATCCCACGGGAACTGTAACTATGTAAGATATCTTGTGATGTGACTACGCGTGCGAAACTGCGGGAAAACCTAGTTTGTTATGAATACTTTTAACTGATCTCAAAATAGACTCAACTGACCCATAGACTATTTAAATTTATTACGCATTATTTTTAACACTAATTTATTTTTTCTGCTCTGTGGTTTAAATAATATGTAAAAATTTCCAGCTTTGGTATGAAATAATAATTATCGTACAGTTAAACTGCTTAAATAACTAATTAGGTAGTTAGTTTAACCATTTAACTAAAATCTGCAGTAAATTGATTTGATGGATCGCCTGAAAGACTTTAAATGGTTAATCAACCATACATTTTATAGTCTGATTATTGACTGATTATAATACTTTCGGTCATAGCACCCATTGCTATAAAGACGAGGTCTGTATTACTATACTTATATATACTCACTCTCATAGTCAAATGAAACATTGGATTATACGTGTAATTTAATTATGTATGATTCGATCTTTTTCTACTATATGCATTGATCAAATATCGGTCAAGTAGCAGCCTTTTTAATTACTTGTATTAGTAATTGAATTGTTATATAATTACTTAAAATTAAACTCTAACGGTTTAATAACATACTTTATGTAAAACCTGCGTGTGATTTGTAAAAAGTAATATGTTTGGAATGAGTTAATTGCCAATTGTATGAGGTACGAGGTATTTCTTCTGTTTAAAAATTGTTTATTTTTTAATTTGCATTAGCTCACGGTTTCACATCAAATTATCGCGCAGATGGCATGCCGAAGTAAAAAGTAAAAATTTTTTGAAAATACCCAAGAATATCCGTCATGGGCTGCCATTAAATAAGCAAGTTTTGTAGAGTTATAGTATTACTTATAACAGTTGACAGTTTTATAGAACCGCAGTGCATTCTGAAGAATGCCATTTCATAATTGAATGGTACAACCATAGTTTCTTTCATAGATAATAGTGTGAAGTCCCGTGTCCCCTAGTGGGGTATGGGGCAGATGATGTACATCTGTTTCACTGATCGATTTTCTTTAGGGACAAGTAGGTGATCAGCCTTCTGTGTCCTGCCAGACCGAGACATTTTTTTTTTGTGCGTCCCCACCGGGATTTGAACCCAGGACCCCTCGGTTCTATGCTCACGCGTTAACCACTGTACCAAGGAGGCGGTTCATAGATTATAGTCTACTGTATATGTAGATCACCATTTTTTGACTCCTGCAATGTCGTGAATAGATAACATATAATCTGACTGTTACGATCTTACATAACATATATGTCGCCCTAAGATTGTCAAAATATAGTATTTGCTTGCATTTAACGTATACATGTGGGAGTCGAGCGAACTTCGGGACGAATTGGGCCGGCTGGCTTAATATACTGTATACTGTATATAATACTGTATGTACCTAGAGGTCCAAGTCCATGAATAATCAAGGTATGTTAAGTTAGGTAGTTTTGTTTGCAGTTTCGTCCGTGGTACATATATAGCTATAACGCTCAGTGAACTTGCAGCTCTCCAATGGTAAAAGAATTTTTCAAATCGGTCCAGCAGTTTTTTGCGCTAAAACGTTATACACACGCAAAAACACGAAAATACAAAAGTTTCCTTTTTATAACAAAGACTGTTTTTGTCCGTTCTTTGTACATATGGCGTTTTTTCATCAAACAGTATGTAATATGACACATAAAAATAATTATTCTGGCCCTTTAGCGTTATTAGATTGTACAATAGCCATTTCAATTTATATTAGTGCTATAAAAACTCCAGTCATGTACACTCGTTTTGCACTACGAGGCTAAGGTCTGCATTGTGTTTGGTGCAGCAAATTTAATACGCACAATTAAACATTTTATTGCTCATGTTGAATAATTGATAATTAATTTAATAATTGATGTAGGAGATCTAACAGTTATATTTTTTTTTCAGGTCTTATGAGGTTTTCCTAGTACCTTATCTGCGAAAGGAATCGTTTCTGTAGTTTAACTGTATGCGTAATTATGTTTTTGATAATTAATTCTAAAATATGGGAAATCCCTTTACTGCGGCGTTTACTTAAATCTGTGAAGAGAGATATATCCGCCGTAAAAACCCCACTTCAGATGGTAGATATAGAACTCTCACGTCACATTGTTAGTTGTCATGTTCCTCGGCAATGGCTTGACCGATGTTCATGAAATTTTACAGGTACATTAGGTTGATCTGAGAATAGGTCGTGCAAGGTCTTTGTGTATGTCCTTAGGACTCTAAATATCTTCATTCTATCCGTTACGTAGTTTTTTTTATTATCTACTGATCAGTTTTAAAATTTTGCAGTCCATATATTACTATGAGAATATTATCGCTATCATATTGCGCGTAATTATTTAATTTTAATCTTTGTTTATAAAGGTATTATGTAAAGTTAGTGTTAAACAAAGAAAATATTAATTAGTTTCTTTTGATCACTTTAAATTGCTAAACAATATTAGCATCAGTATTTTCCCATCGCGTTATCAAGCATTTCTCTGTTTATTATTCAAATGAACGAGTAAAAAGCGAGATCTAATAAAGTGAACAATGGATCATCTCAACAATTGCTCTCAATAATATACATAAATGACTTTTTTACCTCGCCCTAGTAATGAAGTGTCCTCCCTTATTGTCACGCAAACTGCAAAGTAAGGCGCACTTGACAATGATTTTATTTAGATGATATTAGGGCTGTCTTTTCATCAAATTCATACTTAAATATTTTTTTTTCTCGTTAACAGTTTAACACTTTATAAATTGGATTAAAAACGTGTAATATGTAAATTATAATTAGTTAAATAACAACCTTGAATCGTTAGTGCGAAGGATTTTCTATAGCAAATATGAATAATTGACTTTATAAGCGTACAAAATAGAATATGAAAATGCATCTGTATTATTCAACGTCTCGAACCTAATTATAAAATTATCTTGTCTTAATCTAGTTGATTGAATAGTTACAACTATGATAATTTATACAATAGGAATATAATCTAGAATTGAACGTGTGGCAGCCCTGACTGATTAAGATGTCGTAAGTCGCGGTGACCTTAGTTATGTGATGTTAAATAACTTATTTTTTTACCTTTACGTTCCGTTGTGGTTAATTCAATGTTGATGTAATAATTTGTTTTTGAGATAGGTATATATACTATTTCTATGTCATGATAGAAGTATCTTAATGAGCTGATTTGAATAAAATAATGAAGATTGAATAGAACGCATATTGTTTTTTAATATAGATTGTATTTGTTGTTGATAAATGTTCAAATTATATAATATAAGGAATCTTGCATAGTTATTATCGTTATAATATCTAATATTTCTAACCAGATCTACAAAACACACATTCAATATGATGGACTTTAAAATCGGTTTTTTCATAAAAATAAAGAAAAAAAAAACACGTTAGTATTGTGGATTTTTTTATATTTAAAATTTAGATAATATACGCATTCACCAAACGTTTTTTTTTTTTTATTGACATGAGCGAATTTGAGGTAATATACGATATATTTACAATAAGACGACATGGAGATCAATTGTGTTGAGGTTCTGAGAACAATCAAACCATTGTTCTAGCATATACGATAACAATTTTACACTGAATCACTTGCAGATGTTGATTATGTCCAATGATTTTGTATCAATTACGTCAGTTTAATCTTCTTGTATATGATTTTAAAGACACCCGTAATCATCCTACTTAGAATTTCCATTTATTACATATTGACGAGTACACAAACAAATTGTTTCACTTTTGACTTAACATAGCTGTTCATTCAGCATATCTCTTGCAAATAAGTAGATATTAACACTGTATCTTGTATCAAAAAATCTTGATATCATTCTCAGCAGGTTGAACATTAAAACTCACAAATTCACAATTCCACTTTTTTTTAATCCAATGTATCTCGTTCCATTTTTCAAACATAAGACTCGACGGTCACGTAAGAGCCTCCAGGAAGGTTCGAGGCGTATGGTCAGTTCTAAGGTAATTCTATTGTTTTTATTTTTTAATAATTTCTAAGTATCGTGACTGAGGGTGCCGTGCGTCGCCTTGATCTGTCGCCCTGACTCCAAACAACAAGGTAAAACTTTTCAGTTTATGCAACGATAGCAATCTGGATATTTCGCGGCCGTGAAGTGAGACTGCAAGACGCGAAAGCGTCGAATATCTTGTAGGTCTTACTGGAACGAATATGGGATGCTAGTGAATTATTTGTACATTCGAACATTTGGGATCTTACAAAAAAAGATTAAAAGGAATAATTATATTATCATTTCGATCATTAGATCGAACGAACGTTATGAATGTGTAATATTAATAAGATTTAACTAGTCTCTACCCACTAGTCAGTAGTCGGTAGAAGTCAATATTATGATTTTACATGGTTTTTTTATTATTTGAGTGTATATTATACGTTTAAAACCAGAAAATATTGTGTGTTCTAGCAGATTGTTTTCTATTAATTTCAAATGGTGCTATTCAATGGAACTAACTAACTTACTATATAGATTGGGTTTTTAAAATACCAATTAGTACCATAGGTGTAAAAGGGTAAAGTTTAGTAGTTAGTTTAGGATAATACTACCTATTTTTTACACAAGATGGCGCTGTATTAAATTATAGTGTTTATTAATCCACGTAGATTGCGATATGATGCATCTAAAATTAATATATAAAAAATATCACCTATAAATTTAACTAAATTAAATTTTAATTAATTTTTTAAATAATAATGCGTTACAATACAAAAAAGAGTACCGCGCATATACATAGATAGGTTATAATGACAAGGAATAAAGTGTTGTTATCATGAAAGATAGCTAATGTCTATGGTTATTGAAAAAATTACGTACTGTTTTCACGTTTTACAAAAGATATTAGGTTCACATATTAATACGCTACTTTAAGGATGAAAGAAATGAACGAAAAATACTTTATTGTACAGCATAAAATCTTCAATTACAAGGGACGAAGGGTAACTTCTTAGGTAAGGTCTTATCTCTATAAGCGATCCCTCCCAGACAAATACTTAACTACTATGGTGACTAGACTAGACTTTACTATACTGGCCGATGATTATACAAACATGATATATCATCATCTTCAATTGTTCCCACTGTAGGGACGCAGGCCTCCTATGAGGGTTGAGGCCTTCTGATATGTTAATAGAAAAATCCATGTTTTAAATTTCGAAGGGTTCAGATTTTATTTCCGAACTAAGATATTTTTTTATGAAGAAATGCAGTTTTCGCAGCAGTTTTGTTGCAATCTAAATGTAGTTCTCCGTTTTCAAAGTTTATGCAGCGCGGTGATAATATTTTGGTCAGTATCTTTGCATTTTTGTAATGAATCCTTGCTAAATAGCATGAAAATTTCCATGAAACATGAAAAATTGTATGTAATAGTAATTTTTCATGCGATTTATCTAGGAATCCTAGCCTGCTAATATGCATGAAATCGTTGGAGCCGTTTCCGACTGATATGAAAATTCTTATAAGAATTGCTCGTTTAAAATGTTTCGTTACAAATAAACAATTTTGAATTCTTTTTGTATTAAAATCTATATATTTATTTTATGTATTTAAAAATAACAAAGCTCCATTTTGTGAGTTATATATGATTCTTACAAACTATGTTAGTATGCCTCGAATACAACAATTATATTGTATCAAATACCTAGCAGTCAGCCAGGTATTAGACACATCATCAAGATCACGAACCGGGTTATTAGAATTTATATATTTAGGTTTAATATAAGCGTTGTCTAATTCGTGCCAATTCTCCATAATCACAGTTAATTACTTTCTATTCCCCTAATATCTTATAAAGTCAATACAATGTTGCATTGAGAAAATGAAATGAATGAATTAAAGATATCGTGATCAACTGTCTGAGGAAAATGATGAACGTCTCGAAGGAAAATTGAAATGATTAAATAAGTAAAATGGACTTAACCTTTGCTATTCGAATACCGTTTCCCATTGATGCTTTTCCTAGTAACAATTACTGCCATTCATTACAATAATCTGTGCTAAACATGAAAACAATTGAGATTAGAATTTATGATTCGTTAATTAATCGCAATGGATTAATTGTGTTATTGTCAGCCTATTACTGTCGTTTGTTATAATTTTTTATTACTAATAGTTTGTAGGTCGAGGATGTTTAACTACATATATAATAAAATATCGGCCGTCTTCGTCCGTGGTGTGTTCTCTGTATAAGAACCTTATTTGTGCCTTAACAAAACGTTAAAAAAGTTAGTTGAATTTGTAGAGCCGACTTCGTGTTTAACGCTTAGCAGCATATTTGGCAATACATTTTTATTTACATAGATACTGATAAAAAAACATTATTTAATGATAAAAGTATCTCATTTGTGTTACTTGCTTTGATACAGAGTATATGTAAGAAATTATTTAAACCTGGCGATCGTAATAAGGATAATAAAATAAACTCATGTAATTATTGTACCGGTACCGACCCTTGATCAGTGAACAAGTTTGAATTGTATTTGTCTATCGGGCCGAGAGAAATCGATATTAAAGGAGTATTTACATACAAACATACAGATGAAGTTGATAAGCGCGATAAAAAGGAAAACTGAATCAACATATACTTGATATATTACTATTATAAACTTTTAAATTTGCTCTACGCTTCATAGATGATGTGTTTAAGCACAGACTGCTTCCTCCAAATCATTGTAACCGCCGTAAGATTACAAATACCGTGAGAATATAACTCGCGTGATCTGTCGACAAAATTTTGATCCCATACATTTGCTTGTAATTAAATGCATTATTCTTCTACTATAATACGAATACATCGCAGTTGAGTGTTTATACCATTTTGCTTTTGCAAAGCGTCGATCAGGGGGTAACCATACCGTGTTCAAGCAGTATTAATTCCAGTGCGGGATAGTGATGGCGCTGGACGAGATATGTAGCTTTTTCTTTGTACCACACTGGAATAAGTACTGCTTTTAGACGTCACGGTTTCGCCCTAGGTGCAGATTGCGAGTCTACACTACGAGTGATTTAACAAACAATATGTATATAATATATGTATTAAATTGAGTAGGATATCAGAGTAGACTAGACATTTGTCGAAATCTTACATTCTCGTGGGAATCTAGCCCGATTCTAATCTAACTGTATTAACAATTTTGCTGTGACATAATATAAGTAAAGGAATATATGTAATAACTAGTTAAAATACTTAAGTTAAGGAAGAGCGGGTCCTCCTGACACAGGTTTTTTCTTAAACTTACTAGGAGGTCCCTAATACTCCATATTTTGTAAAGTTGGAAATGAAATAAACTATTTTGATTAAAAAAATAAACTATTTTTTTTAATAACATAAGCTCATTGAAACATTTGTGGGTCCAAGAATACTAATTAAGTGTAAATGTACCTAACACTAAAACCACAACGTTGATACATTTTTAATAACTCATGTTATCGTTAAGATATGGTTAAAACATATTGCCCGTTTCGTGTCAAATAACTGATTTCCGTGGAAATTATATTAAATATTTGTTACCACATTTAGTTTTATATTTACTATAGGAAACGTTTTGATATTGTGGCATTATTAGTAGATAAGAGGACCTGAATTTTACTGAGATAAATTATCTTTTTTCGGAAATACATTTAATACGGACATACTTAAACTTGTTTTTCCGATTTGTCACATGCATAGTATAAAGTACATTTAAAACAATAATATGTATGTCTCAATATATGGACGGACGAATGGACCCTGTAACACAGGTTTTATCCTAGCACAGGGATCATTTTTTAAAAAAAGAAGCTATAAAATTCTAATGTACCTACATAATTCATGTAACTTAATGTCTGCAGTGTGTTTCTTGTTTGGTTCAAATAAACTTATTTTTACTTTTATTTTTTTATTTTATTATACTATTTCAGTGGCCCGTATCAATTTCATCAAAGTCCCACGTCATCATTTATTCCCTTCGCCAATCCTTTCCTTATCCCTGACTCCTTTAACATGGAAAGCGTATTTGCGCCATGTTCATGCAGTTGCCCGCTATGACATAAAAAATCAAACAAAGTTTGTGATAATTACATAGAAATATATTTATTTGATTGTTACGTATATGTGTAAAATGTTTATGGCTATATTCCAAGGGACCTTTTTAATTTTTACCAAAGATATTTGCTGTTATATTCATCACGCATACAGATGAATACGTTATAAGTATATTATGTTTCTTGATTCAATAGAAGCTATAGAAAGATAACTGTTGTTCCGTTTATCCCGGACTTTCCCAACTAATATACAGTATACTTATTAAGAAAGCAGAACAGAAGGAACCAGTTCCTTCAATTATAGAGCTTGCACATTATGTATGGGTAAATCCCATGGAAAGACCCAAGCATTAATCCCAAGCCTCCAGGTTCTATAATTAACGACGCTTCGTTTAAAAATTATTTCTTGTTTATCATAATGCATAAGAACTCACTCACACAAATGCGTAAAATAAGACTAGAAGGAGGGTCCACAACAGTGTCCGCCTGTAAAAGAATCACAGTTTTTCGTTAAACAATTTTAACCAAATACATTTACTATATATGAGCTAGAATTTTGATTAAATAAAATATGATCATCATAGAATTAAAGTCCATGACGGAATAGTAATGTGTGACTTACTTCTTAAAAAAGTCCACTGAATACAACAATATATGTACCTAGATTTCATCATTCTCACCCCAGAGAATATCACACAATATAGATTTCCTAAAGCATTTAATAGAATTCCAATTATTATTTGACATTGTGCAATATAAATATTTTGCGGTATCATATAAAATATATATTTGGAGCAGAAGAATTTTAACTTCATGCATAAATCAGTATCCTACCAGTTTATTTCATAATTATATACTTTGGGAAAAAAAACCGATGTAATAAAATTAACGTTTTAGATGATTTCCTAATTGATTTAATTTCAATATGTTGACGGCGTGACGGAGCTATGAACCTTCTGTAAATGTAAATTTTGATTTCTCTGCAAATTGTATTTGTTTATTTTATCGAGACCGAATTATTTTCGTCCGCAAGGTTAGAATGTACAAATTGACAAATTATCGTTTCAAAGAAAATGTTAAAGCGATAGATAATATTGCGATAAATTAACAAAAACAAGAATATATTGCGTGTAAAAAAAAAATTTATTTAACCTGTAAATATAACGTTACATAAGAATCAATTAAGTTCACGATAGATTTATAAGTTTTAGACGGTTTAGTAAAATACGGAATCCAGATATTTAGGTACTAAAGGTATACCAACTCTGTATAAAAAATCACGAGAAAGTGTGCCTAGACGCCATTTCATAAATATTAGGCTAAACCGACACATGTTGAGAAAAGACCTAATAACACAGCAAAATACTCAAACACCACTGATTTAAAAAAACACCTAAGAACTTTATAAAACAGTTTTTTTATTTGTAGGTAAGTGAAACACTGTTCTACTATCATTGTAACCTAAAATTAATAAATCTATCAATTTCCTTGAGGTATTACGTGAAAACGCAATAGCAGGCCACCTCGACTTTGAATCCAAAACATTACAACAAATTCACCGTTGTCAACACGTTAAATTTGACCTTTAACTGAGTGTGTTAACGTCTATATAATTCTAATAGTAATAATTTCATGGAAGCCTAACTCGTCCTTGACTTCAGCGCATTATGTGCCGATTGTAGTCAGAATATCGTGAGTAAATTATATTCATACATACAAAAATATTGATTACACATTACCACACATACACTTGAATTGCATTTTTAAAATATTGTGGTGTAATTTTTATACTGTTTGTTTATAGCTATAAACAAACCGGTCCAACGAGATACATAAGTTCGTAATAAAATTAATTTGTAAACAAATAAGAGTATAACAGTAAATTAAAATGCAACAGACTGTAAAAGGAAATGATCGCAAAATGCTCAAGTCACGTTCTTTTTGTTTAAGACAAAGATTGATTATAATGTTTTATTATGCGTGAAAACAGAAGCGAGCCGTTTTCAATTTTGCACTAGCTATTTTAACGTCTATTTGAAAAAAAAAAATTAACATTTTATAGGCCGGAAATGAAACGCAAACGTGTTAGCTGTCACGTACACACTTATATTACGTATTATGCAATACAATTAAAATTGAGTTTTTTATTATGATTGTCTCGTACTCAAGCAACATACGAATGTACATCGTTTTGGTTTGACGAATAATTCAATCATTTACGCGCGTACTTCACTTTCCGCAAACAAAAGAGAAACTTAAACAAAAGAATCGGAACGCTATTCCGTTTTCGAAAAGATAATCTAACGCGCAAGGCTTTTTGTATTCAAAGTGAGAAATTAATTTGTACAAACATGCAATTAAAGGCCAAGTCAATGGCATGTGCGAAGGTTGTCCAAATTTGCAGGCTTCGAGGGTTAAAGTCAAGGTTCTTCGCAAGCGGCGGTGAAAGTCAAGGCTGGTTGGGTTCTGTGTGCCCACAATCTTACATAATCCATATACATACTACATACATGTAAATAGATTTTTATATTTTAATGTTTGAACTGTCTGCTTTCCTAAAGTACGTTCCTAAGGCATAGACGCTCTCCCCCGCTCTGTAATTCACAGAAATATTTTTTTAAATAACCTACATTCAAAAATAATAATTTAAATTGAATAAAAATTACACAATAATATAATAATACAGGCCGTCGGTTAAAATATAGATAACGTGAGTGAGGTAATAACAAAACTTGTTTTTGAGCAAAGTGGATAATTTAGTTTTAAATTACTCTAAATATTTATGTAAAAATGTTTTATGTAATACTAACGATGAATCTTAAAATTAAATAGAGCAATGATATACATCATCATGATCATAATCAGCTCATATAATATCGTAATGCAGGAACATAGACTTCCTAGGAAAATTTAGGCCATATTCTATCATACTGGTCAAGTAAGGGTTGATGACACATGTCGTCCAACTTTAAACTAGGAGATGCCGGTTTCCTCACAATATTTTCCTTCGCCGTTTCGAACTGTGGTTCACTGAGCAGACAAATTGACAAAGTTTTCCATTGAAGTCCGAGGTTCTCAGTACTGCACTACACCCCATATATACGAGTATTAAAAATCGTATTTGGAAAGGAAAGCAATTATGCTTTAATAAGGCAAAGGCAAGCAATTAGCTTGTGGACAAACCTTATGGACTCAATCTAACTAAGAAAATTCAAAATCTATTTATAGATTTGGAATTTTCTTATTCCAAAATCTTTATCGACGACATCAATCGAATATGTAAGAATATATAGATAAGAATACATTTTAATCAAATATTTCCTTTCAGTTCCTTCATTGTAAAACTAGCTGCGCCGCGTGGTAAAAGCAATATTTAAATACCTGACTAGCTGCACCGGCAAACGCTGTTCTGCCTTACTCTTATCATTTAGGGGTATGAAAAATAGATGTTGGCCAATTTTCATACCTACCCGATATGCACGCAAAATTTCATGAGAATCGGGCCAGTCGGTTAACTATCTAACATTGCGACACGAGAATTTATATATATAGAGAAGAGACGTCTTATTTAAGTTTCATCAATATCCATTCAATAGTTTTTACGAGAAAGGAACAAACATCCATAATCCAATAAAGATTTTCGCGTTTATAATATTAGTCAATTTAATATCTGGTACAAAGGTGGCATCCAAACTCTTTTAAGTCGTTTATGAATAAATATTACAATTATCTTATGTAGATAGGAGTATATAAAAGCCAAACCCGCTTGGCATATTGAGATGGAATGTTGTAAGGAATTATATTATTATTAGCAAACATCGGGTAAGAAAGAATTTTGCAATAGGACCGCATTAAAGGCTTCTAAGGGCAATATCTAAAGAAATATCTAGAATCACATGACATAAAACAAGAAAGAATTGTGTGGGCTAATGAATCTACATATTACACCAATACTATTATATAAAGACAATTAATACTGGATGCTTAAACTTTTGATATAGACAGGAAGGCACAAATTATGTGACTATTTTAGAACTACTAAAAAAAATAAATGACCGGCATCCCGGATCCTTATAAGTATACAAAATTTAAATAAAATCTGTCTGTTTAAAGTGGGTCAATATCGAGTCTAAAGGAGTCGGTTACATATACTAACAAATAAACTTACGCACATAGAAACAAGCTATTAAAAGCGTGTTAAGGAACACTAAAATTTAGAAATATTTCTTTTTCTAAATTGTCATAGTCAGTTGACAACTAAGCTACAGAACACAATGAAACAACGCCTATAAAAATGAGACGAAATATAAATGTGGAGTAATAATTTAAATACACGTAAATACTTTTTAATATATATCTTGCGTATGCAAAGTAGTAAAAAAAGTGAAGGTCTATTTTTATCGTCTATTCGAATTGGCTTACAATAAGCTCTCATATTTGAGTTGAAACGTTCGCGTGGTTTACAAGGATAGTTGTTAAAAATAGAATAACGTTCTTAACTTTTATAATGTGAATTGTAGCCTTTGTACTAGAAATATGCTATTTATTAATACAATTATCTATAAGACTTAAATATTCATACTTTGTATGAAAAGCTCGTAAAAAGTAACCGATAACATTGATATTTCAAATTTTTTCACCACTTATGCTTCCCCAAAACATCATCCTATTCGCTCAGTGCGAAGCCATGGTGGGGAGAAACTGATTTACCGTCAGCGCTACCCGTGGCTATATCCGAAACTA
>NC_052122.1:9660613-9791145 GCF_012273895.1 Zerene cesonia | reverse complement strand
TCAATACTTAGTAAAATATATTACAATAGCCCCCTGTAGTTCAAACGTACCATGGCGCTGAAGTCGCGCACAGAGCGATATCGATACATTTGGTTTCAAATATTCGTATATTTAATACTAAATACATTTTTACCAACATCTTGAAATAAATAAATCAAACACTAAACTGCTGTGGCATATTACGCGTTATTTAAATTTATAACTAAGTAAATCATTAACACGGCTAACAAGATCACAGGGCTAATATAAAACCGTGATAACCTATGCATATTGATATAAATCAATTACAATGAGCATACATTTATTCTTAATGAACTCGAGCGTGCCATAGAATTATTATTAGCCGCATGTATATGCTGATCGGGAAAAGATAATTAGTGAAGTCGATTACCGGTTCAATTTACAAATTCGCATAATCACAATGTCAATTTGCATATATGAGTCCAGCGTGCCTTAACTTGATTTGTGTTATGCTAATGCCGGAGAAAGATTTTTTTGACACGTAGTAAGAAGTCGATATCCTACTAATATTATAAATGCGAAAGTTTGTAAGGATGTGTGTGTGTGTTTGTTACTCTTTCACGCAAAAACTACTGAACCGATTGCAAGGAATTTTGGTACAGCTCAGCTGGAAAACTGGAATAACATATAGGCTACTTATTATCCCGATGTTCTTACGGGATAAGGGTGTAACCGCGGAGCCCAGCTAGTTTTTTTATAACGCAAACTCTTTAACGTCCAGTGGAAATATATCATCAGTAATATAATTTCCAAACAAGGGGTTTATGTTTTATTTGCTTATCATTTTAAGAACCGCAAAATTCATGATCTGGGTAATCTTTGAATAATGAAATATTTGTATTTATTCAAAAACTTAAGTTCATTATTCCATCGCAGGCGTCCCACCAAGTGCAAGTTAGTGCAGTAAATTTCTCATGACGTTCAACTCTTTCGTGGATCACCTTTTCCAGATTAAAGAACATTCAAGTTTTAAAAATGTGCCCCGTCACCGTATGTACAAACTAATTTACGCTATAAGACCCGCTGTTAAAAACTGTATAAATGTCGAGATGACGAATAAGCCATCGCGCATTTGTTACGATTCATTTTAAATTAGTTCTAGGTTTTATTTTATTGGCGTAATTTGCGCAAGTGTACGTTTTATGGTTAATCGTATTTAAATTGATAGATTTTAATGTCAATTAATTTTCCTGTTCATATTAATTTGCCCGTGAGGTATTGACTAATACTAATCTTGATTTTACAAGAATAAAATTTAACTAAATGTAATATACTTAGATATAAAAAAAAACTTTTCAGAAACTTTTCTATCATGAAAATTTACACTACAAGAATGCTCATGATATCTTTTACTACCTTCATGTAAGAATACCAACTCTTATTGTTTGGTTTAGGCAATCATGATAATATCAAATCATACAATGAAGTTATAGCTACCAAGATCCTACACGAGCTTTAATTACTGTCGATACTGTCATAACTAATACTGATATTAGGTGCGGTTTGATAGTCAATAAAAAAGGGTATAGATAAGGGGGAAACGCCAAAAATCCCATACTCTAGTGTAAATATATCTAATAATTTATGATATAAAAGAATACATTTTTCAGTGATTACCTACGTACAATCGTTCCCCTTGACCAAAGTGGACGTGCGTAAAATAGAGCAATAAGGTACAATAATGGTTAATAAAATTGATATAATAAGATTGGAATGAGTTTAAACTAGAGGTTATATACATGCATATTTGCGTGAATGATAAATAATAATGAATGATAAATATTTAAGCATCTTTTACTTCTGTGATTGGACTGGAGTCGGGATTCGATTAAGTCTAATCAAATCCCGGCTGCAGAATTCTGAAATAACTCTTTAAGTTCGCGTATTAAAGATATATAAACATATTTAATCAAAACGAAAATTGGAGTGACAAGACAGAAATATTGTATGTTGATATGCGAAATACTAGAATCACGAAGTTCTCGTCAAAGTCGTACGCAAACCTTATTAGATCGAAATAGAAGTACGTATATTGTGAATAATTCAAGTTATAATAAAGCGATTGTCTGTGTGAAGTACACCCACACACAAAACATGACAAACACGTAACAGGGAATAGGAATAGGAAACAGAAAATATAAATAATTATCTTATCAGGATCATGTAAAACGCTGTAGGGCTGTATATTTACGTTATTTGTTTGTATAAATTAGTATTTTGTATTCACTATAAAAGCAATTTATATTTGAATATTGATAGATATTATGTCATGCCGATATTCACACGCATATCCTGATTTATATTTATTGAATTAATATATTTGTATGCATAATAGATTGTGTTGGAACGGTTATCAACCTTTGTTTTATTGTGACAGTGCGGTGATAAACACTTTGAGTTTCATTCAAACAGATGTTTGAAATAAATACATAAATCAAAATTTTAATAACCTCTTATATGCATCCAAAAAGTTTAATTCTATTGTAAAGTGTTAATTGTTTCATTTTCGGTATTATCTTCTTGGAATTTTATTTATTCAAATTGGGAGTAATAGTATGAAAATACCTTCACCGAAGGGTAATTTTTAATAGAAAATAAGTACGGTATGGTGGATAGCCATGTGTTACGGAATTTCATTTTATGAAACTTTTATATAAAAAATCACGATTGACGATTAATTTGTATCAATCTTGCCTTTACTACAGTAAAATGGTTCATATATTCAAAAATGTTTGACATTTTACTAATAATATAAAGCTGAAAAAAAAGATATAACATTATGTACGTAGGTGAAACCGCGGGGCGCAACTAGTCATAATATTCCCAAATTCTGTTGTTAGTGTGTAGCCATAGGTATACAAAAAGAAGTAATGGCCATTGATGTATTTCACAATGTTTTATAATACACAAACTAATACATAATATACAATAATAATAACAAACAAAAAGGTACTGGTTGGTAGACGTCACATGTCGTCGAACTTTTGACAAATCGACATGCCGGTCACCATGTTTTCCTTCGCCGTTTCAAGCAATGTGAATAATATGCAAATAAATTGAAAAAACAATTTATTTCTTGCACCCTAATCAGGTCGCAGCCCCCAACATTTTTCGAATTAATTCCGAGGCCCTAACCACTGAGCCATTTTTCATCTCATCAACAAAGATTACAAGATTACTAAGACTATAAAATATTGTACAAAATACGCAGCATATTTCAAAGAAACCTACACACTTACACGTGCTACTGTTAAAAGAAGGAAGGACAATTATACACCTATAAAAGATAATCATCTGAATGTTTAAGATACATAATATTATTAGCCTAGAATACAATATCCGCCTCATATTATTTCCTATCTTTCACTTAGAGCCTTAAGCATTTCTATACAGTCAAGTGTTTAATAAACCCATTGTCACATATTAAAGAAACAATTATAATGTTAATACTAATTTTTGAATACGCTATTACGGAACTATAGAGTTCTATAGCAAAAATATAGCAAACTATCTGCGCTCCGCGGTTTCATCCGCATAAGTCCGTATCCCGTAGAAATATCAGGATAAAAAGTTGCCTGTATGTTATTCCAGTTGTCCAGCTATCTACCTACCAAATTTCATTACTATCGGTTAAGTAGTTTTTGCGGGAAAGAGCAACAAACGCACACACATCCTTACAAACTTTCGCATTTATAATATTATATTAGTAGGATAAAGGAATGAAGGACATCACATATAGCTTACATATACAGTACTATACAGAAATACCTTAACCGAGGGGGCATTAACTCACTGTACTCTGTAGAATACAGTGTTAATATGTCATTAACAATGTATGGCGTGCGTTTTTGTAATGGTATTATATTATAGTGTAGGCTGAAAGCCACTTAATTATAAAATAATTATCATCATCATCATCATCATCATCATCAGCCCTTACATGTTCCCACTGCTGGGACACAGGCCTCCTACGAGGGTTCAGGCCATAATCCACCACGCTGGCCAAGTGCGGGTTGGCAGATGTCACATATCGTCGAACTTTTGATTCTCGGACATGCCGGTTTCCTCACGATGTTTTCCTTCACCGTTTTAAGCAGTGATGATGTTATCCACATGTGCAGATAAATTGAAAAATCAATAAAAAAAATAATTATAATATTGTCTAATTATTAAAAATACACATAAATTTTAGAAGAGACTTATAAAGAGGATTATGCTATTTGAATTACATTAAAACCGATTTAATTTACACAATGATGTATCAAAAATGCATTGGATATATTCGTTAAGAGGACTTATTATAGACATCAAATCTATATCGCTTAATGTATTAATAAATAGTATTATCTCAATAAAAAATTCTGCCATCTAAATCAAAATCAATCAAAAAATCTACAGATATATCGAGCACGGTTCAGCACGAATTGGACCCGCCCGTACCGCGGAAGGTACCACACCCTCAAAGAAGGTCCCTAGTGTTTCTTATCATGGTGGGTGAAGGCCCGTATCCTATCTTATTCTCCGTATCGAATCCTCCGCCTCTTCAGTCCATTATTTATTTTTCGTCGTCATGCCTATCTGTCTCTTTTTCATTATAAAACGCTTGCAACGCATGTATAGTGAAGTCCCGTGTCCCCTAGTTGGGTATGGGGCAGATGATGTACATCTGTTTCACTGATCGATTTTCTTTACGGACAAGTAAAGAATGTGGTACTGAATAAGTAAGGACTTTGAGTTAAAGCTCTAAAACACTAAAAACGTAAGATGAACTCTAATTGTAAATATTTTATGCATGTTATTGCTGCAATGAATCTGTAGTAAACAAGTGTTTTCGTCATTACATATTATTTCGCTACATAAAACTTTATTAATATAAAGTCAGTAACAAACTACTTCGAATCGGGAAAATTTTCAGGTCCTACATTAAGAACAGAGGTCCGTCGGAACTAATCTCAGATTTGAGTATCGTGACCGGAACAGTGAAGGTCCATACCACGGCCAATAGTTCGCAATGTACATATCTGTCATATAATGTTTTATTATTGTTCTATTATATGCAAGAATTTTATTCACATGAAAACGATAGCGAAGCGCCTAAACTCGCATATGAAAATCATATATTTACTGCAATCATTTGTTTACGGACATTCGAGAATTACTAGTGTCAGAAGGGAAATCAAAACACCCTTTGCAAGGAAAAGGAGTAGTTTTTTATAAGAACCGGATGTAACCTTGATACCAGGGTAACAGGCTTTTTGAATTAAATTATAGTTATAATTTATTCATAAGCGTTTTTCAGCCTGACGAACAGATTTATATCCTAAGAAACTACGAGTTAAATGTGCATACAGTAAAACAGTAAATACAAGCTTTGTTCCCACCATTTTACTATATGCATCTCTACGTTATCTCTTCTCTTTTCCCTACTGCGTCGAAAAAAGATGGGTATTATTTTTGAGCGTATACAAGTATGTCCATTGACCATTTCTTTGGCACATCCTTAAGCCCTGCTGCCTGCTGGATTTTGGAATAACGTACCATAAATTGAATGATAATCGCCGAATGTTAATAATAATAATCATTCATATGCCAGAAGTTTCAATCAAAGATTAATCTAGCAATCCGTTTTCTAAGGAAAGCTTGTCAATATTGTTTTTCAATTAATTTTTTTTATTGTTTTTCTATTGAAATGCAGATTAGAAATCGATTGTATACAACAGTTGCTTATTGATATAATTCTAGATATATTTTTGATTTCGTTAGTTAATCTGTATGGTATTGTGTATTATGGTAATGACATGGGCTATAAAAATTGAAAAAATAATAGTTTGTACTATATATTACACACAGATAGAAAAAATCTCACCTTCAATTTCATAAAGTTAAAAAATATAAACCACACATAATCACAGGAATAGATGTAGTTCAATCATTCATTTATTTACACTAGCATTTTTTTGCATTTAAATCGACCTTCTTAATATATGTGCATAAAAACGTGAAAAAAAAAGAAAATTCATTCCTCTCCAGCCGTATAAATGAGCTGACTTTGACATTATTAGGTTTTAATAAGTGTAATTTCCATTTATGAAAACTTGAATTATTGGAATTCGTAATTATAGTGACCTTCTGTTAACGTTTAAACTATGTTTCTAATAATAATGCGATATTGACAATATTTTTTGTTTATTCATTTATTTATTATTTGTTGCTCCAACATAAAACTACAATGAAAACTTAATAAATTTACTATCTAAACAAATAGCGATCTTTTCGCTATATAGCGTTTTTCTTAAAATTGCCTCAAAATTTGTTCTAAATAATAAATAAATTGTTGAGAAAATCATAAGCAAAATATTTATAATTTAGGATATAATGAGGGCTAATGGTATGAAGAAGTATATAAATGATTTGAATCTTATCGTATTTGCTATATAGAGCAATAAATGGCTAACAGCTGAAACATAGTTATCTCAGTAGAGCCGTTATTGCATAAAGAATGCCAGTTTGTCCATATAAATCTTAATTCAATTACATCACAATGAATGCTAAGGTCAGTCGGTTCACACCTCGTAACAAAAGAGATAATGAAATAAAATATAAAGATCGTTTACTACTACGATAGTAGTAAAACTATCATTGCGTAAACAATACGCAATCTTTAGCCAACGGGTTTTGTAAGCATTTCCTGATCGTTTTTATCAACGGTTTAATTAGTTATTTGTCTTTCTTCAGTTTCTTATTATGACTATCATAAACTTTCTTCTTTAATACACAACAAATATTGAAAGGTTAATTGCTTGATTCGTACAGGTGTTGCGTATTCGTATCCAATTTTTATATGAGAAATTCGAGCACAAATTTGAGATTAATTAAATGTTGTAATAACAATAATTTACTTGAAATCTCTACAAGCTGATTACATGAATTACGTATGTGGTTTAAATTTTGCAAAAGACCAAAAGTTTTTTGAAGGCCACCCTGTTACACGGATGTTGATGTCAAAAATTTTCTGATTTAAAAAAATTAATGCCGGATGTAACTCAGATATACCAACTATATATTAGAGTAGCATTTACAAAAATGTGTGGGTTTGAAGGGCATGTAAACAAGAGAATTGATATTTTCGAACAAATTAATACAACTTCGATTAATAACGAATGATGATAAGATATTTAATTCGAAAATTTACAAACAGCTTCCAAATTGCAAATAATCTGTAGCGTTGACTGAATATGGAATCACGTTGTTCATGCTAAATACGAATAAATTTAATATTATCAAGTATTGTGCATTATTATTTTCTATATGTAAGATAGGTAATTGTCTACAAATTAATGTGCTTAAAAATATATCCTTCCAAGCAAATGTTTGCGTACCTTTATCATTTTATTGACTTTAAACTTTTTTTAAGATATGTTCTTTTTCATCACCATTTTATAATTCTTCTTTATGAAAGTCAAAAGTACCTTAATATTATTCATATACATTTTTGTATAAAGTGAGTGATAGAGGATCGCCTAAAAGCATTAATATTGCCAATACAAGTTAGATTAATCCATCATACAGTCACGGGTCACTTATTTTTGTCCTCAACCCAATTTTGTACCTTCACCGGACAAAAAATCGACGCGCAAACGAGTTTATTATATAAATAACTCATTGTACAATAATTTTAGATGTTATTAATAGTCAATTCACACTTTGTAAGTGATTTAATTTTATCTACAGAAAATCGCTATCGTCACATTAATAAATTAAAGTTATTGATAAATTGACCAGCATCATTCGTTATTCGAAATTATATTTGAAGTAATCGAATATATGCGATTTTGGTTACATTTTCTTTTTAAGGTTTCGTTGACTAAATTGAGGAAGTAGTTACGTCCGTACGTTCGGCATAATCTTTAATTTCATTGTATATTTAATAAGACATATTCGTGTAGTTCATATAACGTCTTCTTTGTATTATCACTACATAGTATAAAACAAAGTCATTTCTATCCCCTATGTCCCTATGTATGATTAAATCGTTAAAACTACTCAATGGATTTTGATGGGTCTTTCTTAAATAGATAGAGTTAGGTTGAATTCAAGAGGAAGGTTTATATGTATAATAGTAACATTTATTAAACTACTGCAAATTTAAAGCATATGAAGACGCGGGCGAAAGTTAGTTCTACGATAATTTTGTAATTGAATGATTTCTTCCATGCATATTATTATGAAATTTAATGAACGGCAACTCTTCAAGCTACTTAAAAAACAAACACTTATTTGAATGCAATATTTTCGGTGACTCATTATAATTTATCGGCCATGAAACCTCGATGGGTATTAACCAACACATAATATATCTTATTTATTTACAGATGGGAAAATATTTAATACCAAATAATGGACAAAACCAGTTTGATATTAAAACCAATGCGTGGAAATACCCTCCCCATTGGTTTCTCGAAATAACATTTTAGTAATTTTCGCCTGCCTGTAGAGGGAAACCCTCTTTTGGTACCTACAATAAATTTAACGCTGTATGTTTATCCACGTTACCATCATAAATAACTAAATCATATTATAATCTATTGGGGATTATAATATTAAAGCAATGATATAATTAAATGTAGCTTACAAATGTCGTTTCCTCTTAAGTTTACCCTTTAAAATTGATTTCAATATCGCTAAAGTTTATTTAAGTGGCAATCTTTAAATTTTAAATAGCATTATACCTAATATTATTCGGTATTAATTAAAAAATAATAATAATTCAATGAAATAAAAACACTATTTGGATATTAAGACGTAGATACTTTAAATGCTAAATAATATATAATACGATGGTGATTATACGGTTGGATTTAATGAAAATAATCCTATCCTATCCTATTAATATTACAAACAAATAATTTATATTTTACACAAGACAGTTCGTAACAGTGTATGTTGTAACTCTTTTACGAAGAAACAACTCAAAGGATTTACTAGAAATTTCGGTACATACATATGTAGATTGGAGTCTTGATATGGACATAATATATATAGATGGTTTAGTGGTCTTACAATTAATTTAATTTCTGCGTATATATATATCAATGAGCTTATATATTTTGTGACACATAATATATGTATATATCTATAAATATTATGTGTCATCTCATACAAAACAAAAAAGGAAACATACCCGCATCAAAAAAAAAATGGTTCGAAAATCATTTAAAAAACATGTATCACTGATAAAACGTAACGGAACTGTTTTGTGCAGTTTATTCACCAACCAACGTGAATGAATGAACGCCATTTATTCTATTTTTTGCAGGTAAAAAAATACATACACTGTACATAAAAATCACGATAAGACAAAAACTTTTATAAAAGGTACTAGATAATATAAAACAAATTCAATTTCTCTGTCCCTATGGTTCCTATGTAAGCTTAAATCTTTAAAACAATGCAATGGATTTTGATGTGGGATTATATTTAATAGATAAAGAGATTCAAGAGGAAGGTTTATACGTATAACAACAATTATTCAACTACTCCGAATTAACGCGTGTGAAGCCGCGGGCAAAAGTTAGTATTCGATATAGTTAAAAGAGAGTAATTCTTTCAGGATTCAGGTATAAAAACTTTAGCTGTTATAAGACGATTAATATAAATAACTCAAGAGGTCAATCCTCTGGTTCAACCTTCATCTACCTGCCCAAGTATCTACATGCTGGCATCCATGCGTAGACTTCATATCAAATAATGTACCTGCCAAGATAATTACATTAAGCAATAAACACAAACAAAAACATCTTTAGGTAATCTTTAAAAACATGTGCTTAAATGTATACTACCTATTAATACCTATATTTCTACAGTTATCTTTAATTCTAATGCATATGCATATAAAATGTCAAAAGTTCCAGAGGAAGTGTCATTATTTAATGCTTTTTTCATAACTACGATTCGTTTTGTATTAATATAAATTAATTAATATGTTCATCTTATCACGTAAAGCACACTCGATTTCGTTTATCGAATGTATCCACTTTCAGTGCGTGGTGGACCCAAACCAGATGTCAAGTACGACAGGTCCTCAGCGGAGATGCTAAACATTATTTGCATAACCGGTTCAGTAGCATGGTTCCGCATTTAGATAAAACCCAATTGGGAACACATAAATATTAAAAAAAAAAAACGTTCTGAGGTTAGCGCCCTAAGCGGTATTGGAAGTATTATTGTTACTTTCAGACAATGAAATATGGTTCCGTTATTTACGCTAAGGATATTTGTAATTGTAATCGTATAAGAAATGTTTAATATGTCTTACATGTTATGTCATAATTGTTAATTATTGCGCCATAAATAGCACTGCAATTTCTTATTGTAGAACCAGACACCTTCGTCACGTGTAACTGCTTATCGATACAGTTTATTGTTAGTATAACGCCCCTTGTTCTACAAGGGGCGTTATACTAGAAACAAAAAAAGCTATAATATACGTGAACCATGTATATTTTTTACAGCATTGATAACTACTTTTATCACGACACTTGGACATGGGTGTATCTAATAACTAATTCAAAGAAATCGGACGTAGTGTTACGTCAGGTATGTCACCAAAACGGATGTTGGGTTTTTACCGGCACACGTTAATGAATAATAAACAATATTTAATTAAGCTTTCATAAAATATATAGGAAGTTTTCAGAAGTGACAACATGAATCATTCTTGGATGTAGAGTACGAATGGAAACCTGTAAATAACTCGTATCTCTTGAGACGATATATAAGCTAAAGACAGCTAAGACTTTATAAGGAACGCGATTTTTTAGTTTTTTATTGATATTTAATTGTACATAAAACTAAATTCATCCTTTATTATTATAACGTTTTATGTTGTATTGATATGAGATGATTAACCTTATTAAGTTATGGTTTATGTATGTTACTATCTAGGTACGTTTAGAGAACTGTTTTTCTTAAGCGATTGAACATTGATTGAACACTCTGAACAAAAAGTCTCACCACAAATACTGAATAACGAAGGGGTTTATTTCTTCTTCTCTTGTTCATATTTTCAATAGATCATTAACATTTGCCACGTTTGGAGATGCTTGGTTATATAAATGGGGTAAAATATTTAGAAACATAAAAAATTTAAGTGTGTTCCAAACGAATCCTTATCGTGTAACCTTAGCCGAAATGGTTACGCTAGTCAATTGATTTTATAATTTTGTGTGTTTTCCACCTAAGACGTTTACCACTGTAACGTCATATTTACCTTATGTACCTACATATGATGGAAGTAAAAACTTAAAATAATTTAGTTATCCTTTTAGCAAGAATAAATCCATTAACAAAATGTACGCCATTAAATACAATTGCTTCATTGTAATAAACGGGCAAGTACAAAAGGTTTTGTGGTTAATGAGCAAGACAGTTTAATCTGCGAATATAAAACTGTTGCTCGTGTGTCATTAAAGAACAAAGAACCCACACACAACATTAAATATTACCTACTCTTCTGAAATAGATGGATAATCTGGCCAATTTACTGTATTATCAAGTGACTAGAACTGGTATTTGATATAAAGCATGGAAATTAGCATCAATAAACACGTGATTAGCTTTAATCTGGTAATATTTAATTAATGGTTATGATATATATCGGCTTCTTTAAATTTTTTTATTTAGGTGATTCATATAAGTGCGATTTTAAGATGTATTATTTCAAAAGAGATTATAATCGCACTAATTTCAGTTGTAAAAAAGGATATGAATAATAAAAAAGAAAAAAAGGAACAGAAAATTGTTGTATTATTGTGAACTACCTATATTTTCGTGAAGGAAGGTTAAATTCATTGAACTGCAACGAAAAATAAAATGTCTATCACGCAACAATATTTAACTTTAATGAATTATGACGATGCCGTTTAAATTCAAAGCTAGGTACGCTTTTTGTGATGTGTATGATTTATTAGTGATAACTATAGCCCTATTTTCAACAAAGTTTAAATCAACATTTTGAGGAGATACCGTCTACATAGTATTTTCTTGTGTTTGATTTTACGCGAGTATACAAATGTATACTTCTATATAGAAATTAAAGACTTTATGAAGGATTTTACGCGATTTATTCATTCTATCATTTCCCGACGTTTCGAACGCTTTACAGCGAGCGTGGTCATGGGGAGACTTAAGACCCTTAGTTAAAAAGTCTTTAATTTCTACTGTCTACATGTTGCTTGCAACACTGGTTATTACAGAGTTACAAAGTCCCTAACTTATGTTTGAAATGGCGAAAAATTTAACCAAAAATGTGGAATTTTTATCTACTTCAAGTAATTAATGTAATAAAATAAAATTCTAAATTTTATTGATAATTAATATTCCAAAAGCTATTAAAAGTGATACCCGTTGTTCATATCACTTTTAATTTTGTTAAATATTGTTCTAAATATTACACTGAAGCGGTGATGACACCCTTCATTTCAGAGATAAATTGATGGCAACACTTAACTATTATTTCACTATTCTAGCAACATTGTTGATCAAATATTGATCAACAAATGCTCACCATGATAACGAAGCTTTATAATATAGAGGAGTGCGTCAGAGTTCATGGTCCACACAACATTGATAATGTTATTTCTATTAAACTCACATGTAATTTTATGTTATTTGAATTGTCGTTTATTGTTTCCTAACAAATTCGTTGGTTCCTTTGTTCTCATAAAATCTCTTTTTAATGCTTAGGTACCTAATACCACAATTACATAAAACAATAGTATTATATGGATTAAAAATGCGAAGGCGTCCGTCTTTCTTTCACTTCGCAACTGATGAAAGCGCTATTACTGTTTTTATCCTTGGACTACATGATCGGAATAGGGCAATAAATAGTTTCATAATATTTTTAATGATATTTAAATGCATGCATAAAATTTCGAATTCAACGTCACGTAAGTAACATCGGGGGAATCCCCTTCCCGTAAAATGTAAAAACCTGTGACAACGAGAGTGGCAGGGGTTAAAAATATTTATAATTTGTGCGATGTCATATATTGATTGCACCTAATATGTTTTTAGTAAAAATAAAACAAGTTATAACTAGAACATATAAAAATAAAGTGTTCATAAATGAATGCAGGTATATCGAGACACGAGCCTTTGTTTAACTTCCGCGACACAAATAGAAAACAAGTGAAATAACTGCAAATACTGTTACAGACAGCAAGCAAATAATATAATTTATAAATGGTATAAAAGTTAATATTGAAACTGCTTCGAAGAAAAATACTCCAAATTGACCGAAGGAAAAGTTCACTTGGTAACCGTATGCCTACCCGTGTGATCAAGCCACCTTTACAAGATAACAAAGACCAATTAATTATTTTAATGTACATTTTGTGCGTGCTTTGGTAGATATATATGTATACTCAGATTGTTATCATACCCTTACAGGAGCTCAAGTCGCTCTGTATATCCTGCATGTATAAAATTTAATATATCTATTATCTTCTTCTAGTGCTTTTTTAGTGGTGACATTATATTGAACGCGGCGTTCGCTTGGAGTCTTCAGAGACAATCCCTTATTTATCGTAAATCATTTGCTAGCTAGCAACTTACATCCTGTAATAATTATAATAATTTAACCCAGAATTAGAATTTCAGTTAACCGTTAAATATCACACGAGGTACCAGGCGAGCATAAACGCTATTAGGTTGTGCACAAACTAAATAGCCTTATCGAAGGAGGTCGCTCAACGTGGCCTTGTTGGAAGCAATTCGGCTTGTATTATGTCTCCTTTTGTGCAATTACGTAATTTTCTTGTCCACCTTATGCTAGTTCGCCACACATGGCCGGTATGAGAACAACATTAATATGCGATTGCGAGTTATTTATCAATTGCTAAGCTATATTTGCATCGCAATGAATTATTATAATTGATGGCTGAGTAGCCGGACTACTTATTATGGTTAACGAGTACGAAACCTTGAGATTCACAAACACTGGTCAAGACTCGAAACCCGAGTGTTATATGAGCGCAAATCCGAAATGAGATAGTCTTTGTCTTTGTAAATTATGTATAATGTTAGGCGATTCTTACCTTATCGTGTTGATTGAGCTTTCGTCGAAGTAAAAAAATCTGAAACCGTTTTACATCCATTAAATATTAGAGAAATTCATGCTGCTGTACGAAGTACACTAAAGGGTTCTATAGAAATTTGTATTTGACTCGGTATTTACATTGCATTCATACAATAATTAGGTAAAATTTATGAAAAATCCAGGCAATTTTCTCTTTTTTAAATCGTGAAATAATAATCCAACATAAACGCAAGATAGCCTCCACTCTCGCTGAATTTCTCTACATTAAATGATCTCATTGCGAAATTAAATAAATTATTCGTATCCATATCAATCTAAACGCAAGATATTATGATAACGATCTAATAGAACTGTGATACATAGGAGTGAGATCAATCGTGCCATTGACAAGGCCAAAGTTGAAACTGCAGTTTCTTGTTGTAATAAACGCGAACACCACGCGGGTTCTCTGGTGCCAAGTTTTTATTCATGATTGTGGTCGTTGAATGTAGGATATAAGTCTTATGCGATAAATGGATAGCTTTTCTTTTCAATAATGTTATTTTGGGTGTATTATTAGAGTGTCTTTCTTCCATAAGAATCGCCGCTGTCAGATATATTTTTCTATATCGTAGTCGGTGAAGGCACTGGTGGGTCGACTGATGGTATGCGCTACCACCGCCTATAAACATTTACAGCGGCGTTAGGCAATTTGCAGAAGCTTTATATTTCAGTAAATGAATTACCGAATTTAAAAATGAATAAAGAAAAGGGCAAGGAAGGGTAAGGAAAAGGATATGGGCCTCACACCCCCACCCACACCGAATGAAACGCAGTAACTACTATTGTATAGTAGCGCCGATGTTATGTGGGGGTGAAATACCTTCCCCCTTGCGAGCTTACCGAATTTATGCCGAAGCGCGCTCGACTCCAACATTCAATACATAATGGTGTTGACTGTCTACACCATGTTTTGTACGTAATTTGGACGTCTTATCTTGTAATTGCGTAAAAAAATGTATATCAAGATATATGTTTAGATTTGTTTCTATTACCAATTATGAAACATTCTATACACAAATTGGTCAGCCTGTGGGTTTGGTAACCTAATACATATAAACACATAATACACATGCACACGTTTATCTCACACATATATTTTCAATAAGTTTACATTTAAATCATATAATTCAGCCGATTTAATGGGTTAATTTAATGAATGTGCGGAATCAACTTTATGATTGCGGTAACTTTTAGAATTAATGTTTACTTTCACACATAATAAAATCAATAATTCAAATATCTACATTTTATTGCCAATAAAACGTAACTTGTCACTTAGCCTTCAGATAAAAAACACTAATTAAATCTAAAAAAAAAAACATTTTAAATTCAAATTGAACTTTGCAACTTTACGCATTCATTTCTGTTTCGATAAAGTGGCACTAAATAATAATTTAAATATAACCTTTAAAAAATATTATAGACTACACACAAATATAACGATAGTTTCGAAATATGAATCGGTATTTGTTTTTGATGATTTTTGTGACTCATAAATAATTATAGTACTTATAATACGTAACCGCTATCCACCCATTGTTTTAAAATGTCATCTATATTATTATATTAGGATAGAATCTGGTAAAGAAAACAAAAATTAAGCTTTACAGCTCAGCTCATTTAGCTCAGGTCATAAAGTGAACCGCTAAAAAAATTTAATAAATTTAATTCAAACTTTGTACACTTATCAAGGATTGGAGATAATACAATAATTTCATGAGTCTTGTCATTTTGATAAGGATCGATAGATTTAAATACTGAGTACTGTAAGACCAAATAAGACAATTTAATTGATTCTATTCAGTTAAAACGTGTTATCAAAAACTTTAAACCATATTTATTAATTTATATAGAAGCATTAACATGCGACTTTACTATCAGCTTACATACCATCTGAATATGAAATTATGAACCGAGTACGCTTCAAAAGATCGGCATCAAATAGTAGCGTTAATTTTAAAATTTTGTTTACAATTTCAAAACGTTGCGCGCTAGAAGTTGTCAAGTTACGCGGATATAAATTCTAACCTCCAATCTTAAGGATTCCAAGCAAAGATAACCAAAGCAAATTAAACCCAACACGCGCTTATTGCTGTATCAAATTTAGAATATGTGTATCATATCATTTTCATTTAAATTAAAAACTTGTATACGTCACAGATAATTTAATGTCACCAAGTAATTACGGTTGCTTCCTGCAATAAATATTCATCCATCTACATCATCATCGTAATTCAATTCAGACGACTCTAATAACATTTGTAAATTACTTATTTAATATAATTGCATGTATGTAAGATTAATATTTCAATACGTATACCACCTGTTTCTCTGTACGGATGAAAATTATCGTATTATTACATATACAAACTAATATGTGGAAAAAGTACTGATCTGAATTTTTTTAAAAATCTATTCATAGTAATATTATAAAGCTGTGTGAGTCAGCTTCACTACATACCATAAAGGAGAGTCTCTTCCCGCGTCTGTCCCTATATGTATATATACAACAGATTTTGATGGGTTTTTTTTTTTAATAGATAGTGAGATTTTTTCATGTATATACATATATTAAGTAATGCTAATTTTGATATGTATAAATTTAATTTCACGTAATTTCAAGATTTCGATAATATAGGTAACGTTTTAAGTTGAGAGCAGTAGTTTTAAGTAACAGTTTAACTTGACACCTACGTTTCGTTTAGGTACGTATAAACTTAAAACTGTTCACAAATTTGTGCAATTGTTTATGGAAACAAAACCAACAAACAGAAACAAAAACAAACAAAAACTGAACCGCATACAAATAGGTTTTGGGGGAGTTCCTACAGTCAAGCATGAGTCATATCTAATATATTTGATTCTTTGTTTTTCGATAAAATGACCGGATGAATTTAGTGTTTTAGTATTCATAAAAAGATTATTTCGAATAAGATATACTTTTTTGTTATCTTTTATTTCAACACATGACAAATAATTCGACCGCGTTTCTGTACCGCGGAAAGATCCAGTAAAACGTATATGAGATTTTTTTATCTTTGAATTGAAGTGAGACGTGAGTGTGTCGTCATAATATACGGCGGCATAAATAAACAAAACAATTTCGTCTGTTAGTTGGTGCTTTGATACTAAAAAGCGAATTACATGAAACTAGCTGTAACCCGCGGCGTCACTCGCCTGGTACCCGGGTTAAAAGTAGCAATGTGCTACTCCAGTGTCTCTCCAGTCTCCGGTTTCCAGTGTGCCATCCAGACTACAATCTATCTCTGTACCAAATTTTATACAGATACGATAAGTTGTTTTCGTGTGAAAGAGTAACAAACTAGCAAACATTCATACATCCATTTATCCATCCATACTTACAAACATTCTCGTTTATAATATTAGTAGGATAATAAACCAAAATTTCTCAATTATTTATGAAAATATTAATATTCATGTATCAACATGATAAATAAGGGGTTAGACCAATTTGTTTTAAAAGTTTTAATAGTCTAGCTACTTAAGACTTATCAATAATCTTTGTACAATTTTATTCGATACTTAAATTGCAATATTATAAACGTCTGATTCCAATCAGCGAACTGCAATTTAATTATGCCAACAATGAATTAATGTATTGTATGAAAAACTATTTAAATTGATTCATTAATCACATTTATCGGCTTAGATTACAATAGTTCATACACGCTTATGATTGGTATGCAACATAATATTAATAGACATAGATAATATAAATATTTTAAGCTCTCGATCGAAGTGCGAAGTAAACTTATATCTAACAGATAATAAAATTACAATGTACAAGAAACAAGTTTAAGATAACTTTATGTATCAAATAATATCAAAGAATAGAATAGTTTTATCAAATCTACACAAATAAAAGGAAATCGTGTTAATTATACCACTAATATCACAAAAACGGCTGAACGGATTTCATTATTTATGGTTTTTTGGGTGTATTTGGATTGGGATTCAAATCGTGACAATTCGTTTTTTTTTAACTTTTACAATGCGTATCTTAATGTGGTAGTCGAGCACGCTTCGGCACGAATTGGGCCAGATCGCACCGGGGAAGTAGCACACCCCCACAGAAGACCGGCGTGAAATAGAATTCTGCTGTGTTTCGTTCGGTGAGTGGGTGAGCCGGAGGCCCATATCCTTTTCCTTCCCTTCCCAGTCCTTTCCTTTATTCCTCTCGCCAATCCTTTCTCAATCCCTTCCCAAAAGGTCGGCAATCCATTTGTAGAGGCGTAAGGTCTGTAATAGACCTTATGCCTCTAAAAATGTTCATGGGCGGTGGTATCGCTTACCATCAGGCGACCCACCAACTCCATTGCCGACTGTGACATAAAAAAAAGTATAGATGAAGCTGAAGGGAGCATTTAGTTCTATGTTAAACTGTTACTATAAGAATCAATATCAGTGCACTCAAGGGATGCAAATACCTTTGTTCTAGACTATTAGACCATTGTAAAATACTAAGATCTATGGGCGATACGAAATAAACGGAACTCGGAAATAACGCAATCATTTTGTGACGTCTACAGGCACTCCGCTCCAATTATTTGAGCTTAGTCATTCGTTCAAGGCGTTTAAAACAATATATTTTATTAACAACTTACATACAATTGCACTGCAACGTTCTTATTTGATTTACACAGCTGTTAATGATTGCATTTTGCTTAAGCGGCCATAAAACTACCGCGATCAGAAACAAGGTTTATTGTAGCAATATTATGGTTTAAATTATATTGTTTTATAATGATGATTGCTTACAATGGTTTTTAATCCATTTTCCAAGGACACAGATAAAAAAACTAAAAAAAATTACGTATTGGATAATTATGTCAAATTAGATGAGCTTACATTTTATGGACACGATTCGTAACCAAAGTAAAATACATCTCGAAGTATTTACATAATCGTGAACGTTAACGTAGCACTTAAAAATCATGGCCAAATAGAAAAATGTTATCGCACGTTAAATGACGATCCAAAATAAATATCATATTTTGGTTCTTTATTTGAATTTTGTTAAAAGAACATTAACTAGGCATTCGAAGATTAAAGCTCTTAGGTGTAGATAAAATATACATATTATTCTATGATATTCAAATAAATATGAACACAGCCTTATCTATTGATTATTTTTATTAGGTGCTATGAATTAGTTTATTGTACATTATTTAGGGAGATATGCTTTAATCGCATATCACCTATAATGCAATAAAACACACGAAATATTTGTGTCTTGATTTTCACTCCACTCAAATGTCATTGGCCGTTGTGGTGTACAGATAATGTACCACTGAAGAGCTTTTAAAATTGAAACTAATCATAATTTCAATTTTAAAAGCTCTTCGCTTCTTCGTCGTATCAACGACTAGAAAAATTTTGAAATCAATTTTTGTATATTGTTATTAAATATTTCCAAACATACAAACATGTACACACACACGCACGCACATAAAATGCACATAAAGTTTTTGTAATAGCAGCTAGCATCAATTTAGTTATTTTTAATCGCATAATTCGTATAATTCATAAAATTGACTGTTAGCATACTTTGTTTATGATTATGGTGTATTTTTTAATTTAAACAAATGAAATATATCACTGGAAAAAACCAGCTCCCACGACAAAGAGAATCCTACTGTGGGAACGAGAGTTCTTAATATTTATGTAACCGTATAATAAAATTGTTTTGGAAAATGAAATTATTGTTTACTGTTTGTTATTATACATTTCTTCTTTTCATATCTATTACATAAATTCTGCATGATGATTCTGTTACAACAGAAACTTTTTTTTGTCTGGCGGTTCGTTGCGGGTAAGCGATCACAGCCTACGAACATTCGCAGAAGTAGTGCCTCAATGCGCTTTTAAGCGGTAAGGAATAAGGAAAAGGTTAAGGACTTGGAAGAATGAATAGACTGATAAGGGCGAGGAAAAGATAACGGGCCTGATCAAAGATAGAATCAACTCGATAATCGACAATAAAACAAGATACAATAATAACGCGTTTCTTTCATAAACCCAATCTTTCTCCTTACCAAAATGATCTCACGAACTTTGAAGGCTAGCTTTGGTTAGTTTAAGCGTTGGGTATCTAGTTACCTACTGATAAATCGAGTGTAACAGTTGGTGCTCGATGTCTGCTTGAGTCGTGCAAATATTTAGGTTCGCGTATTTCTTGCATTAGAAGTAGAAACTGTTCGTATATTTTATGTTATATATATATACTAAAAAATCTATTTTGGAAATATATAAACAACACTTCATTGCACACACATAAAACTATGTCAAATAAAATGAATACACACACACGAAGTAAAAAGAAACGATATCTTGGGAGATATCGTCGCCTGGGGGCGACGTGAATGTTATGGTGTTATAATGGATGTTTTACGTATTAAAATCTTTCATATATAATTTTTGTGACGCATTTGAACAAACTTATGTTATTCTAAAGCTATAGATGTATTTATTGTATTATAAATAGTTTCTTCAAGCCGATACAGCTTTTTTATGAAATACAGATTTATGTTGTGTATTACAATACAACAACAACCAACTTCTTCGTGAAAAGCAATCGAGTTACCATTATCATTTAAATAACTAAGAACTTCTCTATTATAATAAATACGAATAGAGAAACTACAATTATTTCATTTGTAAAAGAACATATTATGGTTGAATATGTAATGTATTTATATAACTATACCGATGCAGTTTATGAGAAAAGTCGTACTCAAAATGATATTAATTTTCAAATAAACTTTCCTTATATAAATAATAAGAACCGTTATTTAATTAATATTTCGAATTATATATAGATATTTTATTATGCTTTGTACCCATTCATGGAACATTCTACATATCTATAAGATATATAATACAGTACATTAACATATAAAACATTCGATAAATCCGGAACCATTTGTTGTGCATATTCCGCGGAACTGTTTATAAAAATAATGTATGCTTGATTTTTTTGTTTGCAGAGACATTGCGGAGATTTTCATTGCTTTATGCAGTCTTAGGGTGGGTTATGAATAAAGATGCTTACGATTAAATGAAAAAAACTGAGTAGTTAAAAGAGAGAGGTTGTGAATAAGGTTTATTTATTTAATTTTTAGTTTTAGGGACGTAAGTTCCAATTGAAAATTTGTCGCCTTTGCGCTTTCCGTATCAAACCTAGAGAAATAGTTGACCTTTTGTACATTTCTTAAAAATGTTGCTAATATTATTTTTTCAAATGCATATCTGTTGTTTTATGTCTCCTATTCAAGTTTCAATTGAGTGTTAAATGTTTAATTGAGAAATAAAACAAATAGAAGTGTAGAAGGTAATGTTTTATTTCCATTTGACATGTTGAAGGACAAAGTATAAGTTTTGTTACATTTTAATATACATTTTCGGAAATCAACAGCGGAACGTCAATAAATTATAAAAAGTTATTATTATAATATAATGAGCACATTTGCGTATTTGTACAAAAACATTATACCTATCCTCAAAGGCCAGTTGAGTACATCTTCAGTTAGTATTTATGTAGATCGTATTATTAGAATGGCACTTAAATTCGTCTGAGTATTTAACATTTTTTTAATACTGCATTTAAAAATAGCAATGTTAAAACTGTTGTAATGTTTCTTCACTGATATCGCTTAGACCTTGTGGACAAGCTTTGAAGATGTATTTGTGGATAATGATCCTTCGGTGTCGTAGTTCGATATCTTATGCAATTAAGGTTCCTATTAGATCTGGCTGACGCCGACATTAAATAAAGAAGTGGGAAATGGTTATATTAATTAGTCACTACAGCAATCTTATTTAAATTTTGAGTACCTATTTATGGTTACACAGTTGGTTTAATGGCACTTTTTTGTTTCATTTTAGTGCAATAGTTAAATGAATTCATGACGGAGCATAAAACCAGCTATGGAATTGAAATGCATGGACAAATAAATCTCATGTGTTCTGTTATTGTTGGGGAGTTTTGTGTCTTCGCTTTGTTGCCATTTCCTACAGTTTCCATCATCAAATTCTGAAATGATGACAGTAGAATCTCGGGAGCTTTCATACACACCCTGTTAACTAAAAGTGATATTTTTTGAATTGTTTTACAGTTAGCGAATATTTAATGATACGTACTGTTATGAGCCTCTTAGTGGATAGCTTTTTAAAAAACAAGATTTCGATTTTAAGATTTTTAATTAGAGAAATACGTGTTACTTAAATGGATGTTAGGAAGAGACTGACTGGGAATGTAGGATTGGTTAGGAACTATGGACATAAATGCTGAGTAGGAGGAATAGGGATGAGGTAGGCGTATTAGGATGCAGATACTAAATATAACACCTCCCCGGGGTAGATTAAACTTCAGGGTTGAAGACGCTGTGTATATCTGTATAAGTATAATATGTATGTTGTATAATTATGAAAAATTTAACATTTTGATATAGTAAATAAATTTCAGGCATCGCCGGGGCAATTAGCTAGTTTGACCTCGTCATAGTGATGGGTTACATGGCGTCTATTTATTAATAATGTCAGAGTATGATTTCCATTAATTCTCACTACTTTGTATGGACCTTTCCATACTGGTGATAAATAAAGCCTTGCGAAGTCTTAAATGATTTTTTAACAACACAAAATCTCCGATTTATATTGTACGGGACGTGATCGTATATAATAGTTCTTAGAATTTAATTTAGATGCGTAGAGATCGCACGGTTACCCCAATAAATATCTAACGCCAACCTTCCCAATTCAAGCAGGTGCAGCCTGTAGTACAGAGATTAGAAGGGAAGGAAATTAGCCGAGGGAGATAAGAAGAGAAAGAGACCTTTCAGCGTGAAACGTAACATGGTCATTTTTTAGACCTGTTAACATTATTTCATGTTCAATTTTTTATATGTAGCGTAAAAATCTGATATTCCTACTAATATTATAAATGCGAAAGTTTGTGAGGATGGATGTATGTGTATGCATATTTGTTACTCTTTCACGCAAAAACTAATCAAACGATTGCAATGAAATTTGGTAACATAACACATAGGCAACTTTTTATTCCGATATTTCTACGGGATACAGATTTGCGCGGATGAAACCGAGGGGCGCGGCTAGTAACCAGTTAACTATCAAGAGAGCAATAAATTATTTCATCATTTGTAGGTATAATTCGTATGTGAGCACGCTTCGGCACGAATTGGGCCAGCTCGCACCGGGAATACTGCTGTGTTTCATTCGGTGAGTGGGGGAGCCGGAGGCCAATATCCTTTTCCTTACCCTTCCCAGTCCTTTCATTTATTCCACTAGTCAATCCTTTCTTCATCCCTCTCCAATTTTTAGTCTGCAATCCATTTGTAAAGGCGTAAGGTCTGCAACAAATGTTCATGGGCGGTGGTATGACTTACCATCAGGCGACCCACCAGCTCCATTGTCGATAATTACATGAAAAAAAAAATTATAATTTAGCAATTAATATACGCGGCTACGTAATATTTTTAGATGCATATGGATTTCATGATTTTGCGTAAAACATTTTTTTAAATTGGGTCTAGATATGAAGACTTGTTGTTTAATGTATTGTAACAATTAATTAAGAATTAGTCTCTTGTGTGCTTAAGAAAAAAAAAAAAAGATGAAAAACAGTAAAAATTGGCGCCTTAATACGGCAACCAATTTTCTATACTGTCCATCAGGATAAAACTCGCACAATTCAATCTAACTATAGTAACTACCCGCGACGCTGCCTGGGTGCTCACTTAGTAACCACAAATGGAAAAAATAAAAATCCTATGCCACTCTTTAGCCTATTTATCTATCTCTAGATATATTTTTTTTATTATATTACACATATAAAATGTAAGGTATGAAAATATAATCCGATTGCACGTGCATGTTTCGATATATATGCATACATATAACCTGTTTCTTATAGGTAATTACGCGATTTTTTTAATGCTCTTATTATCTATTTATAACTTTACGAACGTCTGTCAGCGGCTCAAAATTATTTTGATTCGGTTCATTTACGAATTCACGCTTTGCCGGCAGTGAAGAAAATTGATTCGCTCCGACATTAATTGCACCAGATCCTTGTTTTGAAGGTCGTAAATATAGAAAATTTGTCAATCGTTGTTTTTGTGTGCAGCCAAGTAAAACCATATTAATTATTTCCTTTATTTTATTTTTGCCTATTCAACGTTGCAATTCGAACGAACGGAATATTCGAGACGTAACATAGAATTAAAAATGTAAAATATTAGCCACTCGGCCCAGCTCCGCTCGCGCTGATAAAATAAAATATTTTTTAACAAGTCCAGTACATTCGGAGCCTAATAAACAATCAAACAAATCTTTCCTTTTTATAATGAAATAGTTATTGCCTAGCCGACCGTTTTTGATAAATGCATTACATTCAAAATGTTATTAATTTCGTAGAAAAATCATACAGAATACTAGGTACATTCGTATTTATTTTCTCTTCATTTTATAGAAAATTTTGAGGTTACCGATTTATAACTTTTATACAAACGTATTGTTCAATCGAAATAGTGTTCGAATTATTTTGTCTTCATAGAACATAACATAAAAATAAAAGATAATAATATCAAGTAGAATAATACGAAAATGACTTTTAATTGCGTTATTTTTTGTTCACTTTTTGTTACAAGAGGTTAAGGACCAAGGTCTTATTAGATTGTTATTGAATGAGCATATATGTAAGTTTTGTTTAGATGAAAGTTAAGCGATACTTCGATACGTTTAAAGTCTGTGCTTTATTAGATAGCTGTTTATGCTCACTTCGTTGGGCATTAACAGCTATCTTAAAGCGTTTCCTTTGCCCAGGCTATTCCTTTTTTCGAGTTGTAAATCTTTACTTTATCTCTTACGTTTATTAAAAATGCACTGAGATATTTAATTATATAAGTTAATATTTAATAAAGATTTCACTATGGATCTTCTCTAATTGCTAGTGTTTATACAATGCAACTGATAACAATTAATTATTATCGGTGTTTCAATGAAGAAAAAATTAAGGAAAAAGTTACGTAAAGTTTCTATCGCGTACTTATTTAAGGAAAAGACGACATTTGCGACGTTTACTTTTGTATTATTTTTAATTGTTACCTTATAGACTTTTTTATGTAGAAACGTGAGTGACAAAAAACCAACAGTTACAAAATTTTTTTGTTTATTTATACTATTTGATACTTTATCACGAAATATAATGTTCCTTAAAATTAGTTTTTGTTAGATATGGGAACTGACAAACAAGTATCTATTGATTTGCAATCCCTCACAGCGCAAATAGTAAGCAACATTTTTACAACGTAATTGAATATCACTTTGATTCATATACATACAATAATACAAGCTGGTACGCGGTTCGCGGGCTTCAAGGTGGGGCTTTTTGATTTACCAGATTTTTGTCATAGGGAGGCCCCCGTAAATAGCGTCCCGAGCTGCTAACTTCATGGAGTATGTAGCTCGGGCTGCTTGCTCCCGCATTTCGCCCTTTACCCTCGCACGACACGATTGTACAGGTAAACATGTATAAACGTCTTCATGGACGACCATGTGAATTATTAGGCTGTCACACAGTAATTATTTGGCGCCAAATAATTTTGCATAGAGAAGCGCCGGCGAGCTACTTTATCGTTATACTTTTTGAAATAAAATGGGAGATATCACCTAACACTTCCTGAGGCAATCTGTGTAGTTTTTTACACAATGGACTATTATTGTCTAATTAAACTTTCTCATGATGTTTTGCCTGATAAAAACATAAATGTATTCATTCAACAAGATTCATAATATGAATATGTATATACTATATATATAATATTGTGACGTTTTTAATTTAGTTAAAATAATATTATAAGTTGTTGGTTTACTTAGTAAGAGGTAAAAGTACTCTTCTGATATTCAACAATGCAGCTCGTAATGCTTCTTACTTGAGCATCATTGACGATTTCGTATGATGGCTTTATATTCCATCGAATAGAATAATTAAAAATGTGTAATTTTCCATTTAATTTAGTTTGGAAAGCAGTGTTTATGTTTTATATCACGTGTTACTCATAAGAATCAAAGATCCCGCATACGGTCAACATTCACTTATATGTTTACCGAGCGAAAATTATATTTAATCGAATTTCAGGCCATTTTTTGTTGTTACAAAATATGGCCTGAACTATTTTATTAACATAATCCTATTAATGTATGTTTACAAAAACGGTTATTTAATATCATTTAGAAATAATTTTTAACACGCTTTTACCTTATGTAATCGACATCTATTGTTTAAATTTTAACTACTTAAATCGGACTAGTTTAATTCAAACTTTTAGCAAGGATCATTCACTTCAATGAATTCATGAGTTTTTATTATTATCCTATGGGGATTGGCAAATAATTTTCCTACATATGAGAAAGGGAGACAATGAACTTGATTCAAACATTTTTAGTTTTCTACTATATTTATTATTGTATTATTCTATTTTGTACGCTAAAATATATAAATCATCAAGTATTAGTGAATGTGATATTGTCATGACATTGTACAGTTCGCAGACTACTTCGTATTATTGCCGCTTACAATATGTTTTTTTTTTCGTCAATTACAAATCATTCGCTTTCAATCGCAGGGGTTATTGCGGGCAAAATTATAATCATGTTGAGAAGTTTTGATACTTAATTTTTTCCGGCTCGGTATGTAGGTACACATTTTAATATCGAGTCGAGCTCAAACAGCGAACATCGCAACGCCATAGAATATTTATGATACATTTTTTCAAATTTTTCAAACCTATTAAACGGTTTCTAAGCTATTATAAATGCATCAATACCAAAATTATCAAAATCGGCCAAGCGGATACTATCTGTGATATTAAGTTGCCATCGATTCCATAAGATGGAGAAACGGTAAATGAGCCAAAAAATGAATCAATAAATCATCCAATGAGTTACTGTGTACCGGTTTTTTATAATTGCGGTTATGGAAAATATTTACTTAAAAAGTAAATTACAGCAATGATGTAACTGCGACGTCACTTTTTTGTAACTTTCACTGTCGCCTTTTAACTACATGGAGATTGTTATTAAATATCGCAATATATACCTATAAGACATATACACTTATAGTATGTAACTCTTGTATAGTTATACGGATATAGTGCAGTGTAGCATGATAAGATAGCATGGTTTTATATTGTATTCGTATTTCTTGTTTTACCCGTACATAAAAGGCATATGAATTGATATATTTGTGTATTTTCAATAGAGAGAAAGAGAAGTGAACTTTTTTGTGTTAAAGAACTTCAATTAAATAACTTACTACTATTAACTTGTTGATTTATTCGAAATAACGATTCTATGTTTCAATGTTTGCCGATGCTTTCAGTTTTACGCACGTCGTACTGATATGCCTTCCTCAACAAATCTACTATATAAAAATAAGTCGGGTTTTCCTTCCTGACGCTATAACTCCAGAACGCACGAACCGATTTCCATGGTTTTGCATTCGTTGGAAAGGTCTCGAGCTCCGTGAGGTTTATAGCAAAGAACATTCAGGAAAAATTTCAACAGAAAAGTGTGAAAATCATTTTTCACATACAGCCATCTGGTGGCGAAACGGAGTTCGCCGGGTTTGCTAGTGTTCTATAAAACACAATAACTTTTTTTATTCGAACCAGTTGTTATTGAGATCAGCGCGTTCAAATAAACAAAAAAGCCTTCATCTTTGTAATTATTAAGAATAGATTTATGTGTGATATTATGTATTCACAATATCCAGATAGTATTGATGCATCAGATTTTATTGTAATATATATTTATAAATCAAATTATTTTTAATATATTAATCATATTTTTCATATAACAATCAATTCCGTAGAATATAACGCACACCAGTGAATCAACTATACAAAGAAAGTGCTTCGCTAACTTCCTGTCAACCTTGAAATAATTAATTAGACCGCAAATACTTTTAGTGAGATAATATACTTCTAACATTACTGTGGCCTTAGTACGTTCGCGCTTTGTTGTTTCAGATTTATGTTATCTCTTTTAGCAAAACAAACAATCGCGAGATCTTTGTGCTATATTTAAAAATACCTATTTTGCGTTTTATGCTTAGATCGTTGAATTATTTTTCAAGTAATTTCTACCAGATTTCTTACACTATAAGCAAGAGCAAGGTGAATTCTTAAGCATTTGATAAAAGCCTTAGGTATAACGTGACTTTAATAATAGTCTAATAGGCCGTGACTGCAGAGACTGGTGACTTGCTTAGTGCCAGATGAGTCGCAAGGCTCTAGGCGCTGAGCAAGCCGCATGTAAGACGTAGCCTTATAAATACTTGTATACACATGTAGGTAGATTAATTTGATAGCTATGTAATTGTACTAAATTCTTCATGTCTTTTTATGTCATAGCAGGTAACTGAGATGGTGGTTCGCTTGATGGTAAGCGATCACCACCGCCCACGAACATTCGCAGAGGAACTATCTCTACGAATGCGCTGCTCGCTTTTATAGGGTAAACGGTTAGGAAAGGATTGACGACTGGAAAGAAGGAGTGGAATGGGAAGGGTGAGGTAAAGGAAACGGGCCTCCGGCTCCCCCACTAGCCGTACGAAACACAGCAGTAAGCAGCTACTATTTCACGCTGGCTTTCCGTGGCGGTGTGGTACTTCCCCGGTGGAAAGTGGCCCAATTCGTGCCGAAACGTGCTCGACTCAATGAATCAATCTAACCCTAACCGAATGCTTGTAACGATTATAGAATATAAACGGGTCCTGTAGTGGGTTTTCGTTACTAAAAGCTTAATGAGAATTATGCTATGTTAAAAGCTATTTATTTAATCGTTCATATTTATAAATGCTTTTTAAACTCAGACAAGGAACAGTGTGATTAATCTTGTTTACATATTGAACTATTTATAACGGAATGAATACGATATTATTATTATTAAGTTAAATATTAAACAACCTGACGTTTTAAATACTTAGCCACGTAAATGCAGTAGACAATTTGTGGAAGGTACATAAAAAACATACTTAGTTTAAGAATTAACTTAATTGTATCATTTACACACAGGCACAGGTTTTTGTTTTATCCTGGTGACCCTCATATGCTATATGACTATACGATGACTATACGATTAACTCATGAAATTGTCGTATTGCCGATCGTTGATAATTGTACAACGTTTGAACTAAATCTGTCCATTTAAAGTGGGTGAAAAATAAATCGAGTCTAAAGGAGTTGGTCACATACACATTTGCAAACATATAGGTGAAGCTTGTAAAAGCGTGATAAAACAGAAACAAAAGTCAAAATTCTATATATATGAATCAAGTGAAGAAATGTGTTTGCAAAGGCTCGCTTCCCTCGAATCTAGATGAGAGTGTATAGTTCATGATTTTTAACTTCTCACGAACGCCAACCCATTCACAGGCGCAAGTTGATCACAGACTTCCAGTCGTCGAGATAAATACGCAATAAAACACGGAACTGTTTCACGTTTGTTTGTTTATTTATGCAACTCGGTTTCATTAAAACAATCTACAAATCAGCTTTTTGCATTGTACATGCCGTTTCCCTGTTTCGTGTAAACCCTCGCGTAGCGCGTAATTATGAATAAAACAGAAAATTTTGCGCTTACTGAATTAACTGTGAAAAAAAAATTGGCAATGTGATTTTATTTTACTTTAATATTAATAGACGTTAGTTTAAAGACATCTTTTATCACACATTAGACATTTTCATTGTTGGTCTGTTGAAGAATGGGTCGATTTTATATATAATATATAGGTAACGCTATAATTCAGTACATTCCAACGAACTAAATGGCACACATAATCCTGAATGGATTATAGACTAACATAGCGAATCACTGAGCTTTGCTCCGTGGTTTGAAAACGTTTTCTTAAATTTGATCCTAGACAGAGCAGTTCCCGTGATTCAGATTATAAACACGATATTATATAGATTGAATTATTTGGTGTCATTTGTTAAGATATATGGTCAATAGACGCTTTGCCTTGGTGTGGTCAGAGTTTAGAAATAATAACCAACGTTCAAATAATATTATTAATTTTAATATGCAATGTATGTAATTAATCAAAAATAATATAGGTCGGATCTTCTCACGTAGCTACGGGGAAAGTGTATTGTTTCAAGTACTCACGCTTTCGGCTATTAAATATTACATTACGCTGGGGTTATTGACCTACATAATCTTGTTTGTTTTTTTTCGCATTGTTTGTCAACATAACTAGTTATATTGTCATTTATATACAGAAGCATACTGCGATGAAGTGCCGTGCCCTCTTATAAAGTATATAAGATTCAGATCAATATCTTTCAGGGGGAAGGACAAGACTCCATAAGCCCCTTATATCAATGACGCTGTAATCATATTTAATGGAAAACAAACCATATATCAATTTCAATTCAAGCAACAAATTGTATGTAAACTGAAACTACTGAATGGGTTTATATGAAACGTATTTAGCTTGATCTTATTATCACGATATTTATCAAGGTTCCTTTGAGAAAGGTAAAAGTCAAAATGTAATAATGCGTAATCAGATTTCATGAAATACTTTTTCTTAGTATTCGTTGCATTGACCCCTAAACACCATCAGTAATACCACAGATAACACATACTATACTGTAATACTATATGTTGCGGGCGGCGTTCAATCTAGACCAGCCTGGGTTGCGCTAGCAACCTGCTGCAGAGGGCAGTCGCCCTGAACAGCATTCCCCACACACGGAGGGTGTCTGTGAGAGAAATTTCTATGTGTGCGTTCGATCTAAAGAAGATCGCAGTCCACTGAACATGTTCCAACAATCGCGCGTAATTAATTGTTATTCAAAGCACCATATAATTATCATTTAAAATGTATTAAACATGTAACAGTAACAGTGATATTAAATGACTTGTATATATTCTATAATATTAACAATACATCAAATAGTTACTTTTACCCTCCAATAGTAGCAACATAGCCCTAGATCTGGTTATAACGCCTATATAAGATTTTTTACTTAATTAACATCGTGATTTTTATTATTCAAAACTCAATGATTCAAATCAGTAAAATCGTGAAACATACTCTCTAAATATTGAGGTAAATGTAATTTTTAGAGACGTTTATTACGAAAGATCACTTCACACACACTTCGAAATCGTGGCAATATTTTTTATAAATTGAATGAAAATCAGCTATTTGTAGGATAGTAATTTGTACAAGATTGATGAATAGGTTTTCTTGGCCGAATTTCGACTAGCCAAATGCTTAAAAATATATTAAATTCATCAAAAATTGATTTAATCGTTCTAATTACCCTATAGAACGGCAAATCGAACAGCCTAATACAAACATATTCCGTGAATCTAACCTTAAAGCAGTTCTAAATCCACTGTTATTGCGCTAGACGATCTATGGATTTCTGTCCTATTCTTAAACTGGAAGCAGTACTGCGGCGCGTTATCTCCCAGGAATCTTTCGATCTGCATATGTCATCCATTGGATTTAGGAGGCTCAATCTAAAGTTAATCTTCATTCATATTATGAAGAAGGAATTACAAATAATATCTATAATCACTGAAAATACATAAGTTATATTGAATTGAACTCGATCTTTGATTTTTCCAATTATTGATTTTATTAGTCTTTTAGATAGAGGAAATTATTACTTATTGAAATTTCGTTTCCGATTTTTTAAGTTACCTCCTAATATTAATTAACGGTGTAAATATCAGTTTATTTGATGGTTATGATAAAAAAAAGACGAAGGACAAGCTGTGACGCATTTAAAAAAAATGTATCCAACACGTAGCTATAACATGAAGTATTTTAATACCAAGATTTGATACTTAATGTAATCTATTAATATAATTTATTTTAAATACTGTGTTATTGGCTCGTTCCCGTAATTAAGACACTGAATACAATATGTTCGAAATTACATTAAATAATTATATAAGGGTATAAAATAAACCTTGAAGCAATATGACAAAATTTGACTTCATAATAGTCAGTGGTAAGTCTTTTTTAATATGGTTGACGAACAAACTTCGGCCCGAATAGCTAGGTATAGCTCGCATCGGGGTACGTACCACACACCACACATGTACATAGGTGTGAAACAGAAGCATTGACATTCGGCTCTTGCGGCTCGTGCGGTGGGGAAGCCGGAGGCCCATATCATATTCCTATCCTCTCCCAATCCTCTTTTCTATACCGGTCAATTCTTTCCAACGTAATTGCAGAGGCTCTAAGCAAATCGTACACAAGTATCCTCAAATAATTACCGGATTGAACTTGAACAATACAGTAAAAGATATTTTAGAAGCTAGATTCTTTACAAATAGTGTTACTAGAAATGATTGATGATTAACATAATATTAACTATGATGTACGTGTTTCATGAAATAAACGTATAAGAAATAAAGATTTCTAATGAATAGTTTATATATAGATCGGAATTATATATATTACTAACCACGAGTGTACTCTGGCTGTAGTAAGAGTTTTATCAATCAGAAAATATTTTCAACGATATTATTATCAATTGATGTCCCTTTCCCATCATTTATTTCCCTAATTATTAAGGAAACTGCCATTTAATATTTTAACAACATGTGACAGTCTGGCTAATTGAAGAATTATTGTAACCATTTCATGGCATTATCAAATTACGATTTGCGCTGAAAATATAAAATATGTAATATGACATCCCTCAATATTTGAAACTTCAGTTTTTGCAAATAAATAATAAGAATTTAATTTGAATGTACGAACTACATCATGCGAAACAAATCAATAAAATTAAAACTAAATCCAACCTTATCGTGATCCGTTGATAGCAAACATCCGCTGAACTAAGTCATGTTGATTGTTAACTTAATAAATAACATAGAAACAAGCAAAATAAGTTATGATGCATATTCTGTAATCATGAATTATTTATTACACATTGACCTTGGCGGGTATTGTGATTCTGTTTTGACATGCAACGCCTTTGAAAAACTCAATAATTACTTATTTCAATAGATCTAGATATGAATATGAAAACTTGAAAATTCAATAATAAATTGCCTGTAACATTTTCCTTGGAGATAAAGAGATATTTACGTATGTTGATATTATGAGAATGAAATGAAATACTGTAAAGAATTCAAGTCACAAATTTTAAAATGTCAGTTGGCCAAATTAAAATTATTACATAACTTTAAAATTTTTAATATTTCCTTAACTGACCCCTATTTGAAGCGACTGTGATTCGCTAATGATTTTGCATTTTAGATTTAACTCAAATTGTATTTATTAAATTAATTTTATTATTAATATTATTCTATATTATGGCTACATATAGTAGGTACATTCTAAATTATCCTTACATTTATTTTTTCTAATATGACTATATCGTATTTATTTTAATTTTGTGGAATATCCGAAAAAGTCAAAACTGTTTTAAAATACTTTACTTTACTTGCTTCTAACTTTCTCTTCTTTGAAAATACAATCAAATATTTAACAATAAACTTAAACACATCTCGTATTAAAACAAATTGACAATAACGTTACGTTTAAAAAAAAACTTAATAAAAAACCTTGAAACCCATGTCGCCTTCAGTAATATAGAAATAAAATAATAATTAATTCGTAATTCACACAGTTAATTGTGTATACACTATTCATATTTTATCCATTATATATGGAATGTAAGTATTAAGTCAGTTATCATTTGTTTGCTGTAAAAGCTGTTAAAGATCTTACTGCTTCCGTCATCACGAAGTCCGTTTGATGTTTAAGATTATAAGGCTTTGGGAGTGATATAAGTATGATAATTTTAATAACAATATTACATATAATCGGTATTAAACAAATGAATTTCTTCCAAATTTAAAATCTCATGGTTGAGTAATATTGTTCTACTTAGAGTGCAATTTGATATGGATTCGTTATTTTATTATTGAAGATTAAAGAGTATTGCATAAGATTTGTTAACTTTTATCAAGGCTATATTTGCGCTCTATCAAATTACGGGCTTCCTATTTTGATTCCAATATTAATAAATATTTTATTTATATAAACGCTATCAGTTATAAATAGAGATAGTTTATAAAATTGACTTGGAGTAACATTTTGTCTTACCTTGCAATTGTAATCGAACCAATGGAAAGATAACGTTTTATCTACATTTTTTTTATTCTTTTTTCCATGATAAGTCTTTGTACCTCTCGATTATGTCAAGTGAAAAACGTAACTGAAGCGAGATCGTGTTAATATCTTAAATACATTGTAAATAATAATTACAATAATACATACATAACATTGTCTCAAATGGCGATTTTATAATGCTATCATTAAAATCCTTGATTTTTTTAGATTACACGTTAGGTGTGAAATAGTATAACTACATGTATGAAGTCATTTATACAACGGTTAATTACAATAAACAAAATCGAAAAGAGTTTCAAAAGGTATTCTCATCATTTAAGGCAACATTTGCATTTAACAATGTCTTTTACATTTTCAGCGTGTAATTTAATTTTAATTTTAAATTATTCAACATTCACTCACAAGAGGGTATAGATTTTTGAGGCTATTACACATTGTGGGTAAAGTAAATAGAATTTAATAATTTTTGACCTCTATTATACGTGTAATGATTTTATACTTGTAATTCAGGTGGTACGGTCAGTGTCGTCCACACGGCCAGCGAGTTGAGCTCACGGAGGCGGACGCCCCGCCGTGCGGGGGACGGGATTACTTCCTAGTATATCGTAGAATTGAAGAGTTCTATTTTCGAATAAATCACCATTCACTCAATTAAATAAGCGCTATAGATTAATAAAAATGTATTCAAGTTGACTGATTTTTTTTTTATAAACATATACATCTTAATTTTTATTTGCTATTCGTGAATATGGAAAGTATAAAAAATAAACATTATTTATAGAAGATTCTGCCGATTCTAGTAACCAAGCACGACCGTTTAGTGTAAAAAAATAAAATAAATAAATAAAAAATGTACACAACTATCATGATTATAGATTTCAATTCGAAACGCTCACCGACTTGTTAACAATATAATCGGTAGAGCTAGCAGGCCCAAAGTCTACCACTAAATTGTTTTCTACCTAGGAGTAAAGATACAAATATATAACTGACTAGCAAACCCGGCGAACTCCGTTTCGCCACCAGATGGCTGTATGTGAAAAATGATTTTCCCGCTTTTCTGTTGAAATTTTTCCCGAATTTTCTTTGCTATAAACTTCACGGAGCCCGAGACCTTTTCAACGAATGCAAAACCGTGGAAATAGCTTCGTGCGTTCTGAAGTTATAGCGTCAGGAAGGAAAACCCGACTTATTTTTATATAGTAGATTTCATAATTGTGGCGCTACACAATTTAAGGGCTTGACGCGAACTCTACATAGAGATTTTGACATGATGGGCGGTAGAGCACTTTACGGATGAGTCGAGGTAGAGTGGCACTTGCAACAGCTTGTGTGTACTTGATTATCGATTAATATATCTTCACTTAGAGAGGCGGTATACATTGTTAAGATCGAAAGCGTAATTAAGGTGAATTGCAGTACTTATTTTACAAAACACGTAACTCGATAGTGACACTCGGTATTTTTAAGTTGCCAACAAATATCATGTTAACTCAGATCATGTTATATAATAGTCAGCTAAAAGGCTTAGCTTAAACAACCTACAACTGAACATCAAATGCAGCACGTAATGAACAAACGAAAATTAGAAATATTTATCAGTTTCAATTACAAATAACCCAACAATTTCCTTTATTCACCTGAATATGATACGTACTTAGTATCAAATAAATAATAAATAACATGTCATAAAAGAACACAAGTTAAGTATGCAACCAATACACATATGTCATAAATCCAATAATCAATTTACCGCAATAATATGCAGTCTGCAAACTATACTATGAGTCATGTACATATATATGTACACTTCGATCTCCCAGAGCGTAGGTATTCCCCGTGCATTAACTTTCATCGCAGAAAACTTTTCCTCACAACGCTAACCAACATCTAATTGCCAGGTATTCGTTTAATTTTCTTCAACAATAACAATAACATGTTTCTTTCAAGATACGTGTTGCATTTTATTATCCTTAAATGGCAAATCGTTCCAATATTCAATCAATGCCACATTCTATTGGAACTTAAGTTGTTATGTATTATTATGTTAGTACTAGCTGTCCCGGCGAACTTCGCAACGCCATAGAATATTGTTTCGACATTTTTCTTTATCTTTCTCACCTTTTAAACCTTCCCTAGACCTCCACGGACATATCAAGACCAAAATAAGATAAATCCGTTCAGCCGTTCTCGAGTTTTAGCGAGACTAACGAACAGCAATTGATTTTTATATATAAGATAGAATAGCTTAATGAAAATGTGTGCTTATACGATATACTCTTTAATCTTGACATAAATAAGATAGCCTAACTAATCATTAATATATTCATATTAATGATTAGTTATGAAAAAATAAAGTTAGATATATAAGTTGTGTATTGAGAAGTCCATAGTTGAGAGCGAAAGCAATATTTTATAAATTTCGATGATATCGTTATCTGATCAAATGAAATTCTGTTTTGCCACTATGAATAAAAATTTAAACGACAATGACCTGAATTATTTAGAGATTCATTTATTTTTTAGTTATAAAAAAATTATGTTCCTTATCTTTCACTTTTTAAATAGTACGTTATTTTATAAATTATATAGACAATAGAATAAATTTTATAACAAAGTCTTAATCAAGATGCATTAGAAGCTGACTAGAGAAACCAACAAGAAAACAAAGAATAAATAAAATGAAAAAACGAGAATGCGTCGCGTCTGCACGATGTATTGTGAAGAAACGAAATAATTTTAAAATACAGTACGATCGTTAATTACCTTAATGAAACTGGTAACTTATAATCATTGATTTATCTTATATTCTGATTTTTACCGAGAATTAATACTACAAAATTAGCACACTAACACAGTTATTAAGTAATTACTATTGCCTTTTAAGCTCAAATTTACGCCTGACGAAGGTTTGATTAGAATGTAATTAATTTTTCAACTGTTTGTATCTTGTTAGATGATAACAATTATATAAATTAATAGAAATAAATTAAAGTTTTACATTTAAATGTATACTTATCTTATGAAGAAGATCGATAAAGCCTAGTCTGACTTTTTTTACAGTTACACAGTTAGTATTTTTTAATTGTAACATTGACACAAGTTTTATACTTTTATGCAATTTACACATACTATGCCATTGTACTAGAACTACACAAAACGATATTCAAGTGTGAAAATTACTACAGAACCGTTTGATTGTTACAATGGTTGTTTAGTAAAAAGGGGCAGGGGGTAAACATTTACCAATATCATGTCTAACTAAATATAAAAAAAATTAACATGCGAGCGTAAAATCATCGAAACTTCCATCAATTATTTTTATGCTTATGCACAAATTGTGAATTTCTAATGAGATATCGAAACGAGCTTGACGTAAGCAACACGTTTATTTGTTTTGGTGGAACGGTAAACCCCGGTGTGACGCGTAAGTCTTGGATCAGTTTAAATCTGTTAAGGAAAACCGAGGTGACTGTTTTGGCAAACGGTAGACGTTATAACAATTGTTTTGGTTATAAGTTCCCTATTATTTAAAAAACCAGATAATATTTGCCTAAATTAAACACTCATTTCCAAAAGTAAGGGACATTTTACATTCTTTTTATGAAAACAAAAGTATGGATAATAAACCGGCCAAAATAGCCTAGTGCGATGAATAAAAAGCTGTATACATTTCACCTATGACATGTATATTAACCGGCGACCTGATGCTTGCGGTTTCATCATTTAGCAAGATGATTGTTGCTTAAGTGGATGATTTATTTTACTCACTTATTGTTCGTTCGATGGAAAAACTTATAGATCGATTATTACTGGTTTTCACAATGTTATTAACATAAGTGTACAAAATACAGAACTATACAAAGTTTTTAGAGCAAATAGAATAGAACAGCAATGTACATGAAAAAAATTTAACAAAATTAAATGTCATTATCATTTCAATGTTAACATGTAGGTATGCACCTATGTATGATACAGAGTTAAGGTTCAGTTTTATAGCATTATAAGTGGAAATAAGAACAATAATATGGGCTTCTGTGAAATAAAAATCTTTATATGTTACATTATGTCAGCAATAAAGTCATTGAAACACGCACTTTGATATATCCTGTTCCGAGTTTCGATATACTCACTTCCTGGTAAAATAAGGCCATTCCCAACTCATGTACTCGGTACCTACAACTGACTAATTCTACCTAATGACAAATTTGATCAAACTTAAAAAAAAAATCTATCCGATTACGAAATTATTCAAAGTGCTGATTCTTATCTTTGGAATAATTTTGGGTTTATCGATTTAAAACGTTTGTGTGCGCGTATGATATTTGAGTTCAACTATCGTTTACTATTTATTATACTTTACCTAAAAATACATTAATGATGCCACAAACTTCTGAAAAATTAATACATTCTTTCAATTATTACTTTTTCATAATAATAGACTACGAGAAATCATCTTTAAAACTTTTAAATAAAGTTAATAGGTTTGGTGATAATAATTAATCCATCGATTAAACTCATACACAACTTTCTGGTTAGTTTAAAACAAATTCATCACATCACAAAACGAATTACAGAAATTATTTTAAGTTTTATCTTATTTAAAAAAGTATCAAATTACCAACTCTACAAATATCCACATATCATAAAAACCATTGTTATATTTTATTTAACAATACCAAATTTAAAAACAAAGAAAATCATTTGCGACAATGAAAAAATATCTTACGAAAATTGAATCGCAATAGCAATTACGGATTTGATTCGACCTCATATGGAGTATGATGGATGAAGGGTCTAAAGTGAAGTGGGGTGGCCAGGGAGTGAAGGCTTCAGTGCATCAGGAGTAGCAGGAGCCGAGCGCGCGGGACGCGGGCTGTGACGCATGCGCGACGAAAGGCGCCGGGGTGGGGAGGCGCGCGCCTAACACTATTTAAACTGTTCTTGCGAACGGTCATCATGCATTGGTCTGTTTGCAATCCAAAGTTTAGTTAGCTATTGTAATACGACAGCTCCAGTCGTAGACAGACAGGCATCCGCCAGTGGTCGAGACAGAAGGCTCTCGCAGACGTACGCTAGCTAAACGCGCAGTGAACCCTCGTTCAGGCCCCCAGTCCCAAGTGTTGTGCACCATGGCCGTCGCAGCTGCCCAGAAGAACCGTGAGATGTTCGCCATCAAGAAGTCCTACAGCATCGAGGTGAGGATGCCTATCAGCCTAAGCCTTGTCGCTTCCAGCAAAGTTTCCTTGGAGCCGCGCTCGATCGTGAAAAGTTTTGTTAAGTTTTTCAGTCAGATTATGTAGTTCCGAACGCGGCTTGAAGGATACTTTGTATCATCTTATTGTGCTCCAGAACTCATTATCAATTATTTAAAGTTTCACATTCGTTCAGTATTTAAGCTGTCGAAGCAGTATTATGAATTAATAAAAACTTCTAACCGTAGAGCATGTTCCGTTTCCGAACTTGTTCTTAAATTGGTTCTGAAATTATAGTATGTTTTTATAAAAAAAAATGATTTTAACAATGTAACAGAAGCCTTTTACTTCAAGTGATGCCAATTTTACTAGTACAATTATAACGAATTAAGTGCGTAACTAATCAAAAATAGAGGTCAAGTTCGAGCCCGAAATATATGTAAAAAACTATTGTGCAATCCACTTATTAATTTGTTAGTTAAAAAGAGGGCAACGTCCGACAAAGAGACTGCATAAATTAAATTCGTGCCATGCACATTATGCTAAACATCTTTAATAACAGTTACCTACTTTGTTACATGTCAAATCATCGACCTTGTAAAAACTATGTAACAATAGGCTTCGTTAAGTTAACCTACCCGAACGGAATTGTACAGATGCACCATTCTTATAATCAGTTATATCAAAAACATTGGACGTCCGCGTCATAATAGAAGAAATCGTGTGAAATTCACCTATTAAGCTCTCTTACAGAGCACCCAATTGTCGTCTGCGTAACACCGAATAATTACATACTCAGATGTAAACTATAAAGGCGTCGCGCAAATTTTAATATAACGTAATTAACTTTCACACGATGAAATCTTACAATCAGCGTAAAGTTCCAGAGTTCCGTAAATAAACTATTCTAATCGATGTTTTTGAAATTATACCGAATAAGAAGATTACGTGTCTACGTTTGTTTACAGATAAAAAATTCCGCTTACAATTATTAGTGTCATTATTGTATAATTTCTATTGTTGATATTCAAGACATTCAGTACCAGTAATCGGTTAACGCATCTCGATGATTGTAATTATGATTAAAAAATTTACATAATATCCTTCACTAACCTTTGTACCGCTAATGCGAAATGTCATGCGAAATAATTTTGACGGTTTTGAACCCAAAAAACCCCAGTTAATAATTTTTCCCGAACTGTAAAGTCCATAAGACTGTAAACTGATCGAAAAAGTTTCCTCATGATAAAGAATTGGCTTCTCGACGATAGTATACAATATGTTAGCGATGCGAATAAAAATGGCAACTATTTGCGTGTGCTGTGCGAAACATAGGTGTGTAACTAACATGTAATCATTAACGTACGTTTTATAATTGGTACCTGAATGATTGTATTTCCTTGACCATCGAAGGTCGGTATGCGAGCTGGAACGACGCTCACCCACTCTGTTAAAGACAATAAAAACCGTTAAAAATCAATTGAATGACACGACCGCGAAAATAATATTTAACGAATCGACAAAGTAGTATTTGCAATCGTAAAAATCACGAGTTCTATGCGCCATCTTAATATTTACTTACTCGCTTGAAACTTTAAATTCCATGTTTAAAACTAATTCGAGGTTATAAAGCGCCCTTGACCAAACGAGGTTGTTCGTGGCGGTCAAAGTATATAAAAACTTACGTTACATTGACGGGTAATAAGTGCAGTTCCAAATCTGTTAATTAAAACGGAATCGACGTAAAAAATTGGGAAATTGAATTTCGGAACATAAAGCGATATTCGGGCGGTCGACATTAGCCTGCAGGGTGGCAGGTCGGTCATACTCGTACTTAATTACTATCCAATTGGAATGGTGAAGTGGTCGGGGATACCAAGGCTATATCAACCGGATTTTCAAGCAAACCGCTCCAGTTAGGCGGACCTTTAACTTGAGCGCGACACACGCCGTTTCCGCAATGAACACTATGTTTATATGAATTTTTAATTCAAAAACATGTAATGGTTTAAAGATCTGTTCGATATCGTAATGTATGCTAACGATACAAATATAATAGGCTTATTACTACTGGATGATGAGATTCTCGTTATGTCACCAAAGCATTTATCGCCACATTAATTCGCGTCAGGTATTTTGTTACCTTAGAGGTCAGGTTCACACTAGATTAATTCGTGCATAGAATTGCAACCATATACAAACTCAAGGTGATCCTGATCAAGGGAGACTCCGTTTAGTTATGACTTGGACAGACGATAAATTGTAAAAACATTAATGACAGACAACGTAACCTAGATTTTCTTATAATCAAACTAAGGCCATCGCTGTATGTCTTACCGTTATTGCAATCGGCAATTTGTTTATTTTAATTGTGATAGCAACAAATTCTACCAAGCAATAAATAAACACGCATTTAAATAATCCCCGCAATTATTTTGAAATAATCTCCGCATTTTGCTTTCGCAGCGGGATGCATGTTCGGAGCCGCTCCAAAAATATCCATGTTCTTTTTCTGCTAGTTCTCCCGACATAATACGTAAGGGCTTCGCCTTCACGCAGTTTCAGGGGCTAGGTAACGACGACGTATGATTAGTAACCCTTGACACACATAATCGTCGCCACTCTACTGGAAAACGTATATCTCACGCTCAGTGTCACCTGACATCTCCGTGTGCATCGTTACAAATGCATAATGTCTTCGACATATTGTATATTTTAACACTCAAGCATTTCAATAATGAATGAATTCTACAAACGCATACATTTACATACGATATCGGAATGTTGTAATTACCTCGCAACGCGTTCAGGAAAAACTCAAAGAATGTGACACTGAGATGTTATTACCTAATAGCTCTTCTCAAGCTTAGCTCAGAGGAAAACGTTAAATTCAAACAGCCGAGGTTACTGCGAAATTATTACGCCGACATTGATGATACTGCTGTTTAAGGAAAATGAGATAGATAGCGATTGTAACGGAACTTTTTCCTAAGACAGTCCTTCAGTTTTTAAGGCTCGCATCTTCTTTTTGTGTAATAGGCCAATTTGAATTTTAAACCCACGCAAATAATACTTTTATTTACATATATTGTATCACATTACTTGAACGAAATATATTTTCTATATTATAATACATAAAACATAAACCAAATGCAATTTAATAAAAATGTACACAGTCTATAATCTTCACGTAAAAATTAATTACTGTAAAATAATTGGCTGTTTTTCTATTGATTTATTAAATAACAATGGCGATAAAAATCAAGTGATTAAATACATTGTTGCAACATGATATGATGAGTAAAGTCTTTAGTAAACTTTGTACAGGTAGATAGATATGTCACAGTTAATTATTCATTGCGCCATTTGTAGGAAAGGCTTACTGTAGCTTTTCAACAATAATTGGCCATTCAAATGCAGTGGTCCAGAAAGTTCTGATCCTTTGTACAACTCCATCTTGCCTTGACTCGCATCCGGATTGTAATGGCAGCACTTTAACGTCCGACCACGAAGGAAATAAGCTTAGGAACTTCGTAAAAGCAATTCCTACTCGCACATGAAATATAATGCCATGCGACCACTTTATATTTATAAGGATTTAGACATCAACCTATTTTTAGCTCCATTGTAGTCTCGGGGAGATTTATATTTCTTTTGTGGTTGGATATTTTTATAGTTTTCTTATAAGTAATGTTTATTTTGTTTTTGATATAATATTAATATATTTATTTTTCTTTTGTACAGAACGGCTACCCATCCCGCCGTCGATCGCTTGTGGACGATGCACGATTTGAAACACTTGTTGTAAAACAGACCAAACAAAGTGTATTAGAAGAGGCTCGCGCCCGCGCTAATGGTGAGAGATTTAGTTGTTTTAATTTCTCATTTTCTTTTTTACTTTTTTTTCAAAATTTGATATTTTTTTTTATTTCTTTATTTTCAATTTTTATTTTTTATTTTTTACTAATTAGACTCTGGCTTGGAATCTGACTATATCCAAGACGCCGCTCATCTAGGCAACGGTGATAACACCCCAACCGTTGAAGACGGTACTCATCAAGATGAAACTAAGAATGGACAACTTGGTAATTTTTTTGTTACAATGATTTGCTATTTTTATTTTCAATTTAATTTCACAATTTTTTCTTCTTTTCTGTTCGTTTATTTATTTATTTTTTGTTTTCATTTTCGGTTTATAGCAGATGCTGATATCGGTGACGATGGAGGAAAGAAAGATGAAGGTCAGTACTGATAATCCACTAACTTGTAAAATTTATATGAGCCCATTCACTTTCTTATTTCTTTTTCTTATTTAACATAAATAAGTTTGTTTAGTTAGTATATATTTAACTCAAATTTCCTTCCAGATTATACTCTCACCGAAGAAGAGGTAATCCTTCAAAACGCTGCAAGTGAAAGTCCTGAAGCCGAACAAGCTATACAAAAGGCTGCTCTCTTGTTACGTATGCGGGATGGAATGGGCTCCCTTGCTCGTATCTTGAAGACAATTGACAACTACAAGGGAAGTGTCGAACATCTTGAAACTAGACCCTCGCAGGTCTCTGGCATCCAATTTGACGCTCTCGTAAACGTGAGCATGTCCCGCGTCAACTTGCTTCAACTCATCAGGGCTCTTCGCCAATCAACTTCTTTCACTGGCGTCAACCTTCTTTCGGAAAACAATCTCTCCAACAAAACACCTTGGTTCCCGCGTCACGCCGTTGACTTAGACAACTGCAACCACTTGATGACCAAATTTGAGCCGGAACTTGACATGAATCACCCTGGATTCGCTGATAAGGAATACAGAGAGCGCAGAAAGCAAATCGCTGAAATCGCTTTTGCGTACAAATACGGAGACCCAATCCCATTCATCTCTTACACTGAATCGGAGAATGCCACTTGGCAGCGAGTATTCAACACAGTTTTGGACCTTATGCCGAAACACGCCTGCAGGGAATACAAGGCTGCATTCAATAAATTGCAAGAAGCTGATATCTTTGTGCCCCATCGCATCCCTCAGTTAGAGGATGTGAGCAACTTCCTGCGCAAGCACACCGGATTCACGTTGCGCCCTGCAGCTGGTCTACTTACTGCTCGGGACTTCTTGGCTTCTCTCGCTTTCCGTGTCTTCCAATCTACTCAATACGTACGCCACGCTAACTCACCCTTCCACACGCCTGAACCGTAAGTATCAATTTCAATGTAGTTTTAAGTATGTTTTTTTTATAAAAACGTAAAGATAATTTAATGAAGGTACACAAAATATTAACAAATCTATATTGTTAATGGGAAATTGAAAGAATAGAAAAGTGCTATAAAACTAAAAATTTAATTTTTGTTAAAAGTAACACGCGCATAAAATATAAAATATGGGTTCGCAACATTTTTGCAATATAATATCTGTTCCATTCCAATAACCTGGCTTTAAAAGCTTTGTCAGACCCTTTGAAAGCCGATATAAGGTCGTGATGGAATTGTAACAGCGTTAAAAGCCTCGCCTCTAATTATCTTAACTTGATTCGAGGCAGGGTGACGAAGTTCAAAGTCAACTGCAGCTTTCAACTGGCACATAAAGTGCATTAATATAGTTCCATGATAGCGATACAATTCAATTATTGGTCTTGGTTACAGGATACACCTTGACCTTCAGATATTTTACACGTGTGTTTGTTTACAGTGACTGCATTCATGAATTACTCGGACACATCCCACTATTGGCCGACCCTAGCTTTGCTCAATTTTCACAAGAAATCGGATTAGCTTCTCTTGGCGCTTCGGACGCGGAAATCGAAAAACTATCGACTGTAAGTTAATAAATTAGCAATAATATTGAAAGCGTTTGCGACTATTCATATGGGCCCAAGCTATGCGAGATATTTTTAAATTTGTAAATGAATGTACGACATAACAATTTTTTGTGTTAAAATTAGGTGGAGAGAAATGGTATGTGAATGAAATCTCCTTGTTCTAGGTATATTGGTTCACTGTTGAATTCGGTCTTTGCAAAGAAAATCAACAACTGAAGGCTTACGGTGCGGCTCTCTTGTCTTCGATTGGGGAATTGCTTCACGCATTGAGCGACAAACCTGAATTGAGGCCATTTGAACCCGCATCCACATCCATACAGCCCTATCAAGACCAAGAATACCAGCCAATCTACTATGTTGCTGAAAGTTTCGAAGACGCCAAAGATAAATTCAGGTAATTAAATATTTTTAAGTCTTTTACAATAAACTAAAATTTCCACAATTTGAGGCGACTTATGAACCATTGTGAATGACATTGCATAAAACAACTTTATTATTTTGGTTGCTAGTTAACTTCCAAACGTAAGCTGAATTGGATGCAGAGTTATATTAGCTAATTGTTAATGAATTATAATTTCCTATAGACGCTGGGTGTCAACTATGTCACGACCATTCGAGGTCCGCTTCAACCCACACACGGAGCGCGTGGAGGTCCTCGACTCCGTTGACAAACTGGAGACTCTCATCTGGCAACTGAACACGGAGATGCTACATCTTACCAACGCTGTGAAGAAACTGAAAGGCACACATTTCGAATGAACGCACCCAAAATACGACCGGATTATCGCACACGGCATTGCCGTCCTGTATAGCTAGTGATATTATAGATGTAAGACTGTTAACGTGTGGAGCGTGTGTGAGAGAGTGATAACCATTGGATGGTACTTCGTTGAATTCCTTTTGTACCTTATTATTTATTATGCCAAGCTTATTGCCCGGGCCTCGGAAATCTCGCGATCCTCCTGATTGCCCATTTAAGGAGATCGCGTCTGTTTTGCGAGACCTTAACTAATCTACTAGTATTAATTTATAATTTAATGAAAACACAAACCAATAAAAATGGAGCACCAAAAAAGTGTAAAAAATCAAACAGTTAATATATGTGTTTGAGTGGATTCAGTCGTTTTATTTCCCAAAGTAAGAATATAATTTTAGGTGATATAACGTAGCACTAAACCCCGTGAATAATAACAAAGTTTATAATAATAACTAAGTGCCTAAGGACGAAAATGTACATAACAGCTGGGTCTGAGTAATTGTAGGCTTAATTACCATCGATTGTCGATATACAGGACTATTGAAAAGATAAGTAAGGGTTACTATTTGTCTCGTAATATCGACTTTTAGTGATTTTAATAACCCAGGTGCTTACGAGAGATAATATTGTATATTAATTATTGTTGCATAATATTGTCTATATTACGACAAGACAAAAGACAAGCGTATTAAATTCAAACCATAATATTCATGAAACCTTTTCTTGTCTTAAAAACGCTTTTATATCCACATCTTTGTTCATTAACTATTGAGTAATGTTTCAGTTCTATTATTATTAATCACCGACGACCTTATACATCGTAACAAGTATTAAGAACATAATTATATAGTAACACTAATTACGTACATCTACTTTTTAATGCAAGATCACTATTTATATCTCGAATGAATGAGAATAAAAGACAAAAGATGAGCAAATTCTTTGAAAGCAATTTAAAAATAGGGACTATTGGCAATCATTCTCGAACAGTCCGGTACCTGTAATACGATTTTCCGCCCCTTGGGGATCTCCTCGCTTCAATCGGATCAACATAAATACTTTAATTGCCCTCTAAGATAAGCTATGACTTAATTAAAGTGACATTGAATCGGCTTCTTATGAAGCATTTATTCGTAAAACATACAAACCCACACTATTAGAAGCAAGGTACTTCCTCATATAGCAATTAGAACCATCTAGAACTAACGCAAAAAGTTACCATTACGACCGCAGACAAAGAGCATTGTGTTAAATGATATAGTTGTGAATTAATCAAAAACGGGTTACATTGCAGCAAATGATATGCTGAAAAAAAATGTATCACGTATAAAAAAGGTCGAACTTCGCATTGACATTAAACGCAGAATGAGAGGTACGGCCTCAAACGAACAAGGGCGCAGACAAAGCTATATTACTTACTTTAGCAATTTCAATTTTCCCGTATACGTAACAAAGTATGCAGGTGCAATAGATTTAGCCATTCAATACCGCATAGCAATCATTGACATTGAAAATAACAGAGCCAGTTCCTGTAACATTATTATATTGATAGCAGAGAACTACCCAAATTGTAACGCTTAAAGAGCTATATAGATACCAATAATTTTAAGTAACAGGAACTAGGAAACGAAAATTGATATAAAACTGTCAGTCATTACATTTATTACCTTGAATATTAAAGTTTCTACTTTTTATAACTTAAATAGATTCAGTAGAGACTTAATATGAAAATAATTAACTTGTGACATAACGTGCGTGTGACGTTTATGTATGTATCGGCCGATCGTCAGTCATCATTTGCCATAAATCAAAAATAAATGAGATATTCGACTTTAGCTACTTGTATTTCTAACACCTTTTTTGTTGATGTTTTTGTGGTGTTTTTTTTTTCAACACTTTAAATTTATACAATTCAATATAATGACAAAAAATTATAGTAAAACATTAACTCGGTCAAGGTTGAGTTTTGTTTTTACGTGCTATATAAAAATATAGCACCTGTTTTGTCATTCACCTTTGTTCACTAATTTATTATTTTGCTTTGCGGGTCTTTATTTAACATAATAATTAATTATTCATATAGAAAAAAACGCAACTAAGGCACACTAACAAACGAATACTAGAGGCTCCGGCTCCGCCCGGATATCACGATTCCTGTTTTTTCCCATGGGAGCATTTAATCGGGATAACAAGTATCCTTTCACCCAAGTCAGCTCATACCCTGTCTGTATACCAATTTTCATCAAAATCCGTTCAGTACATTCAGTGTGATTGACGGTCAAACATCCAAACAAACAAATTTATGATGTAAGTGTGATATAGTGGGATCTCAGGGGGATAGAACTATTGAAGAGGAAGGCGGTAATACTTCAAAAGCCGCAAAATTTTCAAAATATTATGATCATAGCAGTGACGTGTTTCTAACCCCTAACGTAAGAACGACGAGCTAAGTTGGACGCTAAAAGTTTGACGTGTGTGTTAGTGTGTGTGAGGTATGTCTATCTATTGTATTATGGCTTTTGAAATAATAAAACAATTATGATTTTGATTTCTTTTCATTTGAAAATTTTGAGGTTAATTAGTCGAGAGTGTTGGTAGCTATGTATGATAAATATCGGCCCAAGAGTGCAGACTACAAGTCTACAAAGTTTTTGCCGGCTCTTCTCTGTAGAAATTGAACTGGTGGTAAATGTTATAACTATGTAATAGGATGATTCAAAAGTGCTTCTATTGGAAGTCTAGTTGAATGAGTAAATGTTTGAGTTTGTTTGAGTTTAAAGATGGGTCTCTGTGAATGTGACAATTTAGGGGTTTTTAATTAAATAACACTACCACTTAATTTATAATTAACATTCCATAACGTAACTAGGTTACCCAACAAACAGTAATCTGTCAAAACACCGTATTCCGTTTACGAGTGTTTAATTCACGACGTATTTTCACACTTATCTAAAAGAAATTATCACTGTATACATTTATTCGACACCAGCTCTTTTAAATATACAATTTTGGGTCAAAATTCGTATGAAAGTAATCTTAGGGATTACTGGAAATACGAAAACAGCTATATATTTTCCGTATTTAGATTTATTTCTTTCGTCAATGGGTACACACTTGAGATGTCAAAGAGGTCCATACGGCCGTTTCGTTCATTTTTCATAAAATAAAAAAATACCAGTGTATAACAATAAAATTTATTAAAATTCTAAAATATTTAAAAGTATAATAGTGCATTTTAGCTAAATAAATTCCTTCCTGAGCTAGAAATCGATACGCCAATAATATGCTTGGATAATTATCAATAGTTTTGGAATTATCACGAACCTCTATACTAGGCTCTCCGGACTGCGCTCGAATATAGGTGATTTATTTTCAACATTGATACTACAAATTACAAAACGATGACGTATTTCTTTTGTAACTCTATTGATCAGCTAAATGCATTATCTATATCTTTCTAAGTAACACCAAGTAATAAAAAATTATACATCACTTACAACTCTTAGATTTGTCTTCTTTTAAATTACGAAGGGAACTTAAAAATTTTTGAAACAACTTACAAAAAAGAGTCTAACCGAGCGGAGCCGGGGCGTGCAACTTGTATAAAATAACCATTTAAAGCATAATCAGTCGCATGTCGTTGCTATTTTATTGAATTCCCCATTGTCGTCGTCATCAGCCAGTATAACTGCGTAGCTGTTTTTCAGAGACGCTATTTGACTTTGCAATGTACGCAAACGAATCTCGGCCATTTCGAAATTCTCCTGCAGATTATTGATTTGCAGATTCATGCGTTGTCGGATCTGAAAATTATATCAATTTATAATGTCCTTTAAAAGTTAACGTAGGTAGCGGAGGAAGGGGGAAAGCTATAGCTATAGCTTCCATATAATTTTCTGGAGTAATATGTGCGAAAGAGATATCAAATCACGTAATTCAAGTTAATTGACATCTCACATACATTTTCTGCTACAAACTATTAGCGGATAATGCTATTAGTGAATTATTGTGGGAATTGACTCTAAACTCCTATGTGGAGCTTAGTCAGATGCTACGCGATTATATCTCTCCCGTGACATTTTAGTATCGGCATAATCGATGCGAATTTATAAATTATACCGTATCGTGACAAGAAGGTATATTGATGCTTCTGTTTAATTAAGGCCCTTTTTCATATAAGTGTATGTAATTTAACCACTTAATTTGTAATAGATGTTCTCTAGATATGTTTTTTGTGTTTTTTTTTTTTTTGTTTTATGGCAGAGCAAGCAAAGGAGCAGATGGGCCACCTGATTTTAAATGATCACCACCGCCCATAAACACTTGTAACACTAGGGGTGTTACAGGTGCTTTGCCGGCTTTTCAGTGACATATACGCTCTTTTCTTGAAGGCCCCAATATCGTAATTGTTGTTGTTATCAAGATTTTTCTAAATGGCATTTAAAACAATGATAACTCAGAGCGCGGCAAAATGAAAATATTTGTTCCTAATAAAAAACTTTTTGAGTTTTATTTTTTGGGGGCATTGTATTATAAACCGGATGTAGTTTTCAATATTCAATTTTTAATGTGTTTAATCCAAAACTTAAAAGCATTCTCATATAATAAAAGCATATGATTAAGGCCCGAGGCGCAGTGTTCATATTTTTTTAATGAGCAAGCATATAAAACGGTGGATTTCAAATTAATCTCGATCGAATCTGAGCTTTGAATAAGACACGTAGTTGTTATTTTATTTTTAGTTTTAATCCATTATTTTATGTCACGAATTGTGTATCACTATACCTTAAATGTGACTAGACAAAATACCCATGTTATTAGACCAGCTGCCAGCTTAGATGTTTAATGGCATTGTGGTTTTTTTTTTTATTTGTGTAATATTATGTACATAGAATTGTGCTTTATTTTGTATCAAAAATAGGTATACTGATGTGAAACTACAATAAAATGAATGGAGTTTTAGTAACTGGTAGGTTCAATTTGAATATGAAATGTTTTAAACGTCCATTCCCGGAGTATGATATTGTCTAACGAATAGAATAAGTGCGACGTTTGCTGTCTGTTTATAATTATTTAGGGTATATATCGAAGTAATTTTTAAATTAAAATATTGTGTGACGGTAAACACGCTATCTTTTAGTACACTCATATATCACATCATATATTCGATATCGTATGTTTTGCTTCGTATTTTTTTTTTTATATTAAAGAGACGTAGACAATATAGATGTATATTATGCATGTTAATGTTTTCCATGGCTATTATTTGATACATTTATTTGTGTATATTAAAGCTGCATATTTTAACGTGAAAATTCTTCGCCGTTAGAATAGATCCAGCAATTATGAGTGTTGTTAAACTTGAACGTTTATTAGTTAAGTCACGGCAAATGTATGTAAATGCTAAAAGTATAAATCAGAGCAAGTAGAATTTGAGGTCAGCGCTTGTAGCTTATTGACAATACGGAATCGTGATAAAAATATATATTTTTTTTAAGTTTGCCATTTTCTTTTTATTTGTTTTTCATGTTACATTTGATTTGATTAGTTATTGCTAATTGCCGTGGTCGAGTTTGTTTCTTAGACCACCAAGTTTTGTCTCATATATTAAATGATGGCAGATAACAAACATCCGGGATAGATGTATGGATACTTACAAACTTCACGTTTAACATTTGTAGGATTATTTGAGCTATATGAGCCGATATATAGATATTGATAAATAAAGAATTGTATATGTTTCGATTAAAGAATAAGTCATACATGCCCGAAGATGAACTAATTATTATAAAGGCCATAAAATTTAGTTAAAAAAAAGTTTTAAAGTTTTAACGGGGCAAACATTTATTTAGGCCGTTTATTTTATATTAACCTTCTCCCCGTAAGCCAGAGCATTTCCTTTTAAATGATTAGCATTCTAGACTGCCTCACAAGCTTATCACACATCATACGTATTCACATATAAACACACATACATAAAAACACCCACGCACACTGACTCACACAAACACACTCGTTTAATAAAAATGCATTTCCTTTATTGCTATTATTAATTGCCATACTTGTTATAAATAAATGAAAATCGTGTTAGTTAATGATTGCTTGTTTATTAGATTTGTCTCCGCTTGGTTTTGGATAATAACTTTGTAAAACTAACTTACAAAAACAAACCGGGCAAAGCCGGTGAGTTTCTGAACAAGACGCAGGCAAGTCTAGTAGGATATTATCGCTCTTTTCTATACACTCTTACTCTTATTCTTACTTATATTATCTTACGTATATACTTATATAGCAATGGCCCTTTCGTTTTCATTACGATTTTTATTAACATTTAAGACTAAGATAAGCAAATAATTTAAGCATTCTATCTCTCTCTTTCTCTTTCTCTTTCCCAACAACTCACATCGTCCCTCTCCTTCTGGCAGGCCCTGCACTGCGCGCGGCTCTGTATCAGCTGCCGCTCCAGCTCCGATATCTGGCTCTGCATGTATCGCCTCATCGACTCCGCCCGCTCCTTGCTGCGCGACAATGTTCTGGAACTTTCCACCCGCATTTCGTCCATGTCTTTGATGAAGGCCGCGCACTCCGACGCCTTCTCTTTATAACGGGTTTCCAACTGTACCAATTTCTCCTCCAGACGGAGGACTTTACACCTGGGAAGGTATATAAATGTACATATATTGTCGTGTGGGCAGCTTTACCGTTAGCCTGATAGCCTATTTGACACTCTTGGTTGTAAGTTTTCATACACCTTAATAATTACTCATTTTAAAATAGAGAAAGGCTGAACAGAATATATCCGGAAGCTTTGAATCTGACCCTTATTAGGGGGGCTCGTTTGAACATGGGTAAGTATAATATATAATAGAAGAATATTGACTTATATTAAGCATAACCTATTACGCTATACCCATTGCATTGTGTCGAACAGGCGCTCCGATAAAGGTAATAGATTTTACTTTGAGAAATTTTGTAAGAATAGAAAAAATTTGATCACGAGGCAGGAAATTTTTTTCTCTTCTTTCAAAATTTCTCATTTATAAAGCATTTCAATACTATAAAACTAAAAATTAGACTTTACTTTGTTTATACAAAATTTATTATAGCTATAGATCTTAAATTGCTTATCAGATGTATAAATGAACATAATAGTAATAAATTTAGTTTGGTTAATTTGATGATACAAGAAAAAGAGAGTTGCGATACTCATTTAGCGTGGTTGAATCGACTGTAAATATGAATAGTACTATGTGATTATATTACATATACAGTAGTGCACATAATTTTTATAGTTTAAGATAATTGATTATATGATAATAATTTACATATTTCATTTATATCAAGTGGGAGTGCGTTCATTTATAATCGCTGCGGGTACTGACCCGAAATCTACAAAAGATGAGGAAAACGGCATCGCATTTGTTACACCAAATATTAAATACAAATAAACCATTACACGACGCTAGTATATTGTATGCATGAGATTATTGTTATATAACAATAGTAATCACGTTATGTTATTATATCACTTACTTCATATCATCCACGTTATTGTTTAATACAGCTACGTCCTGATTCTTTATCTCCAACTCCGCTTTCATTTCTTTGTTCTCTTCTATGAGCTTTGACCTTTCGATTTTTTCAGCATTAAGATTATTCACCGCTATAACAAGCTGAAAGTCGAACACTTTAAAATTGGATAACTGATATCATTCGAAACGTTATACGCTAATAGTTGCTTTTCTAAATGAAATTTTAGATTGCGACGGTAGGCGCTTTGGGATTCAAACAAATGTATAATAACGATAAATTTTAAGACGTAAATGATTGTATTGTATGAATGTTATTATTGCAGAAATCGTAACTAATCTTATTTATTAATAGAAGAAATAAATACACGCTTTTTTAAATCATTCGAGTTTCGATTTTTCATCGTACCTAGGCTAAGGAAATACAATGTTTTTTTACAATGAAACTGCACGGCGTGAATGAACTGTCAGGAGGATACATCGAGTCAGTCAGTTTCAAAATTACCTCGGCAATTATTGTACTATCAAAAACCCACTGATAAACGTGCTGTCACTCAAGGGAAGGTTTGGAACGAGATTATTATTTGCAGTGGGGTTTTTCGTATAATACGCCTGATATTTTTTTTATCATAAATTTATATTCAGGGTCATTGATCATTTACCTTATTGATATACTTACCTGTTGTACCTGGTGTTTAACGAGATATAACTAGTAATTAATTTACTGAATGAAATGAAACCCGACACAGGTGAATGCCGCAAATGGCTTGCATTTTTTTTTTTTAATTTCATGAAATTTACTATTAAGATATCGTTATATATGCTAGACCTCTTTAAAATATATGTTTTAAAAGTAAACTTGAATGTGAAACAAAAACAATAGTTGATAAGAAAACTGATAATTATTGGCTTTCGTCGTCTACAAAAACAATATACTCGTATTTTTAAAATAAGAAATCCTTCTAACATTATATAGGTGGTTTGTAAGTATGTAGGAGGTTTGTTACTCTTTCTAGCAAAAACGTCGGTTGAGATCTGAAGGAAATTTAGTGTAGAGATGTATCTCTACACTAAAATTCCTTAATAGTCTGGATCAATACATAGGCTAATTTTAGCCGGGTTCCATTTACCACTCGAGTATAAGCCCAAAAACAGGATCGACTAGAAAAGAGTCTAAAATAAATATACAATAGTTACCTTTTCTTTGACTTTATGCAGCTCTGACGAAAGTTGCTGCGAGCTGTCCTCAGCTAACTTCTGCAACTGCCTAGCTTCTTGCAGCTGTATTTGGGCACCCTTTAATAAATCCGGTAATGGTGCCAGCTCTTGCAACTTCTCCTGGAACTGCATCTATAATAGAATAATAGTTTCTACTATGTCAACAAAACGTGCTGGATATAATTCACCTGATAGGAATTCAACTTTAACAATGTGAAAAAAAACTACGCACTTAAATTTCGAGATTACAATCTAAGACGTCATATAAAACAGTTTCTTGTAACATCTCACACTTATACATATTGCAGGTATTTCTCATTTCATCCATATTACAATGCATGCATATTGAATACTAGTGTTCCGCGCCGGCTTCGCCTGTGGTGTATTTACTAGCAACATTGCAACCTGGGATCTTGTACATATCCAACTGTGAAAGAATTTCTGAAATAGCCCCAGTAGTGTCTGAGATTAGCCATATCCTTTTCCTTACCTTTCCCAATCCTGTCCTTTATTCCTCTCGCCAATCCTTTCTTTATCCCTTCCCAGTTTAAAGTCGGCAATCCCTTTGTAGAGGCCTAAGGTCTGCAATGAACCCTATGCCTCTCCAAATGTTCATGGGCGGTTGTAGCGCTTACCATCAGGCGTCCCACCAGCACCATTGCCGACTGTGACAAAAAAAAAATAGCACGTCCAAACAAACAAATTCTTCAACTTTATATTACTAGTATTCACGTGCAGATTCCTTTAATCGAGATTCATACGTTAGAACACAGGTTTTGATGAAAATATATTATTTATCTTATGTACATAGATATCTTAACAAACTGTATCATATGACGTGAAAAATACAACATACTGAAAAAAATCAGCACCATACCTTCATCTTTTGTATTTCGATTTGTATTTGATCGGAAACTTGTTTGTTATCGTATTCAATTAAATCTAGTTGCCTTTTCAGTTCCTCAACTTGCTGTTGCGCTTGAAGATACTGAATAAAACAATTATGTATGATGAAAAAAAATTGCATTTTAATGCTGGCAATGTCCGTATCGTGTTCATATATTAGCTGATATTTTCACTGACAAATCACCTAATCGAAGCCAATCAAGATACTTTGAAATAGTTAAATCTTTGGTGGGTGTGTCTTTCAATTTCAGTATGGGAAGGCCGAATGAACAAAGAACGTCTATACATACAATTTGCACGGTTGTCACTGGACAGACGGTGAGAAACATTTAATTCGTCATGTATATGCACCTTTTCAATTTTAACTTTATCATAGATAAATAATTATGAAATGCACAGATTTATCTTTCAATAGCAGCGGCAAAAGAAAAAATAATAATTTAAGTAAGGAATCTTTTTACTTTTTTATTATGTAGTGTCAATTTTATATGGTTCAATCTACAAACAATCTTGTAGGGTCTGATGACAATATATTAATTCAATGGTATTCTTAAGGTCTATAATTAACGCATAATCAGAAATATTATGCTTTAAACAAAAATAATCTTCTTATAAAGTTGATGATAGAAAATGGAAGAGATACCTACGTTTTGAAAATAACCAAGTTGAAAAGTAGATTAAGCATATATTTGTATCTATTACATTTTATTCAATACATTTTTATTTACTTAATTGTAAACTTTTTTAACTTCGTTTTGATATTAAGATACTTTCTTCAAATTTTAATGTTGCGCTCTTAAAATAACAAAGACGTAAATTTTAAATCAAAATCGACTCACAACATTAAATTCCATTTACTTTATTTATTAAAAGATAAAATGCCAAATGTAGGCCGATTTGTGGGTACATCTTTTAAAGACAGAAGATCAGATTACCAAATCTCTCTTTTTTGCTTATCTTTTTCTAAAAAAAGTATTTTAATTAACATAGTTTTTTTATAATTGTCGACAACGTTCACTTTTTTTAGAGACATTGCGAAAATGGTTTATTGACACATTTTGATATTAAATTGTAGAAATTAAATTTCACATGTATGTAGCAACAGCAATTATATTCTTTTATTGTATCTCAGAAACTTGAACTTCAACTTGAACTTTATGTTTATATTTTTACTTCTGAAACACAGGCAAAGCTATATTGCGAGTCTGGGGGTCCATGTCTTATGTGACGTATAAATTTGTTCAATAAATGATCGTTATAATTATTTTTTTATTGCGACTAATTTGAACAAAGTTCATAGATATGAATATTAATTGGTTTACTTGTATGGGAAATACCTGAATTACTTCCATTTAAATTCTTAAAACTTTAACCACGCGTTTATCTATGTTTTATCTGTTGCCGTGTAACTAGTTTGTTGATTAAATAATTTCCGGTATTATTGTTGAAACGATACTATATCACTATATTTTTATTTGATACATAAGGTTTTGTAATTAAAGCTGTATGGGCTTTCACAGTTACTTAATTTATTTCTTTTTAGTAAGTCTAACTATCAAAATTCCTTATGTGAGACGTTACTGGGTTACTCATTTAGTCTCTTATGTCACTAGAACATTTAATATTTTTACAATTTACAATCTGACGAGATAAAACATAAGCTAACGTTATTTATAATCTTAATTATATGAGTAAAAACATTAAATATTGGCGTCAATAACGAGTGCAAGCTTAGCTTTACATTACATTACATTACATTATACTTTAACCGTCTTCCGCATACCAATTTGTACATCTTAAAATAGACTATAATATATTATGTACCTTAATTCGATAATCTTGTAACTGCTCATTCTTCTCAGTTATCGTCACTTTCATCTCATCGGCTTCTTCTTGCATGTTTCTTATTTTGTTTTTCAATGTTGTAACTTCTTCATTTGTTTTCTTTCGAGTGTCCTAATGTTTTTTAATACGTTGTTTTATAATTATTGTTATAATTATTCAAATAATGTAAAGCGCGTATTTGTAATAGGTTAACTACGTCAATTTTATACGTTTATTTTATAGTTTTTCTGCCAATCCTCGCCAACGTGGTGGATTATGGCCTGAACCTAGGAAGCCTATGTTCCTGAAGTGGAAACAAATATAGGCTCATAATGTTTTATAGTTTAGGCAAGTCATTATATCGCTTTTAGCGTTACTTATATAGGTTTTTGTGCAGTATTTTAGTTCCAAAATATACAAAAAAGGTGTCTTTCAAATGAAACTCTAAAAGCTCAAACAATTGGCTAAATCTTTAAGTAGTTATATCAACTTACCTCAACAATGCAAACATTGCATATAGTGTTCAGTTTTGATTCTAAATCTTTCAATTTCCCTTCATACTTTTCTCTTTCGAACCTTTCTTCATCCGCCGCATTTTTGGCTCGGATTAACTCTTCCCGAAGCTTTGATATCTTAAAAATTAATGAAATACATGCAAGCATACGTAACAACTTCATTAATAATTTCCTGTAGTAACTTCATTCTGCCTAAAAAACTTTCTTATTGAGTACCTAGATCCTACTGGAGATATAATATCGAATTGAATTCAAACGTGTGTTCTACTTGTAATTTTATTGAATTTAGTAAATAGGGTTGTCATAGCATATTACTGTATATTGGCATAGGATATTATTCCTACGTGCGAATAAATTACAAGTATCTGCAAATATGCGTTAATACATTTCTACTAACTAGAAAAAAAAAATTATTGTACTTTTTCAGAATACCCTCCAGTCTAGTTGGTTTTGAGTGAAAATTTTAGCAACAAACATAGAAAAGCACAAGCGTTCTTTAAAATATTAATTTAATTTACAAACGGGTAATAATAATTACCTGTGGTATTCTTGTATAGTCTACATCCTCTCGGTCCTTAACCGTATCTACGTAAGTAGAATCTGGCTTAACGGGTTCCTAAGGGTATAAAATGTTATAAATTAAATCATACTATGCTGACATCTAGCAACTATTTTTGTTATATTAATCCTATCCTACTAATTTTATAAATGCGAAAGTTTGTAAGGATGGAAGTGTGTGTTTTACTCTTTCACGCAAAAACTGCTGTACCGATTGCATGAAATTTGGTACGTAGACAGCTGGACAGCTGGAATAACGTATAGGCAATTTTTTATCCCGATGTTCCTATGGAATACGGACGCACGCGGGATGAAACCGCGGAGCACTGCTAGTGTGATAATAATTATTCAAAATGTCGATGCCCCTGTTATACATAGCACTGTACTACTTCTCGTGCCTACTCTGTGTAGTGTATCATCGAAAAAGCGGACTTGATTTTTTTTTTTGTTTCATGTGTATACACTACAAAACTGAATGTCTTTTATTTCTGAATACGGTCATTTAATCTAATATTGAGACTAAGGGTTACACAACGGCAATTTGTTTACGTTTCTTAATATAATATCATACAATAAACCCTTCTATTGACAACAGTAACTGATTATTATCGGCCATTTGTATAAAGGTCTATGAGTCACACGCCCCTTCCATAGGCTCAAAGCAACAAATACCTAAATATCAAAGCTTTGTAACCAAAGAACTCTATGGCTCTATGAACGTCATTAGATTAATCAGCTAGCCTACTGGCTAATGGAGAAAATTCTTCGACAGGAAATAAGAATAGCGTGCTTTTTCACTATTTCTACTACATACTTTTAGTATCAACATTTGAGTGACCTGGTGGCGGTAAATCTGTAGGTACTTTAGCCTCTAATAATAATCGTCTATGAACTAACTGGAGAAATAAAGGATTGTTTCCGGCTATGTAAATTCACGCGGTCCCGTCTGAGCGCTGCCAACTCCATTTGTATTTCCTTCACTTCTCCTTCCATAGCACCAATCTGTTTTTGCTAAAATTAAGCCATAAATGTGCCACTATCAAGATAACCGTGTCAAATCATAAAATACTGGCGATATTTAAAAACGATGAATTCTATGATTCTGTTTTATATTTCCTCAATTAATGTGTACCAAAAGTTAAGAGGTTTAATATCAATCTCAATGTTAATAATACCTTAAATGTTTTTACGTAAACGACGTAATTGAACGAAAAGCAGCAAATACGTAGTTAAAGAGAGAGGAAATATTTTTTCTCAAAATGTATGGTACCTACTTCGGGAGGTCGTATGATGTAATAGACCGGTATTTTATATAACAGGAAAGCTTACGTGCTGTGCTGTTACAACAGTGATTGATAAGCGTCACATAATATGCAGCAAAGAACGAAAACCACATACCCACATAATAGTAACCACGAAGTATTATTACCATGTCAAAATGATCGTCAACCTCTTTCCTTACCATGCCAGGCTATGAGAGGAATTTATGAAATGTTTGAAGGGAATATATCACGGATATATAAACACCTGATCTCAATCTAGATCTTTGTCTTAGGTAGTGTAAAAGACTTTTCATAAAAGGGACAATAACATATGTACATGAATTGCAGATTATATTCCTTCCAATGGAATTAGCAAAGAACGAATTGTATTACATAATTTGTTTACCTCAAGTTAACTGTACAAAACTATTGGATACGTGGCAGTACATACTTTACAAAGTAGTACTAATCTATTTTGGTCTGTTTTTCAAACCTGTGTAAAATTGTTTCAGTATTTGTTCATGCTGATTATTATACTTTATAGTGACATCTTTAGATTAGTATCAACAGTAAGAATGCTCCCTTGTCCTCGTTTAGACTTCAGAAATCTGATATAAATAATTGTAGGACCGAACTGTATTGCAGTCATTACTTACCAATATAGATGGCTCCGGATTAGTTTCGATAGGATCGGTTTGATTTTTAAACGGCCAGTAGTCCGACTGAGGCATTTGAAAAATATTCAAAATAACGATACTAAAATAAAAATAGCTCGCAACAATAATACAATAAAATTATAAAATTTAAAATCATGCACTCAACGTTCTTGTTATAATGATGTGACGGAGTCAAAAATTATTATTCATTATGTCAATAATGATAAAGAATTTCATAAACGTTTGAAAAGGTAACCTTTTTAATAGTAACTTGATTATTTATACATATTTTAAGGTAACTATTAAAATAAACAATAATTGCTAGTTGATTAAGACGCCATCTCGGATTCTATTGAGTAACTACGAAGTCCCAAAGACAGGAAGTGTTTCATAGAATAATATACACGACATACACGTTCTTTTGCAGGACGCAAACTAACTGACAAATATGGTCTTCCTCGGCTCAGCTTTCAACTTATAATTAGTGTAGATAGGTATCATTATTTCTACCATAATATATATACATACATACATAATATGCAAATAAATTTCGTGGAGGAAGAGTATCATTCTATTTCTTCTACAATACCTAAATAAACTCAGAAATTTATCAGAAGATCGAATGTACGTATTATAGATCACTTGGGTCAGTTATTGCATAGAATGCTGTTTTTAAAGCAAACAGTATTTCTAAATGAATGTTAAAAATAAAAAATTCAAAATTATTTTGTAAGTAGTCAAAATTTTATTGTTTAGAGGAGAGAGAGATTTTTTTTTCTTGTTTATTCAGTTTGTTATTCTTGTTGTTCAGTTATTTCATTAGTTGTTGTCAAGTTTTTTATCAATCTTTATTCTTATTGGTTCGAACATCTTCATGGTGGTAATTTTTTTTCCCTGATAAAGTACAAAGTATTGTAAACTATCATATAAAAATATTAGTCCTCTTCCTAGTATCTACCTTTAAAATGACACATGACAATAAAAAAAATATGATGTCAACGACTCATCGATTTCTGATTTCTGAATCTCAAGAGCAGAGAGCCGTCAAATTCTTTATTCAGCACGGTTTTCGGTCTTCAATAAATCCGGCTCCTATGGAGCAAACATTTGTTTGAGATTATGTAAATAATTATTTTAAGATTATAAATAAATACAATCACGAAAATATGAACATTATAGTATGTAAATAATTTTCTGCTTTTATTTTACTCGACACACAATGTAAAAGCCGAACTTGCAATATTTTAAAATTAACTATGCACTTTTCTATTGTGTACGTGGAAGGAACTTCTAAAGTTTTCATTTATAAGTGGTAATATAAGCTGGACAGCGAATAACGTGAGTTGAAAATTTTAAATTCCGTAAATGCATTGCATAAATCACGATCGGTGCTCTTTGTGTGCTCACCCTTTCCTGTTATTGATTTTCCCGGATTGACCTAGATAAGGTCCTGAACTAATTTTAGGTACCCCACCTAAAAGCCTAGATGCGCTCTGGGCGTCTCTCGATATTAATATTTCAATTTATTGTGGGTGTGACAGCCATAAGAGGAGGAACTGCATAGTTGTACAAATGTCGAAGCCCAGAGTTAGTGGTGATTTATATATTGCTTTGATTGTTTTTATAATAGTTTCGTGTTTCCAAATTTAAATATTAATATTCGTTTGTTATTGTGTGTGAAATTATCCAGATATAGTTGATGTTTGTTCATGGTGACTCCCATATATCCCATACCTTATTCCAGTATTTCTACCAATAGTAGAACAGTTCTATTTTTGGATTCCTAATAATAAATAATCAATTTTTAAAGGCATAAAATTATATTCTTTGCTGACTGCAAAGTCCTATTTGTTGTGAATTCCTTTGTATGTACAGTTATTTTGCATGACAAGCAAATGTGAATTACAAGGTATTTATTTTTTGAAGTTATTTGCTTTATATGCACTATTGCTGAGCTATTAATTTTGTGTGACATCCCCATGTTCTTGTGTTGAACAATATTTAACCCCTATACATATTGTTTAGAGTTATTTAGTTTATTTTGTGTTGAGTCTAGTTTAATTCTGCTTAGGATCATGATGACTATTGCCTCAGGCTCACACAACGCTTTCTGGCTTGGCAAATACTAAACAATATTAAATGCAGTTGAAAAACAAAATAATACAAATTTCTTGATCATTGCAGGGCATCTTGAAGCGCACCCTCCCTAGAGGATGGAATAGGATTATGCCATCCAGGAAACCTGAAACTCGCATTGACTTTTGTGACAACTTCATGGCAGAAACACCACCAAACAGGTACTTCCGAGGAAGGCCTGAAAGCCCCATGTATGTCGAACCTGTTGCTACAAGGAATTTCTTTCGGGTAATAATTTTTTCTTTTACATTGCAGAAAATTATAGTGATTTCTATTTATTACAGTATGAAGGTATAGTCCATAAATATCATATTGTAACATAATCATATGTTACACCATAATAGTACCATTGTTAGTTACTTCCTCTAGTTTATACTTTGTTGATTGTTCCCATTTATTGTTACATTGTATACTTGAAATGAATTGAATCTAAAACTAGATGTGTTTATGTGATTGTTTTAGAAATGGAACCAGCTCTCTCGTCTGCAACGCTCTTTGGTTTTGGTTATACTAATACTGATTGCAATATTTTGCTTCATGTATGGCCTATCAAGTGCTATCTCGCCACCGAAGGTGCTAGCAGCCAGAGTAAGCATAAGTCATTTTAAGGAAGTAAATTAGCTAATTGCTCCTTTGTAACTAACTTAGCTTGTGTTTTTCTGTTTGGTTCGTTAATGTTTTACTTTATTATGTTTTTAGAGCAAAATGATGAAGAACTCCAGTTTGCTCTTAAAAATGAAAAAGGCGGCCGTTTCCTCGGAAAAGGATAAGAAGAATATCGTTTTGTATGAGACGGACTTCAGCCAAAGGCCTATTTTCACTGGTACTGTAATTGGTCTTCTGTTTCATTTATTAATGTTTTTCTGTTACAACACACTAATGAGAAAATATTTCAGGACCATCCAACGCTCAGCAGTACGCAGTGGTACAGAGTTTCAAGCATGCCTGGAAAGGTTATAAGGAACATGCGTGGGGACATGACAATTTGAAACCCGTTTCTGGATCTGCTTATGATTGGTTTGCCCTAGGATTGACAATTGTTGACAGCCTTGATACAGCTTATATAATGGGCTTGACTGAAGGTACATAATAACCAATTGCGGATGATACTTCATTAAGAACCTGTTATTAATTTTTGATATATTTACAGAATTTGAAGAAGGACGCGAGTGGATTAAGAACGAACTAGTTTTCACAAAGAATAAGAACGTTAACTTCTTTGAAACGACAATTCGTGTTTTAGGCGCTTTGCTCACTAATTACCATTTTACAGGCGATAACATGTTTCTTGAGAAAGCTGTAAGTATATAGATTTCATCAGAGAAATTTAAGTCAAAATTGGTGTTTTTTCGTGGCTTTTCTCACATGACGTTTTGTTCACAGAAAGACCTTGGTGAACGTCTAATGACTGCTTTCGCATCACCATCAGGCATACCATATTCCGATGTAAACCTCGGAGCTCGTACAGCTCATGTACCAGAATGGTCCCACTACAGCACCACGGCTGAGATCAGCACTGTTCAACTGGAGTTCCGAGAACTATCCCGTGCAACCAATAACCCAATATTTGAGGTAAGATTTTGAAAATGAAATATTAATTGCGATTGTCTCTTATAAAAGTGTACATATTGTTATCGTATTTTGTCATTCTAAATTTTATTGTATTTTAGTCATCATACATAATGTTTAAATTCTTTGTGCAATGCGATGTGTATAGGGTGTGGTCGTATCTCGCTAAAGGGTGGGCCAGGCAATCTCCCTGGCAATAGCCTACATACCTAGATATGTTTGCAGGCTGTTGCCGGGAAGATTCTAGGGGGACCGCGCATGCGTATTATAGTTAGGTCATCCGCGCAGGACCTAGGTATTGACGTCATTCAGGCTTGCACTGAGCATGCACCAAATTATTTAGGTCACCGGGACTGCAACTTGCGTCAGCAACGCCTTCGTAAATGGGGTGGGGAAGGACGCATAATGTTGTAGATGGAGCCACTGAGCGCACTGCGCATCTGCATTGAGCAAATCAACCAATAGCGTGCTGATATTAACAACCAATGAGATTCCGGTTTCGTGGAATCTTATATCCGGGTCTCGACGTCCAGGGAACATCGGCCATTTTGCTCTGAGCACTCTAGCTGCAGTGACCCTAATTGTATTGCGAATATATTATCAAAGTGTTATTGGATTGAAAAAAGATAATTAAACGTTTTTTAAGTGTTTCGGTTTTGACCGCGTATTTATTTGAACATATTTTTAAAGTTTATTATCAAATTTTCGTCCTTACCACCCTTTTAACATCGTTGTACATCGTTTATATATGGCGCGCACTTGCTTTGCGATTCTCTTATTGATGTTTTATATGTTCGCGCTAGTTTCTCTTGCTTTGGCGATTTTATCTAAATTTACCCGTTATTAACTGAATTTTAGAACACTTGTCGCGACCTTTGATCTTAAACCAAAATGTCACTTACGAAGAAGTGTTTTTTCATAACGTTGCTCCTTCTTATGGTATGTATTCAAAATTTAGAGTCGTTTTCAACCATAATTATGTTGCTATGCAATTGGATTTTGAATATTTTTTACTTTTAAACTAAATCCAAGATTTCTAAACAATCATTTTAATTACGGATAAATTGCGTTTCGAGGTGCAAAGAAAATATAGATAACAGTTGTAACGTTTGCTATAGGACGCAGCGGCGGCTGTTTCGGAGAAGCTGCACCAACTTCCCAAGAAACATGGGCTGGTGCCGATATTCATCAACCCAAATACCGGACACTTTCTGCCGCATGCTACCATAACTCTGGGAGCTCGTGGCGACAGCTACTACGAGTATCTGCTGAAGCAATGGATACAGACCGGAAAGACAATTAATTAGTGAGTATCCTCGGCATTTAAGACCAACATATGTTGGGTGGGCTTGCAGCATCACGTTACAATAAGCGTTTTATTTGTATTGGACAAGATGCAACCTACTTTGCTCCCAAAATGTATCATAGTCTTTAGGGTAAGGTCTCCCAGCGTTCCAATATAAATAAGAGATTTTCTAGAAATCGGTCCTTTAATAAGAAGCTCGTATCTGCAGGTTCATTGAGCTTCCTGTAAGCTACTTAACAAGTTGACTAATTATACAAAAAAAACAATGACTTTATTATAATGTTTCAGTCTCCGCGATGACTACTTAACCGCTATCGAAGGGGTCCGTGAGTTCCTCGCCCGTCGCTCCGTGCCCAACAAGCACCTGTTCATCGGCGAACTCACTGCTGGATCGGAGGTAAATTGATACAGATTTTAGTATATTAGTCCCCTATCCTTTGCTTTGTTTTATTTTTTTTCAGTTTGTCACATGAATGTAATAGCAGCTCGTATAATCTTGTGAAGAAATAACCGAAACCAAATTTCAGCTTTACTTGTAATATACGTAATTTCATAATTAAATTTTCTGTTTGGGATGAAATACTCATCGTGAATGAAACCTTTAGTACTTATTATAAATAATAATATGGTTGGTATTCAAGTATTTTACTTTGTAGAACTGGGCCACAGCTGGGTGCCTATTAGAACCCAAGTTTATTTTGTTGTATTTTAAGTTCATTGTTATAACAATTGGTAGGTGTTTTATTTTTATTGCCAGTCACAAAACTTGACATTATTCCTATATGTTCGAGAACAAAACATATTCATTCAAAATAGGCTTACAATAACCAGGCCTTCAACCCGAAAATGGACCATTTGACCTGCTTCCTGCCAGGCACATTGGCCCTGGGCCATGCTAACGGTTTGCCTGACTGGCACATGACCATGGCTGAAGAACTGATTAACACCTGCTATCTGACTTATGCTGCGCACCCTACCTTCATGGCACCGGAAATTACTCACTTTAATATCGTAAGTATTTATTATATTAATATGTCTGATTTTTGAGAGCTTTATAAGTGATGGCTTTGCTTAAATATATTTGCTGATTAATATTAGGTTTGTTCTAAGAAACAAACCAGGTACATTAGAAATAATTTTTAATTTTTTGATACGTCTCTTATATTTAACCATTTATTACACGTGCTATTTGTAAAAAATAAAATAAAATTCCAGGGCAGCGGCACAGAGGACATGTTCACGAAGATAGCTGATGCTCACAGCTTGCTGCGTCCGGAATTCGTCGAGAGCCTCTACATCATGTACCAGTTGACTGGCAACACCACCTACCAGGATTGGGGCTGGCAAGTGTACATGGTAAATATAGTTTTTAATTCTGCTTAATTTTTTCATTGAAAAAAGAAAACACTAGATGAATAACATTTTAATATATCAGATATCATGATTATATTTACCTTTATTACCTTTATATTATTTCAGGGCATCGAGAAGTACGCCCGCGTGGCCAAAGGATACACCTCCGTGACTAACGTGAAGAGCGACAAACCTGCGCCTAAGGACATGATGGAGACGTTTTTCCTCTCCGAGACCCTGAAGTACTTGTACCTGTTGTTTAGCGATGATAGGTCAGTTGTTATACCATTATCACTATATTTAACATACTTTATTTGAAGTCTATCTTGCTTGCTCAAGCTACATAATATACGTCGATTAATTGAAAAAAAAATGCTTATTTTCTAAATTAAATATGTGAATTTCTTTGAATTACCCAATTCTTCTGTATAATATTATTAATATGTTTTACAGATTCACCATTGACCTGAACAAGTATGTGATCACCACCGAGGCTCATCCTCTGCCAATCCACAAAGTTTAAATCAAAAAGCTAGAAGGACTAGTATAATCTAGATGTAATCGTAAAAATTAGTTCAATATATAATCCCTGTATGTTAATCCACTTACTTCGATTAAGTGTTAGTTGTAATTAACACTCATACTTTAAGTATTATTGGGACAAGGGTTACTTCGAGGTTGTGACAGAATAAATTTGGCTGCGGCCAGAGAATTGTAGTTTATAATCATCATCAGCAGATATTGGATTGGATATCAAGCAGAGAGCAAGATAGCTTTGGTCTGGGTTTGCAAAGTTGGGGGATAGTCTGTCCACGAATTCGTCACAGAGACTAGGGGACAAAACCTACGCCCATTTTTCATGGCCCAATAATGCAAGTAAGATATGGGTGTTAAATTATTGGCAATTATATACGCTTATCAATGTCGTAGGTAGTTTATTTGTTGTTGTGTAAGTAGGCAAGGCTACCTGAAGTGGGAGTCGAGCATTGTTTTCCATTTGGGCCACGCTCGCACCGGGGAAGTTACCACACCCCCACTGGCTTAGCGTTAGTGATAATTTGTCACTATAGCAGTGGGGGGGCCGGAGGCCTTTATCCCATTCCCCATCCTATCCTCTCTTCCATATCACATTGCCTTGCCGCGTGACATCCCCCTTTCCTACCCAATCCTCCGTTCCCTACCACATCCCACTTTCCCACCCTATCCTCTGTTCCCTGCCACATCCCCCTTTCCTACCCTATCTTCCGTTCCCTGCCACATCCCCCTTTCCTATCGTATCCTACGTTCCCTGCCACATCCTCCTTTCCTACCCTATCCTCTGTTTCCTGCCACATCCACCTTCCGTATGACGTTCCCCTTTTCCCCATCGCATCACCCCATTCTATATCAATCTTAAGATAGGGGATCTTATTCTATCATCATCATTCCCCGTTTTCCCATCCAATCCTTTAATGTAAGCTTACGAGTGCAAGTTATGTCACTCATTCGCTTTCTTGTTACAAAAAAAAAAAAAATCTAAAAAAAAGAACCTGCTTTTGCCTTCTTCTCTTCATGAAAAGAACTGGTTTAAAGCGCTGGTTAAATATGTTTGTGTATTGTTTGCTGATTGTCAATTTCATAAGTTGTTTTTAGTTAATACTTACTTATTTGGTTTTAGGATGTTATTGTTATTTTTAATATTGTGTAAAAAGATTTATGTTTTCTTTAGCTGGTCTGTTATGATAAAGGAATGATTTGTTTAATTTTGTATAGTCGATTTCTTCTATTTAAATTACTTTTTAGATCTTTATTTTTCATTATTTTAGGACACAATATGTTATTCATATTATATAATTTTTGATATTCGTAGCCAAATATATACTTAATTAATAGATTAGTCAAATTAGAAAATTTCCTTTTATAATTTTAGCAGCAAATGAGTATATGTCCTTTAATTTACTCGCTTATTTTTTTAAGTTTTAGATGCAAGTATGAGCCAATGCACGCATCCCACTAAATGATTCTAGAATCTTTTAGAAGAAATTCGTTCGTCGAATTCGCACTACAAAATTATTGTATTCTCGAGATAATAACATCTAAAGGTGTAGTTAGGTTGATTCTTTTCGACCGTAAATACCAATCACACATATTGCCAGCATCAAAAAAACATCTTGAGACGCTTATTTTTGTGTGTATTATTACGGATGTTTAGTATGTAATTAAGTAATATAATGTATTATGTAATGACGTATATATAGTGTCGTATAACCATCTACTTAGCGCTAAAAGTTCTACACGTTCACGATTCTTTCACGCAAAAATTATCACTTATGAAATTGTGCGTTGAAAAATCTGGACGGCGTTGGGTTAGGTTAGGAAAAGTTAGTTATTGGCGGTGTTAGTACACCCCCGTGCCTCGGAGAGCACGTAAAACACGGTCCTGCGCTCGATCTCCGGTCCATCGGCTGATCCGATCGGATGGAGTGACGGAATAGAGAGTGCATTTGTGTTCGGGCATAAATGCACTTTAGTTAATAGGATATTTGCCGATGCGTATCTCACTAATTCAGTAGTATTGCATATAATCGATTAGTAGTAATAAATGCTTATTAACTATAATTGCCAATAAGTATACCTACTATATAAAAGTAGAATTAATTGTATCTTATAATACTAATATGAGTATAAACTCGGAAGCCAAATTATGTCCAACAATGATTGACGAAACAAAACTCAATATCATCGAAGAGTTAGATCACGATAATGACCTCGGGTCACCGTGTCAAATATTTTTTAAATCGAAGACCATTCGCATTGCTTAGAGACGGTTGAATTTTGACATCACTTCTTTGTGACCAATATATAAAAAAAAATAATTTGGATTTCCGTATATAAAAATGAATTTATTAAAGTCCTTCCTTTTCTTTTTACTCATATCTATGTAGCAATTCGATTAAATTAACATTTTTAATGACATTAGCTTACATTTCATATGTCTTGTGCTGACTTGACTCGTTGATCGAATATTTTTGTACATAAATACCTGTTGCGATGCATTTTACACGATTGCTGTAGGAAAATTAGGGGTAGGGTACACGCGCTGAATTTAGAGTGAATTTAGGGTTTTCTTTTTGTATATTTGGTGCTTTCTTTGTTCTTTGATTTCGTAAATCGCTGTTGAGATCACAAATTACTTTTTGACATATTCGATAAACACAGTTGAGAGTATTTTCCATTTTATACCTAGATTATCCGTATAATATAATTTACTCGAAATTCAGCGTATATGGTAAGGAATAATATAAAGATTGTTGTTTCGGTGCTCACTTACGCGTAGACTAAAATAAGACCAAGCAATGAGTTCCTCCTATTAAATCCCGAACTCTTTATGTACTTATTAAATTAATAAGGGGATACGATCTCTAAAACTTAAAACCATCCAGGTATGAGCTTAGCTCCCATATGGTTAACTAAGAACTGTAGTTAGGTTTAAATTTTATTAGCTAAAGGGTCAGATGTCATCGTCGAGGCATTCAGAATTCAGTGCTCGCGTCTGATTTGCAACCCTTTTCATTTTAGCCAAATTTAATCTTAACTTTATTTTTAATTTTCATTAAATTATAGTCATATCTCGTCAATTTTAGTCACTTGACCAATGACAAAAATGCATCGTAAATCTTTAATAGGAAAACGATGTACAGGCTAAGACTAAAGATATTCAATATTTACTTATAAGAAACAATTAACAATACAATGTGGACGCTTTAAATTAAGATATCTTACTTATTATCAACGGACGAGACAAATATTTACCCGGATATACTAAAGCACTATTTGCCAATTACCTACGGATATTACGGTTAGATTGCTTACATTCTACCTTGTGGGATGAGTTTTATAGACTTGGTATAATAGGTACAGTCTAAGTTGGATTATACATAGGAGTATTTTTTTAAATTGTATCAAGGTTGAATGTATGTAATATGACATTAGATGTAAAAGACATTACATATCTAAAGTGAAGTCTTTATACCCTTTTAAGACCTGAGAACTATCTGGAATACTTTATCTTTAACTAGAAATTAAGGTTATTATGACGTGACTTGAAATATGACGTTTTAGGTTTTTTGCGATTCGCACAAAATCTATACGGCCTATGTAAGGCACTACTGCATTTAACTGTTGCGTCAATAATATTTGATAAATTCTTACACAATACGTAATATATAAGTAGTTTTTGTGTCTATTTTATCTAATAGTATAAGTGACTCTGATTATTATTGATATTTTACGAGTATTCTATGTATTACGCGGTGTTGATTGAAATTAGAATTTGGTAGGAGGTTAACCGATCAATAAAGAGGTTATCTTTATGTTGATTGGTCGACGATAACAGGGACTCGGTGAACAGTTATAAGAAGGGACACTTAGATTAATTTTACATAAAGCATACAGCTGTGCGGAAACAAGCACAAATCTGTGTGGAACTATTCCGCATACTTATTTCTTAATAATATAATAGATATGTGTGTCCTATATCTGTAACGGATCCGTCATAATCCTTACTTATACACCTCAATATAGGGCGGAGAAATTAATAAGATAAGTTTCATTAAAGGAAGGCATTCACTGTTAATCATTTGGTGCGACCACAAAGAATAGAGTCATATTTTTATGGCAGTACATCAGGTTTTCACATTCATCATGACATGGATTGACCGCGAATGCCTGCCTACCGTAAAAATATTTTCAGAACCTAATGTTACACTCAATGTTAAAGATAACTTATATATGTTAGTATGATAAGGGATATTGCGATTGAAGTTAAAAAACAAAATTCTCGCATACTCTACCCATGATGTTGAAACTGAGCAACTTGTGCCAACCATTGCGAGTTATACTGGAATGATCATATTCGAATTTAAATTGAAATCGCTTTTGGTGTCCTAGTAGTTATTTATGAGTTTAACTTCAATCCCAAAGTAAAAAGACATGACTGTTGTAGCAATTAAATGGTTGTTTAGTGTTTCGTGAAACTAACTATACTATTTATAGATATTAATCGTTCAGGCCAGTATAATTTATCGATATTTTATATTTTACGATTCCTTGATGTAATACGGCCTGTATTGTCAATGTTATTACTATTATATATTTTAATCTTTAACCGCCAGCAGGAGTCCGAAAGTTTTATTATAAAAGAAATTACAAAGAAAATTTTTGAAATTAAAATTGAATTATGAACAGGTCATAATACATAATATACACACCAATGCGAACTTCAAAAGTAATCACGAACTTAACAGAATTTACTAAGAATATATATTTTGATACTTTGGACTTCTGCAGCGTCATACTTTAGGTGTCTATACAAAAAAAAAATGAAATATTTTCTAAATCTATACTGTATCTTATATTTTTGTAATTATGATTTGCTTGTAAATTTTATTATTTTTATATAATTTGGTAGTAAGAAATATAGTTGGCGAGTGCGTTGTAATTTGGAAAGACTTTATTTGGTTTAGTCTTGCATACCAAAAATATAGGAATTGTGCACTGTTGATGACAAAATTAGTAAGTGTGAGCAGATAGTCACTATCTTCAGAGCATAGATGCATTTTGAGTTTATTTAATGATTTTCATGTATATTTGTAATTTTAATATGTTTTAGTCAAATATGTATATAATGTATATTAAGTTACCAAGATATTAGTTGTAATTTACATTACAATGTTTTGTTATATTTCGAATTTCAGTACAATATATTTTTTATAAATATCACTATTTAATGCAATGATGTTCCAAGCTATTTAAATGTCTATTGGTTAATTGTTTTAGTGCAATGTTACCTATGTCTACTGCTATAGGTATATTAATTTATATTTACACTTATTTAATCATTTCTGTGTACAATTTTTTATTGTATTTATTTTACTATACAATCTTGTCAATAAATAAATCTGAATGTGGAACTATTTATTTTATTCAATTTTAATTCATAATACATAAAAAAATACTTACTCAAAATTATTATCAATATTAACTCTCCCAATAATTATATGGCAAAACTTCCACTAATCTGCGATACATACTATGAGCACATCTCATCTTATTCTTTTATATACTAGCTGTCCGCTCCGGCTTCACCTGGGAAGACGTACTGTTGACGCCGATACAGATATATGAAGAATACGCTGGTATTGCGGTAAGATTATCAGTTAGAATAGAAGAAAGATATTACGTAGTTTGAAAAGCAAAAGTGAAAAGGAAAGGATTGACGGATGAAATGAAGGAATAGATTGGTAGCATGCTACTATTTTACGTTGGTCTTCTGTGGTGGTGTGGCACTTCCACGGTGAGAGTTGGCCCTGTTCGTGTCGAAGCGTGCTCGATTCCCACATAAAAACTATGAAGTCGATTGGTCGTTAGTTAGGTGTTGCCAAGCGATATCCGTTTTTGTCTGCGTATACTTACGAAATGATGTCGTTTTGTGTAGTATCAAAAAGAATCACGCCAATTGTTTGAAAACCCATGGAGTTTTTTAGCAATGAGGCCAAAAAAAACACAGCCGAAGAACTTTTTTTAAGACGTCGGTTGAAAATAGCATAATCAAAACGCATTTGACATGAATTAAATTAAAAAAAAGCTTATGAAAATATCATTACATTTATTAATTAATTACACTACAAAAGAACAACTTCCAAAAATAAAATCTACATTACCAAAAGGTAGACTCCAATTTGGACGGAGACTTATTATATCATAATATAAAGGCAATAACAAAGTATCACTCCAATCTAAAAACTATAGTGCCACCGCACGTATTGTAAACTTGTCAAGTTTGCATGAATATTTTGTAAGAGTATTAAATTTCAAGGAATCGTTTCGCATGCAGGCTTGACAAATTTCTCTTCAGTTTTGTTGTCCATTATTAATAATACTACACGGAGATACAGCACCGCTTGATACGTTGCTACTTACTATTAATTCAAAAATAAATTTCATAGACATATTACGCTTTGTATCAATAAATATAATATCAATATTATCACATAGTATGAGGTTCTTCTTAACTTGGAATGTGATCATGTATTGAGCCATAAAATATAAAACTCATATTCCGAATGAGTGTTGTTATTGTTGATTAAAACGTTATTAAAACGTTCACGACGTAAATAAAATACTACGTAAATATAGTTTTTGAGCAGGAACATTTAAAGGAAAATTTTGGCACAAATCATGTCGTTACATTAATAAGACTATAGATAACATTCAATGTATATGAAAAATGTAAATCATTTTTACACACACATTATCTATGAAAAACATAGTAAAATAAAATCTGAAATATTTTAATTTATCACTAAAATACATAAATACTTCATGTTATATAAAACTTGTAATTTAAGACAAAGTTCAATAATAACTATCAATGTTCATACTGTTTGCGTTCCTACTAAATATGAGATTCTTACAATATCATATTATTATTAAAGAAACCATTGAACTAAAATGTTATTCAATCTTACCATAAGCACTCATTACACTTTACTGAATTTAGTTTCTAAATTTGGAGGCAACTTTAGAGATTAGAAGTTTATCTAAATTTAGACACTGAATCAGATAATGGACATTATGAGTGATTTAGAACCAACAGATTCAGTCATTAATTACAAATGGATTCAAGATTGTTTTAGATATTATTACATTTTGTGACACCATTTATTGAATAGCAAAATATCTAAAGAATCAATCATTTAAGAAAGTATGCATGCAAAAGAAAGATTGATTTATAACAGAAAAGATTTAAATTTCAGTTTTTATCGTCCCAACCTCCATGATAAAAAATTATCTCTGAGAAATTTCAGTCAGCAGCCACCCTAACTTTTGAACTCAGGATTGAAATTCATTGAAATTTATTGAATATGATTACAAGCTCCTAAATTCAGTGACAACTGAATTACAATGCCTACATTCAGTTTAGTATAATTAGTGCATTAACTTAAAAACCACATAGTTGCAACTAATGAGTGGAAATTTATATACAACAACTGTATGTGTAAATTAGTGTAAAAATAAATAAAATTAATGTAGCTGCCGATACCCAATGCACCTATTACATAATACAATATTAAGTTTTGTGTAACATATGTTAGTGAGTTGTTAACAAGATTACTTGTCCATTTACTAACAAATGTCTATGGAACTTTCTACAATTTACAAATATTTTATATTTACTTTGTTAAAAAGATGCTCATTATTATTCATGGGAAAACATGACATTGAAAAACAATGGTTTCCTAAATAACAAAAGTAACTTATCTTCTAATTTATGGCAGTTACATAAGCACACAGTCGCAGCATTGCAGAGTATAATATAAGCATTTTATACCACAGCTCTCCTCTTCAGGCGTGGGGGTGCCCATTCGGGTTTTGTGGGCTGGCGGTGGCTTTAAAAATACGCTGTCAACATTATCACCCAATTTATCTTTCTTCTCAAGTTCAGTATTGGGCGGCTTTATAATAACCTTTTCATCATTTTCAAGGTAATCACTGTTTTTCTCATTAATGGAATCACCTGCTGCATCCTTAAATTTTAATTAAATAAATGTTATAAATTGCAGTTACAATATGATACACATCAAATCCTGATTAAAAATGTGAATTTTATATAATATGAACATCTCTTTTAATTTTCATTACAAAAAACTTAAAGAGACAATGGAAAAATGTTAGAAGACAATCAAATTGGTTATTTTAGCCAAAGTTTGTTTCACCATGAATACATGCAATATGCACATTCATACAACATAATATCTCCACATCAATGTCATCAATATTTTTCGAGATTAGCATATTGATTCAATTTTGGTTGTTAAAACTAACACTACAATTGATAACATTTATATTTTGCTCAATCAACACTGATTGGTGGATTTAATGGTGCATTCATTTATTCTTCGTGCCTGGATCATTTAAAGTCTAACAAGAAATAATAAAAATTAAAAATAAACAATTAAATTACCATCACAGTATATTTAACAGCTTTCATCATTAGGTACAAAATTTATCTTACTTTATTGAATGAAGTCTTTGTCAGTCATTGTCTTGGCTGTATATTATATTAATTTATAAAAATGTTATTATCAAACTACCAATAAATTTGTGTTAATTATGTCACAAACATTAACTTAATGACTTATTTAATATCATACCTTGGGGTTTTCTTTTCGCATAACTTCACCAGGCTTTTCTTCAGAATCTTTATCTGTACTTGTATCTGGTGGGTCCTGAAGAAGAGAAATTGTTCCAACTCCACTAAGAGCAGCTGAATTTTTATCAGGTACTAATAAACTGGACTCTTCTTCAATCTTCTTTGGCGCTGGATGATGAGATGAATCACCTGACATGCTTAAACACAAAATATTCAAAGATTTATTGATGGCCACGCGACGAAGACTTAATAACAATTCAACACTAGTTATCGAAACAACGAATAAAGACGTATTCTGAAGCCTGTACTCATTTGCAACGTGACACTGTCATAAATATTGTGTAAACAAAAGTCGGATAAACAAATCGCTTATTCAGTGGAGTGTAGTTATAAACCGATAAATTCACCTTGGCGTTATTGGCTGCACTTGTTCTCCGGACAAACGTCGCCATGTGCTTATGATTGTTTCGAAATCGTTATTTTCTTGCATTGTTTTCAAGGAATTTCAACCAAAAAGTTTTGTTACCAAACGAGGATCAATAAAATAACTTGTAATACATGAAAGCAGTGGGCAAATAGTAGTCAATTTTCTATTACCAATATTTTTTTAATACACATATGTAAGGCTGAAGTCATAATTTATAGTTTAAAATCTATTTCAATTTGTTTTCATTTTACCTACTTTTGTGCGCTTTTGTTTATTTTTTATGAACTACGCGTACATGACTACGCATAGCGTCAGCGTGAAACACGACGTCAAATTTCAATTGTCAACTGTCAAGATATGTTGTGACTTATTGATGCTACCACCTATGAAAAAAATTTGTTTTAATGTTTCCTTTGTAATGATTTAATTATAATTAGTACAATTCAAAGGAATAGTACTTTTAGTATATATAATTCAACAGGTTGGTAAATGTTGATGGCGCAATATAGTTATTTTGTTGTTATGTCTACGGCGATATCGGATTCATATTGTATCGAGTAACACTTGAAAGAGCGGGAGAAAATAAAATAAGAAAAAAATATTGTAAAATTTTCAAACGCTGCCAACAGTCAAGAGTATTCCTATTCTTTTTTTTTGAACTGAGGTTAATAAAAATTGTGACTTAGTGTTGTCTTTTTCTTAGTATGAATCCTATTCTGCAATTTGATTTTCCTTGAAAACATATCTACTCATATTCTTATAGTGCAATAATAGTGCAAAAAAATGAGTACCTAGCAAATTTATTTTACATTGAAAACATGGTATATATAGCTAATGACTTTACTTACAAATTATACATTGTTGGCGCTCTTTCTTTTTCTCGTTGCTTGCTTTGATATGCATTGTATGCATATTCCTTGTGTTTGTTCTTTTTCCGTATTGGTAACCATATTACACCGAAGCTAGTAGAGGATTTGTTTTTTGCACTAGTGTATTGTGGTTGTAGCAGTGTAGGTTTAGTTGATGTAGATGGTGTGATTTTAGGTAACTTGGTTGCATTCGGTTTAGGACTGGAAGAAATGTGTGACTTGCCAGTGCTTTTACCGGTACTTTTTCCCGGAAGTCCGCCAGTTCCACTTTTGCCCATGGAACTAGCGGATAGTTTATGGTTTTTTGGCGCCAGGTTGAAATCTAAAATAAAATAAATAATATATTAAAAATAAGTCTTTATGTTATGTATTGAAAATATGAGGTTGTTGTGAAATATATTGCGTATTCGCCATATTTTTTTATTATTTATTAGTTGCAGCTGTATTTACAATTTATTTTCTGCAAAAAAGATATGTCAGATTTAAAATTATACTAATTTTATATAAAAAATTTTAATTGAAATGTTTTTTTAACCTTTCAATGCCCAGCACCTGAACTAGGTTAAGGCTACATCTAGAGCTAATGAGGCCTAACGGGAGACCAGTAAAGTACCTTTGGGAAAACAACAATTACTCCGCAATCATAGTAAAATATTGGTCAAGCGGAATTCGGTTCCGCGTTCATCGCCGTACCGTGACAACGGACGTAAAAAAGTCTCATAAAACAAGCTACTTTATAAAGTGTAAGTAGTATAGAGCCTTCAATACTCGCTACTCGCACCTAACACACATCTTTGGCTTGACAATAAATACGAAATCGTGTCAACCGCAATTATTATACAAAATCTGTATCTGTAAACCACCGAGCTAGGTATCTACTACTAGGTACACTAGCTACCCAACATTTTCTTCTAAGAAATTCGTAAAATAAAAGTTGTTAGGAATAGCACAGAATTACCCTTTTCTGTCGCAATTTAAATTTACACATATTCACATTGCATTTAAACGATTTAAAACGGAATATTTTAAGCGTTTTTCCGAATACCTAGTTCGAAGCGCTTTATTAGTTACGCCAGCTGCTAGCTGCTAGTTTGTATTCACATTCAGTATTATTAAACTTTAAAATTATATGTATGTAATGATACCTTCCACTGCGTATCAAGTTACTGATCAATATTTTTTCATTATGTCTCAGTATTAAGGATTCATGACAAGGCTTCTCGAAATATTACGCGGTTAGGTTATAAGTGTTGATGAATAATGAGGATATTAAATTAAAATCCGCCTATCTCTACATACAGATCTCGACTTACAGAGCTAAACTTCTACAGTAATGGAGAATACACTGATAAGTGTCGATGTTAGAATGGTTAATTTATATAAATTGCTACACAGGAATATTACAAAGTTTTTACGTTTTCTTCACAGCTATTTCAAGTACTATTTCTGTTTTTAAGTACCCCGCATAGTCTGAGCCAAAAATTGCGACCACAATTCTTTCATTATTAGAAAGATGATTCGTCTCTGAGTGTCATAGACTATATTTTGTTTCGGGTAAACCCGGACGGAGCCGGTACGAGCGGCTAGTGCTAATTACTAAGGTATAGATTATTGCCGTATTCGATGACTCGGTAGAGTTGCATAATTAGGTACACGATGATCATAATATTGAATATATTTAGAATATATTCATTATAAAACCTTAGGCAAAATTATACAGTAAGCCGGATTATAGTCACGATGTAGTCCTTTAAATAGTAACGCCTTCCACTCGTCGGCATTTGTGTTGGGAGGTAGCCCGTGGCATGACCTTGTTCCTATATTGCAATTGGAAATAAAATAACCCTTTTCGTACTTTTACTGTAAATTAGTGTAACATTAACGAAAAATTGAATTTCACTTTGAATATAAATTATAAAACAAAACATATAAATAGCAAGGTATTATCGCGCTGCGCCTTTTATTGTGAAATTTATAACACCAATCATAAACTGTATGAATATTACATTAGCAATAGTTGTAATAATATGATTTGTATTTTTTGAATTGACATTCAATTTCATGGCAAAACAGTTTGTTTAGGAAGGTACCTAAGTATCTATTTATTTTATGCTTAGATAGAGGTGCCATAATTATTTTTAAAGTTTTGTTTCTTCACCCCTTAATTTCTAAGTCATAGTAATAACAATAAAACAACATGATTTAATACTATCGATTTTGTAGACTTCTGCGTCATCGTTTATACATTCTGTTGCGAACATTGAGAATAAGGGTCAAAATAATCTCAGAGGGCACCTTTGATATCACTTATATCATATAACCACAGTAAATATGGCTATTATTTTGACACGACGTCTTAACACACTAGTTATAAAGTTAAACCTGCTATACAAACAAAATAAATTATTCATTTTGAAATAAAAGTTATTTATACGCAACTTCACTCAACTTTCACCAGAATTTTCCGAAGAAACTCGATGCAATATTTTTATAAAATTACTCACATTATGAGACTTTTAGGAATGTGTTAGAGGTCCATGACATTTACAACGGTACACTACACACAACTCCCGTTTGTGTTAATATTTTAATACACTATACACTGCGCGACCGGCCGTGATCACTGTCATCGAAAACTGGTACACATATGGAGGGAACACGAACCCAAGTCCGCTAATGACACGTGGTAATACCCTCTTATGTCTTATAACCATAAAGAATAAAATAGCTTGTTCCTTTGTTTCGCTGATCGCTGTCGATTAACTTTTGCATTATAAAAGAATCTTCCTTGCGTCATTTTTAACGAACCTAAATGACCATATGTGTGAACTGTGAAGTAAATTTAAAGGAACGCTCGATATGTGATTATATGTTGTTGGAATTTCTTTCGCAATATTGTATTGAAGCTCGATTACATATTTTGTAATATTAACGATACGCGTAATAGCCAGAACCTGTTTTTGTTTATTCAGATACCTTTTTGCTGAGTAGTTCTTGAGTAAACCTTGTAGAATTATATTGTTTTACAAAACAAAAAGTGATTGGTGACCTAATGGTGACCAACCTCTTTTTGTGTTGATAAAACGAAGAATTTAATAAAAAACTTGTTACACTTGGTTTTACGGAATTAACCTTTAATGAGCGATTTAAATGCATGGGCGTTTTTCTAAGGTTTTGGTCTTATAACTATATTATGCACTTAAAGAAACATTTATGCAAGTGGGTTTATCCATTTGTTATATCCTACTTTTATTATAAACGCGAAAGTTAGTAAGAATGTTTGTTACTCTATTAAGCCAAAACATCGTATCGAATCTATGTGATATTTGATACAAAAATAGATTATATAGAGTGGATTAGCATATAGACAACTTTTCACCCTGGTAGGTATCATGCAAGTGACGCCGCGAGTTCCAGCTATTCAATAAAAAATTAAATTTAAATACATCGAAGCCTCTGTTATCTACTAATTATCTATAGATATATGTACCTAGCTAATAAATTAATGAAATGATAAGTGCGTTTTCATCGGTCTTTTCAAATGAAATAAAACTAAGCGAATTTGGCCAAGAAATACCACACATAAGTGAATAATCTCTATACCTAACCAAAGCAAACGAGTTCATTGAGATTACGCCATTCTCTTTTATCATACCTACTTTATATTATAAAACTTACCGCTCTATCAAGAATAAATGTTTTCTTCAAAAAAGGTCGTCGTTTTGCAAGCTGGAGTAGATTTTTCTGAGAACATCCTGTCAAACACATAAAGTATCACCTCCATCGGTTAACAGCCCACGCGGTTACCGAAGAATAAAACCAAAATTAATAGTACAATCAAATTGAGAAACTCGTTCCTTTTTAGGAACATCAATTACAAAATGACCGATGTATGAAATGTAAGTGTGATTTCCTTAAGAAATAAATCCTTAGCGCTGTAGCCTCTACATGATTCGTAATCCTAATGATGAATCCATACTCTCTTGTCTGCACGATTTTTCATCAATTGGATTTATAACAAGTAAGGATGAGTTCAATTATTGGCATTGATTAGCTTAACCTACAAAGTAATAAATATGTTAAAATGTTGTTTTGGGGATGAATTGAAATTAAGATGCAGCGCGATGATGGACGACGTAATTTTTTTTACATAGAGAAAGCGATTTTGTTTTATACTATGTAGTGATAAGGGGTTAACTTTTTTAATTAAAAAAAGCTGGCAAAAGAACTAGTGGTTCTCCCGGTAGCGAGCAATCACCACTGCCCAAGAGCCTTTACAAGAACCTTTGTGAAGGTGTTGCCTTTGTGAAGAGGTAGATATATCTTTTGAATTTATCCGGATTATAAATTGTCGGAAACAACGACGATGAATGACTATTCCATAAGAAGGTTGTGCAAGAAAAATGCGGCGCGAGAAGCGAACTGTAGTGAACCTACTCGGGCGCCAGCGGTCCAGGTGATGTGGGTGAAACTTAGCCTTATGACGGGTGGTGCGATGATGGAATTCCGCGGCAGGTATAAGTCTGAACAACTCCTCTCACTATTATTAATCAGACCATAAGGATATGTGTTTAATCCCTTGCATTTACCAGCTTCTTCGCTTTTCATAAACAATAATAATACGTGATTCTGGACTCAGCGTGATTGTCGTTTATAGTCCAGTGACGCAATTTCACCTATTGCCGCTAACGACATACAGGTGTGATACAGGGCTGTGTCTCTATAATACAGTCATGAGTGGGCTGCGGCTGGTATACCACAACACATTAAAACTCAAAACGGCCTCTACGTGTTGGACCTGCATTCCCACGCAAGCCTTCCAAATTATTATACAAAGTACAAAGTACCGTATTACAAATAGGAAAAATATAATAAATATAGCAATATATAATAAAGTGTTAATTTATTTATTTATGGTCTATTTAGGATACAGGAAAAGTTTGCGAGAAGAAGTCTAAGTTCTAGATGGTGTAGAATATGAAACTAAAAAGTGCATACATAAAATACGATGTGCGTAAATATAAAAACATAAATAAAATATTCAACAAAACAAAAAAAGACAAACATTTGTAGCGACAGATTTTACAATATTTTGATCCTAGACTCCGAGTCAATTCACAATTCATTGAAATATTTCTAAAAAAGTATCCTTTAAACACGGAGGATATTCTTCGTGGTGCTGTGTATTACCGCGTAGGGATACCAAGCGGATTCTACGTGATGTGCGAACAAATTATACACTATCGATTATAAGAAATAAATGTTCTACGAAACATTATTTTAGTGCATTACGGCAAGCGAGTTAAACTTTGTTCTATCACTTTGTAGGAACATTGCGCTGGGACTCTTACAGTTTATTTAAGAAGAGTGTAGAAAATATATTTACATACTACTTAAATAAATCCTTAAATTAGCCATTGAATATTTATAAAATGTAGTTACATAAATAAAACCGTATTTTAATAAAAATACAGATATTATACTAACTCCAGTTTATAACAAATGAAATAAATAAAGTTGCGATAATAAATAAAAAAAAAATAACGCCAGTTTATTAGTTTAATTCATTATTATGTATCTTCTCAAATTATCTGTCTACTCTAAGTCTTGGTTGTAGAGATATATCAAAATACAGATTCTTTTTCAAATCTAAACAAGTTATTTCTTCAACGTTCCATTCTTGGTGCCTGTCTACGTCGTTCAGTGCGTTATGTCTATCGCAGTCGTTGAGACTGACATAATGACATACATTGTTTAGGAAAATAACAGGTTTACAAATTGTAATGATGTTCACTGTACATGCGAGTACATATGTGTGGTTACCATCTATTTTTTTATAATAGAACTGTATTTGCCGGTCATCGAGTTTTACACGTATATTTCAACACATAAAATATTGAGCAAAATGAAAGAGGTCGTAATCATATCGTATATATATGTAATGTGGGAGCAAGCTTCGCTTCGAATTGGGCCATTCAAGGCCAGTGGTAGCGCTTACCATCAGGTGACCCACCAATTCCACATAAATTAAATAAAAAGAAATTAACCTATGTGTAAATACTTACGTTGAATAACGTATTAATTGAGTTTTTATATATTTAAAAATATTTAATGGTTTCCATTAAAATTCGCCTGTATTGGATACCGAAAATCTTGAAACGAATGTCATACACATCCTCGACAAATTTTTTTTATAAAAACTAAATGACCTTATTCTGCTTTAACCACCTTGTAAGAAGTTGTCCAATATGTTTGGGAACACACAGGAGGCACCATCATTAAAATAAAAATAATAATCATAAATATCAGTTCATTTATCATAAGTCCTGATGTTAAAAGAAAAAAAGTTCAATTGATAATATCTTCTTCCTTTTTTCGATTAAAGAGTTGTACCTACGTAAATGGTAAAACTATTTCATTACCACACAATGTAACAAAACTTCAATGTCAAACTGAACAGCATTGATCGAAATAGCCACTAATTAAATGTTCACGACGTAACCCGGAATTTGTCGTATAATATATTCGTATACAACTCATGCAACTGTCAAGTGCCATAATAGACGTGCGGTAGCATATAACCAGTATAGCATTCATTTCAGTTGTGTGTCACATTCTCCAAGTTAGCAGTAATTAATAATTATGCTGAACAGAGTTTTCGTGAAAACAAAGCAGGCTTTGTTGTTATGAATATGTAGGTACTTAATATACATTAGTTCTTTACTCCTGCATCTGACTTATTGATTTCTCCAATACTATATATATTGATACAGCCGTTACACTATATACTATAATCACACTTGCAAAGAAGAAACAACAGATTAATAATTCACATTATTTTCTTATGTAATAGCGAGCAACTAAGCTGGTGGCATGGATGATGTTTACGATCACCATGAACCAATAATATTTGCAGAGCTATGGCTGCTGCAAATGAGTTGCACGTTTTTAACGGGTACAGGATAAGGAAAGAATCGACGACGGGAGAAAAGGAAGGGGATACGGGTCTCCGACTTCCCAACTCACCGAACGAAACACAGTAGCATATTTCATGTTGCGTTCTATGCGGGTCCATTCCGTGGCAAAGCGTCCTCTATACTCACACTCAAATATGGGTGATCACACACACATGCAACGGAAATAATTTTAAAATGGATTAGCGCGTAACAAACAAACTCTGTAGCTGAATATGTATTATATGACTTTTATATTTATATTGACTTGTCAATATTACTATATGAGTTTAATATTTACTCGAATATTTCAGAAGTGTATTTATCAGTTTAAAAAGTACCTAAAGGAAAAAACAAATCTGATGAAATGTTGCTATACTAAGCCAGACGGATGAATTATAAAAAATAAATAATAAAACAATCCAGGTCTTGTTGTACTAACTTTATTTAGCTTAAAAACTTTACGAACACAATATCAATAAAAGTTATCAGTCATTTCGAGCACTCACAAATTATTATCAATACCTTAATCAGTTACTTATAGCTAACAAAATGCAATATGGAATAACAGAAATCCATTTTTAACGGTTACTTTGTGACGATAACCACAGCTCTAATATAATACTTTACATACTTAAATCAATGTCAAAAAATCAAAAAATTACAAATTATTGTGCAGGCAATGATAAACAATGCCCGAAAAGCCAAATTGCTTCTTAGTCGCATTTTCTTTACGTTTAAGTATTCGAATAAGGCTCATGCTGTTTGCTTTATTCGTATATATAATATTAGCTATAAACAAAAACATGCAAGGGGCAGAAGAAAACTTTCCCTCTGTTTCGACTATAGATATAATTATAATAATATAATTGATTTACCCGGCTTCTCGGAGTTAATGTAAAAGATTTTGCCCATAATTTTACATACATGTCTATTTTAAATATAGGAATGATTATGCCTTGATAATTTAATATTGATCAACTAAAAAGCACCAGAAGAGATGAAAATTATGGCACTATAATTGTCTTAACTAATGTCGTACTCTTCATAATCTAGGTCTAGAACTTAATCATCAGCCAATTAGGATTCTCACAATAAAGTTTGTAGTCTTAGAATTATCTTAGAGGGTTCATATTCTGACCTAGCTCGAAGCCAAAATTTTTAGGTCATCCCAATTTTCGGTTTAAAGCAGAAAATAGCTGTCTAGACGAGCTAATGCACATTTCATCTACTCTATTAACGTCGCGTGTAATGCCAGAGAGATTCATCAGAAATTCTATTGATAATTATGAAGCATAGGTATATAGCGATAACAGAAACGGAAAATTTTAAAGACACATTTAAAGGGATATAGAAAATATCCTATTTTCAAACATAATAACTAAAAAATAAGAATCGTCCCAATAAATATCACTACATTTGTCACTAACGCAATAAAATAAATCACGTTTCAAATCACTGTGATTTTTACTTTATTACGTCGCTGAGTTTCTGCATTATATAAGCCACGAGATAAATCACATTTACACGTCACTGCCTAACTATAACGTGAAAATATCGAGGTGAGGCGAATGATGTTCTCACACCAATCATGAATAAACTTTTACCATTTTTCTCACCACATTTTCAGGCGAGAAAATATAGTTTTTCCACACCCTTTTTAAAGTTATAGGGTTAATTTAATACTTTTTTTATAAAAGTCAAAATAGACGACGATTGATTAGAAGCTATAAAATTACATTAGAATGCGTACTGTGAATAAAATAAATATTTTCAGTTTTGCAAGGGTGAATTTGCTTTGACAATTAACATAATTATTCAATTGATTGGCAGTAGCTTGTTTTAACATACTGTATGAAATAATTTAATTAATAAATTCTTTGAAAGTAACTGTATACTATTTTAATCACACTAAACTAGGCTATGAACAAATATGATTAATTTATATGTTGACATTCCAGACTATCAAAGCGCCCTGCCACTATTAATCAAGCGTATGATAAGCATGATATGAATGTTTTTAACTAACTATTGACATTGAATCCAGATTTTTGGTCATAGGGTCTTAAAATGCTGTTCTTCCTAATTCGTAACATGTTCAGTTTAAAAACTTATTACCGTTACATGGGCATCATGTATCTATGATAATAAATGATTACTACTAATTTAAAGATATATAACCTTCAATATATATCAATCTTAGTCAGTACGAAACGAAAGACGCTACAGTACACAACTTACAATCCAAATTTGTATTACCAACTTAATCGTTAATAATAACACTTACAATAATAAATAAAAATAATTAAGAGATAAAATTATACAATTAAATCTTAAATAACGAGGAATCCAGCACTATTATTGTATATTTGGTTGCTGTATGCCAACGACTTAAAATACAAGTACTAGGAATATTTAATTGTTCACATAATGTGAAACAGATACCTTTCCGTCCACAGCTTCGCCTCTCAAGTCAAAGTACAAATTCCCATAGAAATGAGATGTTTCACCGTGATAAAAGGTAGTGTACAACACTCTTTAGCGTCCGAACTATCGTCAGGCTCAAAAATCATACTAATAATCAATTAAATTGCTCCATTGCAATGATAAAGAAATTCAAAGAAATGCTAAAAAGTAAGAATAAAGATAGTAAGGAGTTCCACAACGGATAAAATTTTATAATATTCATAATTATTAGAAAAAATAACTATATTTCGTAAATGAACCATGTCTTATGAAATGTCATATTAAATGTCACCAATGTCTTATTAAATGTCATATTCCCAGTGAATAATTTTTTTATAAGTATTAATTTAGTCTATAGAATAACTTACAGTTTGAACAAATAATTATTACTACACATTACATATTATACTATTAGCACACAAGAGATCGCTTATATAAACCAACAATATAATAAGATTTTAATTGAGAAGGCTTAACAAAAGATTATTGAAAAAAAATATATCCTACTTACTAAAGTTTAAAGGTTTACTTAAATATTTGTTCACATTTCAGACTAATATAAATTAAAACGGACGGAATTGTTACAGATTAGGAATAGAAGAAATACAAGTCGAAGTAGTATAGTCAAGCTAAACAATGAAAGCGTAAAAAATAATCTCAGAATGAGACAGTTTTTTGATAAACTTTCTGACCACATACTTAGCGAACTCTTCTAGTGGTTTTCTGGATCGCATGAACGTTTTCATTAGAGCCATAACTTCACGTTATTTCATTAGATTTTTCGGCTTATTACTTATAATTTACTGCATATATTTCGGTAGATTATAATCTATCGAAGTAAAAATATATATGGCCAAGAAAATTTCCTATAAAATACTAACTTACTAGTAACGGAAATAATACTTTGTTAATATAAAGCTAACTTATTCTACTGAGATGATTAAAATTGCACTACTAATAAAGATGCACGATATTCGACATTATTGATAATTTTATTAAAAGGAGTATAATAAATATATATATATAATAAAAAGAGTCATTGTATTGACATTACCAGATGTTTTTAATTAAATTTACTTCGCTTTGCATACGAGCTTAAGCAACATTTAGTATCAAAAAATCATATTATTTACATGAAAATCTTGACAGAGGAGCGCCGGATAGAACAAATTATTGACAAGGGTCTTTAATCTAACAGATTTAATAATATGAATAGGACGGTATTGAAGTATATGTTGTATAATATTGTTTTTAAATAGATTACCTCATACTGATAAGGGTAATTTCATTGGATGTGTTCTTCTAAAACGTAATATTTACAGAGATCTATATTCTTTTAGGTATGATATGGAATATTGTAAAATGCCGAACTTTAATAATATATTTAAATTGGATTTAATGCGAAACGTAATTACTTAGGATCTTTTTAAACAACGTAATGGCCAATAATAATTACAAATTAGAGTATTTATATATATACCCATATTATTGTGGTCATATGGGCTCTGCGCTTGTAGGCACGAAACTGACAAGCTTAGAATTTATCTGTTTCCCTCGAAAGTCTATGGTCTGTAATATCGGAAGTAAAATGTCCTTGAAAATGTATTTCTATCCCGAGCGAATGCTGTTTTAATCTTTCAAGTCACGGTTAAATGGGAAACGTAGCTGAAGTAAAACAAAGTTCAACATTGCTGCGAGCGCTATCATTATTGACACTTTGACTGGCATCGCCGGATCGGATATTTTGCTAAATAAAATGTTGATCTCAATTTCAAAGGCTAAATGCAGCAACACTAAATTGGTTCGACTTTACGATGATTTAATTTACAGTCGACTTCAAAAAAGGAGGTTTGACTGCATGTTTTTGTGTCTGTTGCCTCACAGCTTTTTACTGAGTGAACTGATTTTTATGGTTATTTTTATATGACGAAAAAAATCATTGTTTGAATTCTGGTCAACATTAAATTATTATGATTAGTGTACGCAGATTTGTTTATGCCATGCCTATGCAATCTTACGAGATCATTCCCTGTAGTATAAACAAAAAAAAAAATCGGTATAAATTAATTTGCCTTTTATAAAAAAAAGAAACGTTAATTCGTCTTCAAGTTTTACTTTTCTTTGTTACTAAGTTTTACTTGAAGGCATCTGACCCGCTTTATAAAATTATTTTGTGTTTAACGCTATCTTCACAGATGCTCGTAATAACACCAGGTCAGAATCAGATGACGGTATCCAGATTCAATTGCGAGAAACTCCCAAATAGACTGTTTCTCCTGGAATTAGTACTGTTTCTGTTGGTTATTCATGATTCAATTGGGAATTTCCTTCGGGAAACGCTGATGATGAAATCCATAGCAAATAATCAAGAGTTTTTATCTTAACCGTGGCGCATAAACGATACTCTGCTACAAGTATGGTATAAATAATTCCTACAAATTCTTTTATCCATTTTAGTAAAAAAAAAAATCGATTTCTGTTTTAAATCAGAATAAGAGGTTCTCAATCTCGTATTGTCTCTTTCTCATATTGCCTTCATATTTTACCCTTTTAATTTAATAAGAACATTTAGTAAGAAGCACCGAAATCAACTCGAATTTATTTTTCAGTTCTTGAAGGTGGTTTCACTTTTGTTTCGAAGCAGTTTATTCTTTAACAACAATAAGTGCTTATTTCTGTAAGTTTTTGTAATTTCGAATATCGTGCGTGTACCGATTTAGGATAATTTCAACATTTAATCAAAAAATTAACTGGACATAGCTCATATTTGTACGTTGTCATAGTTACTGCAGAAACACAATTATTGTACAGCCTATGAAACTTATACTATCCACCATGTCAACTAATTTACATTACAATTGAATCATAAGCTATGACAGAACAATTAAAGCATAGTGTGTTTATTGACTAAGATCTTTCTTCTGGTAAACCGCGGCAAAAGCCGACGTTTCTTTTTTACGCCGAGCTGCAGGAGAAGGTTCCTGGCTTCAGCCAGCGCCGTGTCTGTGTCCTCTACTCCTGATACAAAACCGCTTTCTGGACGGGATAGAGTAGCTGTGGTTGGCAGAAGGGAGAACCACCGGTCTATCTTAGCGGTTGGTGATAACTGAAATAAATTGGTTAACCATGGTTAATAACAATCATTATAATTTTAAGTAGAAGAAAATCGACTTATCCGGATCCAGTTGTTGTTAACAGCAGAAGTCTTTCCGTGAGTTATACAAAAAATGTTGGGCTATTTTTAGGTGCATGTTATGATGATATGCACCGGATTGAACTCTCAAAAGCAATATATTCTATACATATTCTTTAGTAATGTAACTTAATACTCTTGACCGGAATTACCTATATTTTTTTAATCAAAATATTAATCTATAAGCTTTACTAATTTGGAATCTCATGTAATTATAGTTGAGCATCTGAAGAATCTTTACATAACTCGAAATATGCTAAAAGCGCTCTTAGAATAATGTAATTCGTGGTTAATTTAACTGGATTAGACGCCAGCTCAGAGAATTCATTCGATGCAATCCTGGTCCGAGCCGTTAAGAGCTGTCGATAACCTTCGAGAGGCTGCAGTTTACATTGCAAATACTTACACTGTTCCAGGGATTTTATGATATTAAAATTGAATCACCAACACTTGGTGCAGTCACGTACCAGTCTACGATAATAATAATGCTGCGTTTGCTTGTCTTTATCGCATTATGGAGCTTTCGAATCTTCGTGTATTAGATTATTTATATATTTAAGCGATGGAATTTTGTACTATATTTATTGTACTATATATCTAGACTTGGTTTTGTTGGAACAGATTTAGAAAACTAGTGTCACTTTTGAATTGGGACTTCTTTTTTGAAATGATGACAGAATTTTGATGCAATTTGGCAATTGTAAGCGTTATCATTTATCATTAATAGATACTAAAGAACGAACGTTCATGAAGTCGTTACATCTTTATATTAATAATTTGATTTGATTTAATAAAAACCATATCAGTTACTATTAATATGAATATTTAATGTTTGTACTATACTCCTTAAGCATCATCACATACCCTACGAGAAAGTTTAAATTATTACGCAGTTATTGAGTCATATTTTCAATTCAACCTAGCTTACGTCAATGCATCCCACGTATAGAACCTTCACTGCCCTACTTCTGTATCAATATTAGTATAGCTATATATCCGCGCCAAAGATATCCAACAGAAGTTGTATTAGAAACGTCAATAGGAATAGGGTTATGGTGCTATTTATAATGCAAGATCTATAGATGTTGATTAAATAAGGAATCAATTGCGCCATCTCAAGTATATTCCGTGAATTTAGATGGAAATTTTATTTAGAATTTTGATTTATAAAATTTTTGATAGATTGAAATATAGGGATTTGGGTTATATGGAATTTATTGTTGATAATCGAATAATTAGATAGGTATTCAGGTAATAAAACAAAACATTATTTTTCATTTGTTATTTACGGCTATAGTTTAAATGAACGTAGATTTAATAGGCAGAGAGTATTGTAAATATTGAATAATATAGTCCTGGGTCAACTGTATAATATCTATTCAGAAATATTTTATTTTTATATATTATTATTTTTAAATATTGGATGTAATTGTCTTTACTCTCATACCAAGAGGTTTTTCGTTTGAATGCAATATAGTGATAGAATCAACTAAATTTTATGATTTGGTCTTCTACAAAATATACATAGGGAAATGATTGTATCTTGGCGATCTTAATCAGGGTTATAAGATAAACTCGTGAATTTTTTGTGTTGTCATTGATCTCTGATAATAATAATCAAATCTATCTGTTTAATCAAAATCGAGTCTAAAGGACAGTCTATTACCACCTTATCACCACTATAGGTACCACCTAGGTACGTCGGTGTTTTTTGTTGGAAAAGATTAACATACATTAAATTTAAGAAATTATCTTTGCATTTTTGTGGTTTGTAATTTTATTCTGTGATATATATAAGGAGAAACTACTTTCATTTATAATTGGGAAAATAACACTCTTAACTCATGTATCTAATATTTTATTTAATCCTTAATATCCATTTCATGTCTGCCTTTATTTCTACCACATGTATAACATATAAGTTGTAACTATATTAATAACACATGAAATTCAGACCATGTTTAATACTAACACCATGAGATTTTCAAAGAAAGCATGCTGTTATGCTAATGCTGTTTCACAAATCGAAGTAATCAGGTCTTAAAGTCATGGCGCAGTATTTAACAAGGTTTGTTACAGAGTAATATAAGTTGAAAGAGATCCATTTACGACTATTACTAGGATTACATAAAGTACCATTATTAATGTGACAGCTATAAGATTACATGATTACTATATAGTAAGGTGTCATTATAAAAGTGTAATACTTTCTTTGAATATTTGTCCTTATTTACGTCAAGTGATTTACCGATCTTTATACCTATTTAACGATACGTTATAAATAGGTAATACAGCGGATTTATAGATAGCTATTTGAAGTTAATCTTCACCGAAGAGAATCTGGGCAGCATTTAATGCAGCTCGGCGAGTAAGATTTCATCCCGTCGAAAGCCAATCGTATTGTTACGGGTTCGTAAAGACGAGGGAATAGCTATATATATAGAAACGTAATCGCCTTTGCCGTAACTACATTTTGTATATTGCTCTTTTTACTATTCATGCGTTGTTTGAGCAACCTGTTGCTAAAGGTGCCAGCATTTCAGAAACTCATTACCTAGTTACTATTGCTTTGCTTTTTGATTGCAATTATTCAGCTTTCTATGTGTGTGTGTGTGTATTTTTTGTTGGAAAGAATAGGTTTACTATTCCCCAAAAATATATGTGATTGTACAACAACAAGTTATCTTTCTTGTTGTAATCACAGATATGCAAATAAGCAAGTGGGCTGCTGAAAACATTTTTGCTCTTATCGCGCTCAGGGGAAATGTCGGTGCTGAATCTGTCATGAGATGTCTAGATACGAGAATCCTTTAAGACAGATTATATCTGTTCAGCGGGACTGAATTAAGAACTGTCTTACGTTCTATCTTTCTATCTTTCATTGCGGGGTGAGTATTGGAGAAAAATTTTATTGAAAATGCCCTGACATTCATGTCGATCAGTAAAAGGAAGTTTGGTTTCTGTTGAAAAAGTTAGATTTTGAGCTAGAAGGTTCATTACGAACTGTCACTAAAATCTGAATATTTATGAAAGTGTTACATTTTTATATTTGACACAGTACATTATTAAATAGTATTTGAATTACTTACTACCGTAGAATGGTTATTTGTAACGATTACTGTAACACGATTACAATCTATTGAATGAAATCTTATTTAGTATATCATGACAATGTAATAAAGTTCCAAATAGTATAACAGAGGTTTCATATAAAAAGACAAAATATAATATGGAAATAATTTTCTATTAAAAGTAGATATTAGGGAGTAGTTATATAAAACAAGAATTTTGTTAGTTACAAAAATAAAAACGATTTTATCGAAGAACTAAGAAAATAAAATTGAGACGAAATTAACAATGTGCATATATCTATCATTAATGTTATTATGACGTTGCCAATACTTCATCTACTGATTAAATATAACATTGATCTAAGTACTTTAAACATCAATTTAATATTATTCCTATCAGATATAATGATAGAGAAACAGACAAAGTTTTTGGATATATAGATATAATAAATATGCTTTTTTAATCAAGTATAAATAACAGTTGTATAAATATTATAATATAATAAAAGTATACATAATAATTGGCACAAATATTACCATTTTTGTAAATATATTATATATGCATAAATACAATTCCTAACTACGTATCTATCTACTATGCGTAGGGGTATAAATATACTGAATCATATTAAACATTATAATATTTGTTATACAAACATTAAAGAAGATTATACGTCCTCTATAAAGATAGATTTAGGAGCTCATAAAATTGGATAATTTAAGTCATAGATTTCCCAATAACATGTATAGTATAATAATTAGTTTCTATGAAACTTCACTTAGCCTCTAAAATAGACAGCAATAATAATTAATATATCATTAGATTATTTTATATGATTGAAGAATTTGAAGTATTTTATAACATGAAAATTAGAAGTTATAATCAAATTTATTTTTATTGGTATCTCATAATACATGTGTACGAATATTCGTATTATTAGGTAACTACGCAACATCGATTACAACAATATTGTGATAATTTAAAGAATATATATATATATATTAAAAATAATAATACATAACTGTATTATATATATAAGAATTGTTAACTTTACATCTATGACTAGAATAAACACAATTCCACTAACATTTAGTTTGATTAAAAGTTTTTTTTTAAGAAAAGTAAGAAAATTTGCATAGGGATATGGCAAAGATATGTTATTAAATACGTTGCCGCAGGGCTTAAAAAATATCTGATATGTAAATAAATGTACCTATTAGAAATAAAATATTTAAAACATTTTGGCATAGTTTTGGCACAGTTAACAAAATTCAATAACGTTACATAACATACTAAACAATATTAATAGATTCAACACAATCTTCATAAATAATAACAATGTCTAATCAATAAACCATAAAAAAACTATTTGCTAAAAAGGTAACTGGACTCAAATTACGCAGCGTGTATTTACTTGGTTGTGTGCCTTGTCCACTGCGAGCGCAGAGCTGTCATCATTTCGCTCCGGTTTGGTACCTTTTCGCTGGTAGAGCGAGTTATCGGAGCACCTGGAGCGAGCTGATCAGCGCCTGGAACGTTAAGAGTAGCCCCGAACGGTTCATTAGCACTCGCCTGTGCGTCAGCGACGTCAGAAGTACTTTCAGAAGGGCTCACGGGTACAATCAGCCGCACGCGACCATCTTCACCAGTTGCAGTCAAGGTCCCATTGTGAGACAGAGGCATAATGAAAGCCGCGCCATCGTCCGAGCTCAATCCATCGGGAGAAGAATCTTTAGAAGTAGATGGCTGGCTGGTACTGTAAAGCGAATTCTGCGAGTGCCCAATGCTCATGGCCTGGGCCAAGGCTCCTATTTCATCAGATGACTTGGAGTTATACAGCTGGTGGTTGAGCAAGCTCGAAATATCAGAGTTGCTGAGATGATTGGTCAACGGTGGGATGTTCGGGAACGCATTGCAGTTTTGATAGAACTGCTGATTATTGTTGAATTTAGCGTCTGTGTCGTTGCAAGCCATATCTTGGAATTTGGAGATCAAGTAGCTCTGTATTTGGTCGTTGGACATCGATCCAAAGTTTGGAGCCGAGCTGGGGCCGTTTCGTTTCTCAGGCGAAGTTGGAGTCAAGCAGTATGGCGATAGATGAATGTTATTATTATCCAAATTCTGGTTCTTTTTAGTGTTCTGAGCAATGAAGTTGATGAGTGCATCATCGTTCATTGATGAATTTCCATTGCACATTGCCTCAGATTTTGAAGTATCGTTGGCTCCAGCAGTCTTCGCCTAGAGATTTGGAAACATTTACAGGATTTGCGTATACATTGTATTAGAAATGAATTCATATTGAATTAAACCCTTTTTTCATTATACCAACTGTCTTGATATAACATATCAAGTTACAATGTTTTGTTTAGTTGGAAAAGTTAGGTTTATTTCAAAATTGAATACGTGACTATAATTAGAAGTACTAATGTGTTCTAGAACAACTAAACTATTCACAACTAAACTAAAGCTAAAGCAAGCGTCTTTGTCACAAAATTTAATTAAGGGAAAGGAAGTAATTTTACTTTCAAACAAAAACAATTGCTTTGCTCAGGTTTTACATAAAATAATAATGAAAATTAAACAAAATGATATGATTAAAAATTAGTTTAAATTAAAATAACATATACAGCAAACAACAAACGGATTAAAAAATAATAATGATAGGGTTAATGTAGAAAAATAAAACAGACACAAAATGAAAACATTTGCACACAAAAAGCATTTTTTTTTAAATAAGCCAATACGTTTATGTTGCTTTAAATGCAGAAAAATGCATTCTGATTCATTGGAAACATAATTTACAGCAAAAAATTAAATTAAAATGTTGTTTTTATAGTAAAAGATTATTAATTATTTTTTTTGATATACCGTGTAACTGAGCTGGTTCCTCGTCTAATGGTTAGCGATCGTCACCGCCCATGAGCATTTGCGAATGTGTTGCCTGTTTTAACAGGTAAGGGATAAGGAAAGCATTGACGGTAAAAAAAAATGGGTGGATAAGGTAAGGTGAAGAAAAAGAAGGGGCGTTCGGATGTACGAAACACAGTAAGTAGCTTTTACATGCTACTATTTCACGTCAGTATTCTGTGGGGATGTGGTATTTCCCCAGTGCGAACTAGCCCTATATTTTTACCAATACCTGTCGAAGCGTGTTCGACACATTACTTGAAAGTATACATACATACTTAATATACATAAAATATGTTACACCATTTAAAACAGCATTATGAAATACGCATTACGTCGTTTTAATTGTATAGGTATAGAGCAAATGCCTTTTAACTGGCAGTTAAAAATGGTTTTTGCTGAAACCTTTTTAAGTAACTTTTTGCAATACTCCACAATAATATTTATGTTTTTTTTTTCTTTTTTTCACGTTCCCAAGGATGTTGTTTTATAGTTATTATTAATACAACCCTATTTATATGTGTTGGATTACATATAAAAACAAAAGAAAAACAACGAAATTACAAAAAGACACATACATGCAAATGAATAAGATGAAATTATGTTTATTGTCTGACCAGACATACATTAAATGGTTAAAGTACAATAGGTACATAGTAGAGGCAATAAAGTATATTCGTTCATATGTCTGCTCAGGCTTTGGCTCCTTCTAAGGTCCACCATCATGATACGATGTAGTACCTACACACATTAAGTTATTTTTTTACGTCTCTGAATTTTATATTGAAAACTTTCTCAGTGACCATAAGCGGCCATTTTTTTTTAATATAGTGTATGTAATTTTAATAAATTCACTTATTATATCGATTCATTCATGAAAGTTGTCGTAAGGATACATAATACAATTAACACTTTATATTTACTGCTTCACTGATCGATTTTCCTTACGGACAAGTAGGATGACTAGAAACCCAGGATCCTTCGTTTTTCCGTTTCGTTCCCTCACGCGTTAATCTACTGTACCCAGTACCAACAAAACGATCTCATATCTTAAGCGCTCCAATCAATTCAATATCCATTATATTTCTAAACAAATTCTATGTCAGAAAATCAAGACATATGTTAAGAAACAGTATTTATTTCCCTTATGAGTAGAACATTGTATTTTACGACTACTTTCATTTTATTTACTAACGAAGACATAGAAAATAAATACCTGTGGAAGAAGAGTGAGTTGCTGCGCGTTGATTGTTCGAGTGGACCCCTTCTCCCTCTCCTGTAAATGTGAAACTAGGGCAGCAATGTGCTCCAATAGTTCCTTGTTGTGGACCAGAAGCTGGTGGGTGCGAGCCTTTAAAATTTGAAAACATAATTTTTAATGTATGTGTTGGATATATGTCAGGTTAAATATCAACGAGTAAAGATAAAGATGTTATTTTTTAACAGGTCTTTTATTTGGATAGTGCCTTTAAAACACAACAACAACAAACTGCACATACATGGGTAGGTGATACCTAAAATATACGTGCAAGCCAGCACTTTACTGTACCACAATTACACAATTAAAAACAAAATGAATTATAAAAAAAACCAAGTTGTGAAAAGGACCTTATCGCTTATTTAGAAATGAGGAAAACAAAATAACAAAATTGCGAAAACATTTGGAGAAAAATATGCAGAAAAAATCAACGTTTTTGATGAATTCAAATAAATAACAAGAAGCTTCATTGACATTATTTGACGAGAGAGTATTGTCACATTGCTGAAGATTATCCCCGACCTTGACTCATTTGATTAAGGTTATTTCAATCTTATCTAGATTTAACAATCGCTGAAAACGAAAAAGATTTTTGTTTTACATGGTTTTGTATATGGTCATCTGGCTGGTGGACTTCCGATGTAAACAAACATATTACATTTTCCGTTACTTATGATTATTGTCTCTTACCGTTTAAACCCTTCCTTAACTTCCACAAACATGTCCGGTCTAGCCATCTTCAACTGACCCAAACACAGCGATTGATTTTTATACTGAATATAGATATACATCATCGTCACCGATCGGATCGTTAGAGGAAATCATAACAACATCTTCTGCAGTGAGCAAAAGTGTGTGTTGATGAGGATACCTGGGCTTCACAGCGCGCCGCCTGCTCTGCAGCTAGCTGATCACGCAGTAGCATGAGTTGCGCGACAGCTGCTCGGGTGTGCTGCGCCTGTTGCTCCAGTCTCTCCTTCAGGAGCTGGAGTTGGTGCTGGGCGCTGAGGGGAGTGGCCGCGTCGCCCTCTGGCACCGGAGATATCTCGACTTTGGTAATGCATTCTGGCAGGTCGGGCAGATTGACGCTTGGCGCTGTTGGCTGTGAATGTAAGATCAACGGAAACATTGAAATTTCTGTCATTTTTTTATTTTTAAAATACAGACCATGAAATATTGTTCAAATTATATTGCAAATTTATCCAACTACGTTAACGTTTTACGTTAGGCCCTACAACTATGGCTAAGTATGTATTTGTTACAATAAAGAACAGAAAAAACATACAATTAGCTACAATAAACTTGGAACAAATATAAGAAAACCTTAACAAGAAACTCAAAAGATCGTTAACTAAGTTATAATTGAGTCAGTCAAATTTTATCAGAGAAATTATTGTTTACTTTTTGTTACGGAGGGATAATACCATGTAATGTATATTGTTACAGGCCAATAATTTAATAAAAGAGCTACCGAGTACTTTAATGTATAGGGAAAATGAAAATAATTTATCGCCTTTTTAAGTTAAGTACTTAGATTATTATATTTACCTAAAGATTTATACAAATGCAACTTTAGCCTAATCGGACACCGAGAATTGAGTCAAAATTCACTTCTAAGAGATAAATTCACTGTGAATTAGTGTTATTCCTCCTCCGATTTCCCTGAGTTTCCATCATCAGATCCTATCTTGATGATAATGGGAACTAAATAAAAATTTCTTATTTTCCACACAATTGCCGAAAATGTGGTCTAACATATAAAAAAAAAATACCGAAGAACATAGAACCTCCTAATTTTCGTTTTTGGAAGTCGGTTAATAACAGTTATGAATTTGCATATGAATTGTTAAAATGTAAATTATGAAACAACCAATTATATATAAGCTTCTCAACCATGGCGTTCATTATTTTTGTGTTTTGTAAATTCGACTCTATTTTACAATCTGAAGTAATACTTCGCTCCCCAGGGAATCGGAGATGAAAAAATAAATCTATCATTTTGTGAATGAAATTAACTTAAAATGATCACGTGTGCAATTTTATTTTTACTTAAAATGTCTTGATAGTTTAGACAGATCATTTAGCCATTATTAAAGAATATTTAGCAAAAATAATGTTTTTTCTAGTAATATTATTAATAAATTTATCAAAATTACACACACAATATTTTTTAATGAAATTTGTGTTTATATTATGTGTATTTAAAACCAGCAATTTAAAAAAAAAATTGGATATTGGGTACCGTTGCAGGCGTTCAAATTCAAACTAGGTTACCGATTATATAAGAAATTTTATAATATTATTGTATATTGAAATAAAATAATTGATACAGCACTAAGTGTAGTTGCAATGTCTGTCATTTGATTGTTTGAGTGGTTGCTAAATAGTATCAAGTAAAAGTAGAAAATCATAGTTTTTTTACAGAAGAAATAACGTCCCTTACACATTAAAGACATGTCGCTTTTGCGGAAGTTTTGGTTACGTAAGCCACCTAATATACAAATTTTCACGTGTAAACACCCGCGATAGTAGCTTGGTGTAATATTTTACTAGTTTCGAAAATTGGAAAATTATAAGTCCAATCTTGTTCGAGACCGTTTACGCAAGCAACTCGCAGCTTATCGAACTAAATTGATAGTTTGGGGAAGTTAAGAGTTCGCCAAAACAATGTCCACTAAACAAAAACGAAATAAATCCTGCACATCGAACTATGTCGAAACTTTAATTATCGCTTCTGAAGCACGTCCCACGCTGTGGGACTACAATAATGTATATACACTTTCCACTAACTTATATTAAAAAAGTACAATTGCTATGCAATATTGATGTTTTATAGACCCAAAGCAACGGTTAATAAAATGTTTCTTATGGGCTAATTGTCTGTTTGTATGCGCGTCAATCACGTACAAACCAATGGGCAGATTATGACAAATTTTACATGGTGTAAAAACAATACTATGTTCAATTTATAGGTTAGATAATATATGAACATATAAAAGTTACCTGGGGGATAAAAAAAAAATTTAAAAATACTGGTGTCATTGAATATGTTTTGAAAAAAGGAATTAGTGGTTTCTTAAGAGGTATTTGCTAAATTAAACAAGTCATGAAATATGTAAGACGGAAAGCTAGTAAGGAATGTAAACACCGTCTAAAAACATATTTACTACAATCTGAACTATAATACCTTTCTAGAGTAAATCACTGGAAAGTTGCATAATTCGAAAGAAGTCAATTTAGCGAAGAAGTGGCGAAATTAAAGAAAAAGAATAGCAGCAGTGCCTCTAATGAAATTTGTGTGTGAAATTGGCGGGATTTTAATGCCCTTTCTTTCTTGCTGCAAGGAAAGGTCTCCATGAAACTTCAATGTGTTTTGGCTAGCATTTTGCTTTCAGTATAATTTTCTGTCGACTTTTATTGGATAAAATTATATAATATGCAACTGCCGCTTTAACATGAGCACTTAAATTATTGATTTAATGTAAAATTTACAAAAATTACGTAAGCATTGTTATTGTACTGTCAGTTTAATTCACCTGTAAATGCAAGCGATAGTTACATAAATATTATAAATGTAAGAGATATAAAGGCGGCCTTATATTATGTATAAATTCTATGAAGGCGTTTATACTCGTATATGGTATAAACAGAAATTTGATTGAGAACTTTTATTTCGAAAACATGAAATTACGCACATTTAATGTTTTTCTAAAGCGTACTAAACATTGTTACATTTTTTCGCGAATGATGCAGGTACCTGTGTGACAATTTGTTAATCATCAAAAAGCATAACATTTTTAGGTATGCATATTGTATGTGTTAACAATAACAATCTGAACTTGCATATCAATCAACCCTTCGTCCACAAAAGACAAACCAACCTGCCTACATATATTAAGATTACCTTTAATGGCCAAGGTTAGCCCGACACCGATTCGATCCGACCACTGCCGTTGATTAACATTGACAAGATTCCGTTTACCACAAACCGTGGATTTCGCCATTCATCAGGTAAATGACCCTTCGAATAGTTTTTGCAAAGGCTTCAACCATTGAAACTGCTAAAACAGAAACATCAAAAATCATCGCGACCTCATCTCGGTGAAATATAGAACGTCTTACGTGGCCTAATCGAAATTTAATTTAAATTAAAAGCATAGCAGCGTAAGGTTTATTTTGCGAGCACTCCGTTGAAATGAGAGGTTGTTTTCATAATGTCTTTGGCAAGTTATATAGGATGTACTTCAATGACAAAACAGCTTTACAATTAATAGTCATCTATGATATCTACACCCGATAACTACGAGCAATTTCTCAATGTAACATCCGCAAGGAGACAGAGCTTGACAAAGCTGCTACACGTTCCTGTATTGTGACCTAGTGAGATCGGGTACAAGGAGTCGAATATCTCAATATCGGCTGCAGCCATACGCATTAAATGGAAGATAATGTTAATGTACTTTCGAAGAATAGAAAAAACGAAAAATAAAGTAGGTTAATCACGGACACAATAACTGCAAAAAAATTACATACAACTAATATATAATTTTCAGTTACAATAAGTTTAAACATAGTGAATATTACATAAATACATTATGATATTTTTTAAGTATGGGCTGATTTAGAAATTCAGATAGTAAGAATCTCCTATTAATACTTAAATCTGTTAATATGGTGTTGATATTTTTTATACTTTCCACTTGGAGTTCTAATATTGTTATTATTTTCTTGATATATTGCTTTAGTTATTCCAACAGCTAGTAGAACTGTACTTAAAGCTTCCATTGAATGCCACTGTATAATTTCTAGCGACTGATACTTTATACATAGATGCCTGTGTTGCATAGAAACTATTTTCATCATCTAAACTTAAATGAATAAGTTTGTTGTAGAGGTGTGCAGCTACTTTGTCACATATTAAAGCGTTTAAATTAGAAATTCCATTTTTTCCGATTATAGAAATAAATTTTTTAATAGAACATAACAATTTTTAAAGCCAACTTCCATTCTCCTACATGTATTCAAATAAGCTGATTACTAATAGACTAAACGGTATAATTGTAATCCTGTAACGTGGCGAAAACTATCAAAATAACGATCGTTCTAAGAAAAACATTATCTAGAAATCATATTATCGTCCCATTTCTAAAAGGGTACTTTTACAAACTAAGAATATTGAGTTTCTATCGGATGTATTCATACTTCAAATTTCGGTGTTATTTATTTACCTGATACACCTACACTATTTGCATCGCAAAGTAGATCGGTCCCTATAAATTCTTTGTGTAAGCTGAAACTTTGGTCTTTGCATAATGACAGACCGTCGAATGCTAGTTATTTGCATCCAGTGTCTTTTCAAATGTAAAATAGTTTCTGAAAGGGTTCGTAAAATTTTAGCATAATTTGGCGGAATTGTGCGAAATATTTTTTCAACCGATGTAGCGTCTCTTTTATTAAGGTCGGACCGGTAATGGGTTGTACCACAATATGAGCATATTAGAATTAGAAGATAGAGCTATCTTCCAGATAAATTTAATTGAATAAAAATAATTCATTATTATCATCATCTGATGGTGATGATATAAAGCATCCCTTATACGTTCCCACTGCTGGGACACAGACCTCCTATAATTGTTCAGGCCGCTTATAATCCACGCTGACCAAATGCGGGTAGGCAGACATGTCGTTGAACTTTTGATTCTTGAAAATGCCGGTTTCGTCACGACGATTTACTTCACATTATTATTAAGTACAAACTAAACAAATATAATCGAAATGTAAAATCTTGTTAATCGACTTTGAACGATCACTATATTCATTAAGACCATCATAAAAAGGAGGTAGCAGTTAAATTATTTCGCGTTAAATTTAAAAGTGAAATTTCATTCATAATTTTCTAATGCCATGTTATTTGAATTATACAATATTTGTGTTCAGATGTACTGATTTCACTCTATTCTATTTATTTTAATAAAACATCAAAGTACATCATCCAAATTGAAGGAAGTATTTGGAAGTTGTTTATAAACAACTTATCAATTATCAAGCACTGGTTTTTATCACCCTTGTCAATTTAATTTTAAACGCGTAATTGATCGAAACAGATTGGTAACAAATGATGTGCTTCAACAGAGTTGCAGTGTTTCGATACTTATTATTAATTCGAAATAAAAAAAAAACTGAAGCATTTCAGACATTGAGATATCCTTAACTGAATTGGATGAATGAAGCGTATGATTGATCAAATTTATCGTTTAATAACGTGACATTTTTTAATATACTTTGAATATTTTTTCAGCTAACATTTTGATTTGAGCTTAATCTGTTAATATTTTTTATTGTATATCAAATATGTTTAAAAACTGCACATAGCTAAGAATCATATAGAAAGAATCTAGGACTGTAACGATATTTTTTTAGGTACCAGAACAATTATGGTATTTAGCATGATATCTCGATTTTAAATATTGTTCATTATCATATCATAGTTTGTTTGTTTCAGTGAGGTATATTTAAAATTCACGAAATCCCACCCTGCCTTTTTGTTGATTAGTTCAAATTCCACTTCCTAGAGAGTACGTACGTCAAGATTCTTAGAGCCAAACTTCTTACTTCCAATGATATTATTATAGATTTGATTTATTATTATACTTCTCAGATTCAATGTGGGAGAGCGTTATTATGAGTATATTCTATTTTCGGTTTTGATATTGTTTCTATTTTTATTAAGTGGAAATTGTACAAATGCCTTAATGGAATATATTATTCATGAACGATATTGATTTATTTTAACGTGTGAGGTCAGAATGTATTTTTCCTCAATAAAAAAAGGTATATTTATCATTGACTCTTGTAATAACTACGGTTTATTTTGGTTAGATTGGGCTCAATTTAAAGAAATAAAATAAGAATTTAAAGAAATGTCAAGTAAGCCCCTTAATATAGCAGAGTTTTCTACAGTAAAAATAACATTAACAGCGATGTAAATTATGAATGACAAGTTTAGTTCTGTGAAGAATTAGGATTTTATTTATGAATGAATGCTATATCATGGATTCCTTCCTAATAATTAATGTCCCTTCAGTGGAGCGACAAAGTGATTTTTACGATAGCTATAAATATTCCAGAATGACGTAAATTCAGTGGCTTCAATGATCTTCCTCCTTACCGTTTTTTAATTGATTGCTTTCTCAATTTTTCAGAGGGGAATATTATTATTCTTTACTTCCAAGAACCTATAAATTTCCTTAATATTCGTTTATTTTTGCGGCAGATTATTATCATGTTTAATGTTAGTGCCGCATATTAATCTTTTTCATGCAAGTTATATTCTAAAGTAATAGATGTTTTTGCGATATCTTATTTTGTTTAATGATATTAATGAACAAGATTCCTTATTAATATATGATAACCAATGTATTTATGATAAAATATATGTTTCATGAATTTCGCGTCTTTCCATTATTTCTTGGAAATTATGATAAAAACTGTCGATAACTGCGGAAAATTTTTACGCACTTTTCGTAGCTTGTAAAAATCTAATACTAATACAATAAGCTTTTGATTATAAACTTATGTTAATGGTTTATTTTCAAATGAGAGGAAAATATTCATAGACAAATAGTTCGTTTCAAACAAACAACAAACTGTGCACGGTAAAAGCGGTTTTATTTATTTTCTGATTGGAAACTGAGGTTGTTTTTAATTTTATTTGAATCCAGTATGTATAACAAAAGGTTTTAAAACTGTCGTATTTGAATAGAAACCGATCAATCGTTCAAACTTTTATTTTGATAACATGTTTGGAATATTTTGAAACACACTTTGTTCGGGTTTAAAAATTTAATCGAACATAGCGTACAAAATCGCACAATAGCTCAATCTAGTCGGGAAATAACTTCTGACAAGAGCCAAAATTAAGAGCAATGTTTCTACAAAATTTATGATAGCCCAGAATGGTTAAGGAATGGTACGGTGGACAGGTTGACGTCCAGTTCGGAACACTGATTTCGAAATATTTACAACTAGCTTTCTGTTACGACTTCGCTCAAGTGATTTATCGAAATTTTGTATTGTTCTAACACTACATAAAATTTTGTTAAAATCAGCCCAGTGGTTTATACGTGATTAACGTAATTCACGCAAACAGACAAACAGGGAAAAATGTACTAACCATTGTTTTAGGGTGTATAAAATATCTGGGTATATTTATTATTATTTTTTTATAAATTATGCTAGATTTAACCCTGTTTTAACGTGGTGTACGTACGTAGAAAGCTACATTCAAGTAAAAATCCACAACTACGGCCTGTTTCCTTTTTCTCGCTCTTCCCAGTCCATACCTTCTTTCCAGTGGTCAAACCTTTTCTTATACCTTATCCCTTAAAATGGATTTTACCTCTGCGAACGTTCATGGGCGGTCCCCACGCTTACCATCAGGCGAAGCACCAGTTCAGTTGCCCGCTATGACATAAAAAAAGAAAAGGAAATTTGAATAGGTACTTATTAGCAAAGACGTTTAGTGGGCTTACCGGCGGTACACGCCTGCTTTCTTTCTTTGGTGGCGGCGGCAGCAGGTCCAAGGTTTTTGGGCGTTGAATCTCAGCAACTTCCTCGTGCTCCTTCTTTGCAGAAGTGAATGCTTCGCCTGATTCCGATGCAGCGCACTCTGATGCCGGAGCTAAGAAGTCTAATGATAAGTGTCATGAAGCACGATTTAATAGCAAAAGTTGTATTACATTATTTTAAAAATAGAACACTTATGATACACAAAATTATTCAATAAAACTAAGAGCGTAAACAGAACAATAGTGACATCAGTTGCAGATTTAAATTTATTTCGATAATGGACGACGCATGATATTGAGCAAACGAAATTTGTCTTGCATTGAACTAGAAATAGTCCTGCTGTTCAAGTAGTTATCGTTTAAAACGTATGTACCTAATGTAAATTATTAAATTTTAAAAATTTTAATACCGAAAATATCTCACTGCTCGGTTTTAAAATTAAGAATAAGGTTTATCTAATGGTTTAACGAAATGTTGCCTATAGGAATTGAAATTTTGAATTAATAATAATTTGATTGCTGACATAAATTGCAGATATGCGGTTTTACCACAATGTTAGGGAGGTTACATTACGATTTAAGGGAAAAATGCTTACAATTTTAAACAAAAAAAATTACCTGTTATCTTAAAATATTGCTATATTGAAGACTTTTAGATTGGATTTTAATCACATTTTATAAATTGTATTACTTCTTGACGAACTCAATATAAAATTAGTACTTATTCATTCAAAATCAAAGAGAAGGTATACAATTGTTCGTTCACTGAACATGACATAGATAGAATAGAGTGGATGTATTGTATTTCAGGACACGTTTTGTTGCATTTTGCTTCTACATTCGCAAATACATCGAATACGTGTTCAGGTTTTCACATTGACTGAACTTCGTTTGTATTGTAATAATTTCGGGTATCCGTAGAGTATGAAATATGGGAGACACGTTCCATATTAGCGTACAATATGCACCAATAAACCTTTAAATGGGAGCAATTGTTAGGTCTTTTAAGTTTAAATTTGGAATACAGCATTGGATAATTCTATTTTTTTTTTTTTGCCATAAGCGGGCAATTGAGCTAGTGGTACATAATACTCTAATAAGAATATGAAGACATTTAAAAACGAAATAGCAATCAAAAATCGCGTAGTGTAACTGCGTAAAATTCTTTTTTAATTTACAGTATAAAATTGTAATAGAAAATATTTCTGTAACGCAATACGGATAACTTTCTTTCAGGATATATTAAAATCGTCTTACTATTATAGTTTAGTTTTCACCTCCATGAGAATCGATTGCACTGGGCAAATATGTTTGTGTGTTGCGTTGTTGTGTGTACTAGGTTGAAAAAAAAAAAATTTAAAAAGAGTGTCCCTAAATACATAAATACATTTTGTAGCGCGTAGTACAACACAATGCAGCATCATACCACGCGTCTGGTTGACGTTCTGAGCGCGCGATTATTACAAAATATTCTACTTCATCCATCGTCCGGACCGACGAGGCGGCGCGAGACGTGTTCCGCTCACGCCGCCCACAGGAGGTTAGAGCTGGCAAATAAGCCGCTCTAAGTTTGTGGCTAGCCTGCAGGGCTGCCGCCGAGGGGGTCGCGGACGAATCCAACAAGTACCCATGGCTTTATCAATGCGGCTTTACGGAACACAGTGGGGTTTTAGTCGGTAGGACATAATATTCTGGCTGTGTGAAGAGTTTAGTGTCTCGACACTTTGACTCGTGAGTTTGTAACGCACTATACCTATTTTTTATGACATAGCGATCAACCGAACTGGTCGCTTGATGCGAAACGTCCTCCAAAACACAACTGTTACCCGTTTTTTTTTTTGCTAAGGGAAAAAGTACTAGAGATTGTTAAGAAAACGATACCTTCAGGGTTCTTGATTGAAGGAATTGAAAGTGTGCGTCCGAAGGAATCAATACCAGATTAGGTAGGGTTCTAGCGTTTGAGTGAAAGCCATCAAATCGAATCGTTCGTTAGCTAATCTGTTTAAATCGTGGTTGGATCCAATCCACTTTGACAGTCGTCTATTGACCGTGACATGGCGTTAAAATCACATGGCTGAGCTTAATGGTAAGTTATTGTCATGAAGCAAGGACTGTAGTAATTAGCAACTATTTAAGGTTCTTTAAATCGATTAAATATGCGATTAGTTTACCTTCTTTTGTAGTATATTTTTAAACATTGATAATTTAGTATAACGTTATTAGGAATGTTGAATTTATGCTTTCAATGAACAGATTGGATTGTAGATTATGTATTCATTTTCATTTAAATTAAATTACTAAGTGATCCTCAAAATTATTGACTGTAATTACATACATATACGAGTAATTACATTTTGTGTCAAAAAGTTTACCTGGATAGATCATCACCAATCAATCGATCAATCCATCAGTATCCCGAAGAATTGGTGTATAATTTAGTATCAAGATTATAGCCAGATACTAGGAAATAAACGCATCATGAAGTTTCGTACATATTTGACGGGTTTTCAACTGATTTATAAACAGAATAAAAACAAATAGAAAATTCGACAATTTCATAGTGAATAGAATATAATACGTGAAGTATAGGTATTGAGGACTTTGTTGAATTTAAATCATGTTAACCTACTAATATGCTTATAAAATACTGAATGTATGACAGTGTTTGACACAAAAAAGAACTTCCAAGTTGGAATGTAAATATTATGACGTCAATTTACATAAGCTTTGATCGCGGCTCTCGTGTGCTCTTGTTTATTCTCAGTGAATACTTAATGACTATCTTAAATATTTATTAAGAGAGCATGAAAAGTTTAACATGTTATTATTAGTGTATATACTTTATACACTTCGGAATAAATGGATAATTAGACTGCTTTGAGATTCAGCTAACTAACGTGTTTTTTTCATAAAATCTTACAAATAACCTCGAGATCAATAAATCCTTTGTCTACTCTCGACTCTATAGTCTTTACCGCTTTATCAAATCTTTACATTGATTTTTGGATTAAATTGAATTGAGAATTTAAAGCAAGCGTAGTTAATTATAAATATTCATGTCTCATCCTACTTATAATCAAATATAAAGTTTACATCTTAGCAAAAGTTAAAAACTAAAAATATAAATAGAAAAAAAACAATACATCACACATACAATGATGTAAATACTTGCATAATATTTAGTTAATAAATAGACAATCGTCAACAAGTTACATTATTTTTTTTTATTTTACCTGAATACCTGAAGTTTCGAAAATGGCAGTTCAAAGTGAAGAAGTTTAACTGTCTTAATATTGTTTCCACGATCCATGAACTTTGATTTGACCTAGAACTTAAAAACTCGGACGATACTTTTTACTGTTTTTTTGTCAACGACTCCATAAATAATGCTTTTTGTAGTAAATAATGATAGCCATTGGACTGATATTTCAAAACATAGTTTGATTCTAATAGTATTCTATCATCTTTAAATGTTAAGTCTATATGCTCGAAATTTTAAATATAATGAACACTACTGAATGAACTGCCATTACAAAATTTAGATTTTACACGATACAAAAATTTTAATATAGAAGTATTTAATAGGCGTTTAATAGTATTTCTTATTATTTATGCTTCAATCTATTGATATTTTAAAAATGAATTATTTAAAATAATAAAGAATAACGCAGCACAGAGCCTCAAATATAAAGGCGGTTAATTTCTCTCTTATAATAATTTCATAGTCGTATTCGTATCGTATAATTTCATATCGTATTTCATAATATCATAGACATGTGTTGTGTTATATCCAAAGTATTATGCGTTATAATAACCCCTAATATTAGATATAACGTTTGGATAAAACCATAATCACGTTAATTAAACCGAAAGACCAGTGTGAACACTCAACGTCAGATACCGTCATATATTGAATTATGACGTAGCAACCAGCTGTTCTCGTAACATCGGATGTCATAAAACCGTTCATAAAGGCTAATTATAATCCGCCCACATAAGAATAGGTGATAGTTAAGATCTATTTACACTGAAGTTAGTTACGCTTTACATCATCGCATTGTTCTGTCCCGAGTTAAATTTATAGGTAGTTAGTTATACCTTGATCCGTAATTAGGGTTCATACACGTTACTGAGTGGGATGTTGCTATATTTTCGTATAATTGAATAATGAATATTTTCATTTCAATTTATTTTGTACTTAATTAATCCCTCTTTTGTATTCTTGGAATTAAATTGTTATTATGGTACAATTAATTTAAAACAATAATAATATAGAATTATAGTTGATTAATTAACCCTAAAAATAATACAACATTAAAAATATTGATCGGGTGGACAGTGTGCTGTGAGATATATATTTGAAGAAACTATATGTATAAAGAATAAATATTGCAAATTTAAATATTATAATTAATTGCACCAGCTAACTTTGACGTAATTCTTACTTCAACGTAAACGAAATATAATAAATCAAATGAAATTATTATCATAGACATACAAAATCTTCTGCCATTTATAATAAGTCTTTACCAGAACATACCTACAAAAAAATAACTCGATAGAAGATATCATTTTCAGAACGAGATTTAAAATCGGTCTAGCTTCAAATTATTTCTAATATATTCCATTGCTTCGTTATCTGTATTTTTCTTCGTAATAAAGAGAAATTTATTAAGAAACAAGAGCACACTTCTGAGCAACTGAATGTAATTTAACAGCCAATAAACCTTGCTATATTAGGGTTCCTACAAGGCTTATTAGACGCAAAGGAATTATGTTACGGTTACGGTTTTCTTTGCAATTAAACTGTATTTATGGATGTACTCGTGGAAAACAAAATAAAACATCACAGATTGGTGAGTTTTTATATATTCATTTTGTAGAAGATACTCTGACACACAGTGACTGATAACTAATTCATTATGACTGACTAATTCATCTCTGTATACACTATGCGCCGTGAAGTTAGCAAATATGACTTCTCCGCACTTATAATCCTACTAATATTATAAATGCGAAAGTTTGTAAGGATATATGTGTGTTTTTTGCTCTTTCACGTGAAAACTACTTAACCGATTGCAATGAAATTTGGTACGTAGACAGCTGGATAACTGGAATAACATATAGGCTACTTTTTATCCCGATATTTCTACGGGATACGGACTTACGCGGGTGAAACCGCGGGGCGCAGCTAGTAATTTCATAATACAACAAAAATTGTCTCCAGTACTGGCAGTGAAGTGCATGCGCAGTTAACATTTTAACTGCCGTCTTTGTAGGATGTCCCTCAATAATTACGATTCAAATACTTGGCACATTTCGTTTATAGATTTACGATGTTACGCTCAATGACCTGGGCGACTTCGGCGTAAAATAAATTAGAAACAATGCCACGTGATAGCTTTATTCCTGAATCTAGATCAAACGTGGGCTATATGACGTGGGTACTTAGATATGGGAGAAATGAAGAATGTTAAGACATCAGGTGTTTTTGTTTGGGTATATTATAATGAACTTCATATTATGTTATAGACAAACTATTTATTTTAAATTTAAGCGCGTTGTATTGTGCTCATTTCCCTACTTCTTGAAAATATAGGTTTTACTAAGATTGTCGTACCTCGCCAGAAAGAGTTCAACCTTCTGAAGATGTTGTTGTATATATACATATATATACACGTTTTTTTAAGATGTATTTTAATATTTAATTTAATTTACTATTAAACCAATAGAAACTATACATAGTTTCTATTGGTTCAATAATAAATTAAAGAAGTACACTTCTTTGGACTACATCTGTAATGTTAGCAGGTTAAATTTACGGTTTTCAATCGCGAAATGAGTGTTTTGTATTTAAAACATTAATTCAACGACTTTCGTCACTTGTCTGCTCTCGAAAAATACACAGATAAATGGAGGAGCTTGCAAATTACGTGCGATTCAATGTATAACAATTCATCCGTCACCATTGTTCTGTTTCAAATAATAATATAAAATTCGCTTCATTTTTAACGTTCGCGGTGCCAAAACGCTCTAGCAACATAGTGACAAATTATAAGCAATTTTTATCTTTCGCCGAGCGAAACAGTAAACGCAAGCAATACATAATACTGAGAAATGAAAACTACGTGGGCGGGAAATGAACAGGATGTCAACTGCAGTTAGAGGAAATGGTTGACGTAAAGGGTGAGTAAATAAACTATTGTGTGGAGCCGCGGAGCGTATACGAAATGCAGGAGACTGGGCAGAGTTTTCGACCGAATTACTATGTGTCGCACTGAAATCAGCTTATGCAAAAGATTCTCCAAGTAGTCTCTGCACAGTCGTTTACGCTCATTATAAACATGTATATATATCAAATATCGTAAGAATTACAGTTCGAATGGCCGAAATACCTTTGGAAGTACCAGCTTCGCTTGCGTGGACAGAGACTGGTTCATCAACGGCAGAGGAAGTGGAAGGAACTGGTTCATCACGGGAGTTGATTTGCATCTTGTGGCACACTTCAAATGCCTGGCCCACGGTACGGACGATGCGCATAGCTTGGCTCTGTAACAATATAGAAGTTTTTAGGTTAAAAACCGGCTCTAAAAAGAGGAGGTTATCGAATTGACTGAATTCCTTTGGACTTGCTATCTCAGAACTTTTTACTGTGTGAACCGATTTTGATTATTGTTTTTAATTGAAAGCCGATGCCTCCCATGTGGGCCCATTTTGTTTTATAATATAATTTTATTTTATAACATTTTATTTTATAATATAATTGTCAAAATTACACCAAATAAAGTTTTGGGTAAAAAATAATTATTTTAGGATAAATAATATTATCTTATATTATAAATATAAAATATTCGATATTTTGTTTTTTTTTTGTTTATTATGTTTGCTTAACTACTAGGATTATCCATTTAAAACTATGCAACCATGCATATTTATATTATTACTAGCTGCGCCCCACGCGGTTTCACCCGCGTAAGTTCGTATCCCATAGGAATATCGGGATAATTAGTTGCCTATATGTTATTCCAGTTGTCCAACTGTCTACGTACCAAATATCATTGCAATCGGTTCTGAAGTTCAGTTGTTTTTGCGTGAAAGAACAATTAACACTCACACATCCTTAAAAACTTTCGCATTTATAATATTAGGATTTTTATCCTGGGTCTATCGAACGGGTGGAGCAATATTAATCGCCTGGTTTGTTATAGCGGTATCGTAAAAGTGAACTTATTACAACGTTGCAAGCAATTAAGCATCTTAATTTCAACATCATAGACAGAAGCAAAATACACGAGTATGTGTGTTATTATCGAACTAATAATGTATTAGTGATAAAATATGTCGATTAACTAGTTAATTTGAGATACGTACGTTAGGATACGCGCTCATTTAACTGAATATATATGAAATGCGGGTAGACTGACAATCAGCGCTGTTCGGGTGTTAAGGACCGACAGCATGGCTGAGTGTGTCCGATTGCCATATATATTGTTATGTTATTTTTTAAGATGTTCTAGTTTTAAGGTTGTTGTGTGGCAATAAAGCTTGTTTTCTTTCTTTCTTTCATATTTAAACTACTATTTGGATCAAATTGGAATAAATTGATTTTTCTATTTTTCTGTGCATGTGGATAACATCACCACTGCTTAAAACGGTGAAGAAAAACATCGTGAGGAAACCGGCATGTCCAAGAATCAAAAGTTCGACGACATACGACATCTGTCAACCCGCACTTGGCCAGCGTGGTGCATTATGGCCTGAACCCTCATAAGAGGACTGTGTCCCAGCAGTGGGAACATATATAGGCTGATGATGATGATGATGGTTATCAATAACAACATGTCATTTACCCATTTTGCTACATGCCGCCACTAGATGTCGACGCAAAGCTGATCATGAAGAAAAGCCATGCTTATCTTATTTAGTCGTCGACAAGTGAACGATCGCCTTAATCTGTTAATTAACACGTTCTCCTATCTCATATCAAATATGTAACAAATTTAACACGTTGGAATAGTGCTGTTAACACAGCCATAGATCATATGCGGGTCATGATTTAAATGAAAAAGGAATCGAACAAGTCTCGAGCAACAGAAAACCCGTCCATATGCATCCAAAATAATTAGTGACCAATGTTATACTTAACATTTACTGAGCATTATATGTTACAATTTTAAGAAGAGAAACGTTTTATCAACAATACTAAAACCCCTGAATCCTAATTTAAATTTCGAATTCACACAACACACTCCCAGAATTCGAATTTCGAATCATCTGCTAATGTTACCATCGTAAAACGCAGTAGCGACAAATAAATCCTCATCATTTATAATAATTTGCAGTTAAGCACTAATCACATCGTTCCGGGAAAGTTACAACACATCAAATAATTAAATCAAAATAAAATAACGATTTTAGTGCAATCGTATAATCCATCCAGAAATAATACGGTAGAAGCCGTCAATAACTTGTTATAATTAGTTTTGGCATAATCCAAACCGTAGGCGGTTACCCCAGTAGATAGCAGGATATATAAATCTTTGCAAAAACATGACAAAATATACATTAACTATCTTTACAGATCTTATTTGTATTTGATTAATGGGATATCATATGTTACACATTTTCATGTCGATGATTATTATTTTTGTTATTGCATGTTTGAAAACAATCTTGTTCTTATGAGTATATCCTGTTTCAAGTGTTTTCTTTTCGTTTATGTTTTTTTTGTTACTGTAATAGAATTCGTTATGTTAAATAATTGATAGTATAAAACCATGTCAATATACGATTCGAAAAATTATCAAATGCATTATTACATGTAGAATTTAATTATCATTTTTGTATTAGAAGGCTATTTATATTTTTTTTAGTTAATGCACCAGCTTTCATATTTCGATATTATTCGTCGCATTTTGGATTGGTATATCCTAAATGTATTCGAAATAGAATGTGTTTTATAACACTTTTTTATAATCATACACAACTTGAACGGACGTTACATTTAGTCTTTGCGACGTACGTGCTATTCTACAAAACAGATGTGTACTATCAGTGGTTCATCATACAACTAAATTTTCCAACTCCAAGAAATTTGAGGAGTTCGTCTATTATACAATAACAAATTAACAAGAGCCTCTCTGAAACTAGCAACGTCTAGTAAATGGATTTGTCAGACAGAACGCGTAAATAGCGTGCGTCCGAGCGCTCACCTGGTTCCGAGCTGTGTTGTACTTTGCGGTAATAAACCGTCAAACAGAGCGACGATGCTCTGACGCGCGCAAAGTATGCGTTTTATCTGACAAAGCCCATAGCTCTTAGCGCAACACAATTCGGCGTCATAGCGCCGCGTCAGGAAGTCATAGCGTGTCAGTCGCGGCGAAAGGGCATGGACAATAAAACGGCCGATAAACGAAGACTAAATAACGAAACCGCGAAATTTAGAATTAGCAACAATACCCTTAGTAATGGTTATTAGGCGCAAAAATAAAAGAGAGTTATCTGAAAGCCATTAGGGCTTAGTACAACACAATTCGGCGTCATAGCGCGGCGTCAGGTGAGCGTTATGTCGCGCGCAAAGAAGGCCTATCTGGCGTGGCCATTATTATTGTTACTATGCAGCGTGCTGTCAGTTGTCACTTACAACAAACTGTCACGCTACGTCAAAAACAAAGACTTGCAAAGCGAAATACCGAATGGCATGTTCGGAGTGACGTGAAAATTGAAACCTCGTTAAATTGTATGTAACGAAAAACATAACCCAATTTTTAAAATTTTTTTTTTTTTCAAATTTATTCAATTAATTCTAACTTGTTATTTTTACATAGAACATCAATGAATATTCTAATAATCTTCACTTTACTTAATATATATAAACACATAGGTATTATATGACACATAGGTAATAATATATCATCGCTTAAATAACATACTGTATAGGTTGGATTGCTTAATAGTTTATGTATAGGTTGAGTTCGTGCTGATCCTTTGATAAAAGAAAGGACAACTCACTGCACCTAGTTATACGATTATGCTTAAATGTCCCTACAGATTGCTATAATATCATTTTACAATTTTTTTTTATCAAGAAAAGACGGGCTCATCCAATCGGTGCTGCATAAGCTGCATAGGTATAAAAACATATAATATTGCATTGCTAGAAGCCAGCAGATTTGTACATTGTTTTTACGTAGATTATAATAATTATGGTTTAATTATTATTAAGGTACTAATATCTCTCCCAAAAGTTTCTAATAGTAACGTATTCTCTTGCTTTCTATAGGAGTGAGATATAATGACGTAGATATAATGCAATTTCATCTTGCCTTGTGATAGTCCAGCTTTTATACAGGTATAATGGCAACAGTCATTATTTGAAGGGGTGGCCATAATTCAAATGATATTGAACGTTTATATGAATTGTGGTTCTCTCTAACCCCTTTATAGCCTTTGTTCATTTAGTTTAAAATTACATAATATTTTATTATAGTCCTAATAATTATAAGACGAGGCAAACAAACCTAGGTCAAGTGAAGCACGGCGAAAAGCGGATTTGTAGTAAATACGTAATCAAACAACAACGTTCATTATTGTCAATAGTGATTGAGAACGTGTCCAATCAAATAAAACGTGAACGCATTTAACACTAGATCGAATTGAAGCGGTAAAACACATCCAAAAGGTCAAGGACGATCATAATTGGAGTTCAAATTTGGAATCTCAACACGTGTTTATTGACTCGTAATTAATATTGATAAAGAACTTATCAAAGTTATGTGTATTGTACTCGCGCCAGCGATCGCAGATCTCAAGAATAAAATGCATATGGACTAAACCTTAGTAAGTAAGGCTAAATATTAGTTACGTAAAGTAGGTTAGTACATAAAGCAATTTCTGGACATCATCCAATAATTAAAGAAAAAACAATATTTTAACATTATTTTTCACACTTTTTTTTAGATATTTCTGCAAACTTAATAACAAACTTTTACTTTTTTTGTCTTTTTTGACTGTCTGTATTTAAATGTAGCTATTGGGATTTTATGGTGAGGTAAATAATCTAGTATTTATCGATGAATCTATACTTATATTATAAAGCTGAAGAGTCTATTTGTTTGAACGCACTAATCTCAGAAACTACTGGTCCGATTTGAAAAATTCTTGCAGTGATAGATAGCCCATTTATTGAGGAAGGCTATATGATATATTTGTACCACGGGCGAAGCCAGGGCGGACCGCTAATATTAATTATTTATGTAGGTTATTTAATTGCATTGTACACAATTGGCTAAACTTGTCAAATCGTATGTAATTCGAACTTTGATAGTCAGTAAATGTTTATTTGCCTAAAATAATACTCAGTCAATAAAAATAATACACGTATAAATAAAAATTTCGGGAAACAATGAAAGGTTTTCATGTAAACTTGAAGTGGACAGGAAAGCTGTTTCCGCTCAGGCAGTTTTCAAAACAAAGTGGAAAATTTAATTATTCCGCGTTTAATGGATTCCAATATCGTGTCAGTATATAATATGTATCCGACTGTTTAAAATAACGTGAGCCTTTTGTCTAGGATATTCGAAAATTGTTGCGCGAGCGATCTTTGACGCAATGTTGTTATCTCATACAAATTTTCTCCTAGCAACCAATTCAAGCCATCCATCATCTTCAACTTAATAACTCGCTTAGCGAACGTATTCGTAAACACATCATAATATTGCGGAACATTAACATTTTGTTTACTCACAAATTTATAAATTAATAACGATTCTCTCTCGCGGGATATGCAGCACAGGGATTAATAGCTAATAAATATATAACGCTGATGAGTTTGTTTGTTATTAAGCGTTAATTTTAGGCAACTGGACCGATTTAGATGAAGTTTGGCCAGAAAAGAGTTTGAAAAAGTAAATTGGATAGTATATATTAGCTATATAGCTTCCTGATGGTGACTAACAAAGATCGTCTCAGTCTTGTAAAACATAGAAGGCAGATCACCCAAACACAAAGGGGTAACCCCCTCATTAAAAAAAAAATCTATGAACGGAGCTTAATTTTTAGTTTTATAGCATTGAAATGCTTTATAAATGGGATTTTTTTTTAAAGAATAGAAAATATAAGAATAAGCTTATTCACTTATAAGTATTGATATTTATAAAATACTACATCATTGATAAAATACTAAAAGCATAGATAATTTGATACAATGCTAGTACTAAAAGTATCCTTACTGAAACTCAATTTTAAATTTGCAGACTGCTGCTGCAATATATGAAATTTTATCAGCTTCTATAAATTGCAATGCAATGTTGTGAAATGGAAGGTATTTCGTTTTTATGTTTGATCTTCAAGCGCTATATTGATAAGCTCTCTTGGCGCGTACTCCACACGTGCTCCAGACGTGTTGGGATGTGTGCATTGCTTTTAAGGTGAAGAAAATTCAACGACGCTCCTATTAGCTTTTAGAAAAAGAGGTTATGTAAAGAGTTTTTCTTGTACGTAATCCGTGATCGGAGCGTGGGGATTTGCAGAAATCAGTCATGATGCTGGAAGACTTGTGTCCTGATGGTGTCAATTTTTACAGGATAACTAGATAATTTGTGTTCTGACGGACCTGTTGTGTATAATTACAGACTAACTAACTCAACCCATGACGTATCTAGAAAGAGGACATAAGATTATGGTCGATAAACTATATCTATATGTATTACGTATCGCATATATTGTATTTTAATAATTGTTTAATTACCTTCTTGTATATTATTGCACTATAAGAAAATATATAATATGTACATTTAATTTTTAGTTTTATAGCATTGAAATGCTTTTATAAATGAGAAATTTTTTGAACCTTAGCAACGGATTAGGCAAGAAACGCGGGTTCGAATCCCGCCCCGTGATCGGATTTTTTCTATTCTTTCAAAAAATTCTCATATATATGTACATCTAAGAATTAAATACTATTATATCATACAATAACTCTAGATGACAAAAGCCTCACATATGTCAACTATTTTATTGCTATATTCCTGAAATATTATTTGCTGAAATAAACACCATTCATTTAAAGATATTAAAGAAGGATAATATAAAAAATATGTGTTTACTGACATGAAATCATCGAGAACAATCCATAAGTAATCTACTGACTGCCAAACTAGTTGAAAGTCGATTGCTTTTCCCTTTATATTAAATTGTAATATTTACATGTCTCATTATAAGTAAACGGTAAAAATGTAATTAAACTTTGTACAAGTAGTTTTCAAATGTACTATGTATTAACCATTATGTTACTATTATATAATTGTATCAGAACTTTCACTTGTTCATTAGTTAACTATTGCCATTGCGTTCGGGGGAGTTAATATTGTTGTAGTTACAGATACGTATGGAATTTCCATTTGAAACGTGTTAGAAATTAGATTAGGGAGACGGTTACATACTGGAACACGAATGAATTGATTTTTCTTCGCATTGACAAGGGTATGTCAGATAGGTATTCCTTTGTTTTGTTGTACGAATATTATATAATGTGTAAATATATCATGAACAAAAACTTCATACAATTATCGACGGAACTGGACCGCCTCCCTGGTATAGTGGTTAACGCGTGAGCGTAGAACCGAGGGGTCCTGGGTTCAATTCCCGGTGGAGACGCACAAAAAAAAAATGTCTCGGTCTGGCAGGGCACAGAAGGCTGATCACCTTCTTGTCCCTAAAGAAAAATCGGTCAGTGAAACAGATGTACATCATCTGCCCCATACCCCACTAGGGAACTCGGGACTTCAAAAAAAAAAATCGACGGAACTGAAAGTATTTGGTGATACGACGTTCGTTAGTATTTTGTATTATGCTCACATTATTTTATTAAACTATTATAATAAATATTAAAATAATTCTTGAGAGAAAGAGAATAAGATATACGTTGACAGAATCGAAACGAAAAATCTATTTGATCAATTTATTTAGCAAATGAAATTTAAAAAAATGTTTTTCTGAATGAAAACATGCGATATAATTTATTATAAGTGAAAACGTTTATGTGAATAACATCACCATTGCTTAAAACGGTAAAGGAAAACATCGTAAAGAAACCGGCATGTCCAAGAATCAAAATTCGACGACATGTGACATCTGCCAACCCGCACTTGGCCAGCGTGGTGGATTATGGCCTGAACCCTCATAGGAGGCCTGTGTCCCTGCAGTGGGAATGTATATGGGCTGATGATGACGATGATGATGATGATGAAAACCTTTAGAAGTGAATGTTGTACTAGTTACAACAGGAATATTTATTTAAATGTAAACTTATTTATAGTATCACACCACTAACGTAAGGTAAGCTTTCACTGTTAAACTTCCATAATATGAATGATTCATAAAAAAGTTATTAGATTTAGAAAATTTTTCTACAATTTACGATATACAGAAGATACGAGACTTTTGAATTAATATTTCTACTGTGTAATTTACGTGCACTGTATAAAAACGTGTCTAGATATGAAAGACATCTGAGTTATTTCAGACTAAGCTCTGAAATAAAATTCGATTCATATTTTCATTGTTCAACCTAGACCTATTTTTGATCGGAAGACGCGCTCTACGCGGGTAAAGAAACAATTATACCATAATATTCATCTCTATATTATCTCTTATTACGTCGATAATAATTTGCAGACTAACAACGGATATAAAAAATAAAAATTTTTCCAACTCAATCGCATGCAAACTTGGAGCTGTTTATTAAAACGTTCCCACTAAAATGCTTCCCAGAACGTGAATTTGTCTTTCCATTATCTATGTTTACACCGCAAACGACAGTATAAAAAGCTTTGTAGTTACTTCGCCTACGCCTGTGTACCTCAAATCATAGATAATATAATGCTATACTAGTATTCAAACTACGAAAGCATTATCTCGAGTATTCATGAATTTTTCAATGACTGAAAAGATTTTAATCTAGGAAAATTAATTCACTTGGTAAATTGTGGATATAAAAAAACTGGATGCCACAGAGATGGCTATTCAATCTGTTTTGGTTATTATAATATGTGTACAACTTTATTGTATGTAACACACTTAAAAATCCGGATAAAAAGGCAATATTGAAGCTGGCATTTAAACGAGGTACAAGATTTCGTATTTTCTTTGAAAACGTTGTTTTTATCATTAAAGTATGCGTCTATTAAAAACATTGAATTGAATAGAGAAAGTTATTTTATAGCAAAATATTTCAACTTTTGATTATAAACTATTTATTTCCCTTTTACCATCAGTAAAAACTATCATTTTTCATAAACGCCGTCACAAATCATTAATTCTGAAGTTATTGATGCGATATAAATAATTTTAATTTTTGTAAGATTCGACAATCGAATTAAGTTATTTCTTTTTAAATTGAGATATATGGTGCCGCTAATTGACTTTAAACACAATTTAATTCTTTATTAATTAAATGAATTAGCTAGACAATTATCTCTAAAATAAAACGAAACGGCCAGAGACTAAATTTACCGGTAATATCCGCTCCAATAAGTACTTAACACTAACATTTAGTTTTTGGTTAAGTAATGATTTATTAATTGATATCCATTTTTACTTTATAACTAAATAAGCCAGTTAAAAATTATAATACTTTTTCATATTTCAAAAACATTAGTAAATTTCTTTCTATCGTTACGATCCTTGATAAATATACCAAGTTTGTATTAAATCTGTTAGTTAAAAGTCGGAAAAATCGAGTCTATTACTCGTTAAAAGAAAATAAAACGTCTAAAAAGAGTCTAAAAAAACTGACTTCGACAAAATATTATTCTCAACGATCAATTTATTTGCTGTAATCACTTCGTATAACTATAAGATGTCAATTATTGGGTTTTTCAAAATAGCAAATACCCTCAGCTATTTTTTCCGCGAACGATAAAATAAGTTTGTTGCCAAGATGTCGCATTGTCAGTAGGCTATTACAGAGTCGAAATGTCGAAAGTTTGAGACAAGGCAATTGTCAAAGAAGTCTGCGCAATAATTAACATCCCCGCCATTGGCCCGGAGTAAGAAACTTTCCTTAACATGAAATCCGATGAGTTTCGAAATTGGGGACTGATACCGTTACTTCTCATTTTCAACTCAACTCTCGGATTTGTTCAATATTCATATCAAACGTGAATTACTGATTTCAATGTCAAGTTGAATTCAAACAGTTCTTACGAAGTTATACGCCATATATTACGATTTTGTCTGTAATGATGTTTCGTTGATACGGAGTACTTTGACTTTTTGGTTATGGAAAACATAAAACGTTGAGCTTGTTCATTGTGATTGTCGCTTAAAAGTATTTTGAAACGTATGACACTACATACTGTTTGTTAAAATGCATGTATCTATCTATATAAGAGTAAAAATGAGCCTCTGTTTCTTCGCTCACGCTATAACTTGCGAATCGCTTTACCGATGCATTCTTTTTTGTAACGTTTTTAGAATTATCGTCGAAGATTCTTTACATTACTACATTTTTACTTTACATTATTACAACATTACTTAAGATATCTTAATGGAAAATTTATAGAAAGAACTTCTATAAAATAGACGTTAAGAATACTTATAACTGAGATTTATATATCCAGTGAATCGTAGTAAAAGTTTGAAAAGACAACCATACTATTCAGAGTTGGTAAATCTTAAATTTTACCCCACAATTTATCATATTGTATAAGTTTATAGAATCACGAATTTTTTTAGAAGTCTTACAATGTATGTATATAATGAATCTTATACCTTTAAACGAGCAATTCTTCTATATATATATGTTTGGAATATCGGAATCGGCTCCAACGATTTTCATGAAATTTAGTATATAGGGGGTTTCGGGGGCGATAAATCGATCTAGCTAAGAATTTTTTTAGAAAATGTCATATTCGTGTTTTATTCGTGTTTTATCGACTTAAACTTACTTTTGCGTTTGAGTAGTCCCAATTTATTATGAATCTTCCTGACATCTAATGGCGAATAATAATACTATAAATGCGAAAGTTTGTGAGGATGGATGCATATGTATGCGTGCGTCTGTTACTCTTTCACGCAAAAACTACTGAAGCGATTGCAATGAAATTTGCTTCGTAGATAGCTGGACAACTGAAATAACACATAGGCACTTTTTACGTTTAAACGTTTAAACGTTTTTGTCTATTACAACTTACAATTCAGAACGTATTAACTACAGCTAACCTCAAATATAACATCCACGAGTGCGTGTATCGCACGTTTGTACCACCAAAATATCGCGAAAACACATTGCTTATGGTTTTCAAAATAATAGACGCGACGATAGATATGATAGTAGGAGTAGTATATTGTTATCTGTGGTATGAGCCTTGACGGAAAAATGTCGTGGTATCATTTTATATCACTGAAATGCGGGTAAATCAATACACACACACACACACTAACGAGATATACACATTAATATTATAGTACGTATTAATAGAAAATGGTAGCGTATTTTTCAATAGATTTAAAACAAGGAGGTTTTATGTTCGTCTGTACGTATTTATAAAACAAAGAATTTGACAAACCCTACAAGGATTTGTCTTTATATGAAATTTTACGAATACGTTACGTAGTTATCACCAAAATAAGGCCCTATAAAACTCAGTGAGACTTTATATTATTGTATAAATTTAATTATATAATGTTTGAAAACAGTAATAGATACTTTACGAAAACGATACTCAAAATTTACACACAAAAGGTGAACGGTAATTTTATCTTCCCGTTCATTAATTTTTGCAGAGGCTTAATTTATTTTAATTGTATGCCAGTAATGCCGCTAATGAAGGATCCAATAAATTTTTAGAACGTTGCCTCACGACTAGATCACTCAGGAAAGTTATGAAAATATTTACGTTATTAATCTTGTGTAATGCATTGTTTAACACTATATCAAATTATCTATTTTTGTTATACTAGTAAATTTGGCCGGTCCCAAAAACATTGAAAACTTCCGTGAATACGTCAGGCTACGCATAATCAAAATAAATATAGGACAATATTGAAACAGCTCTCATCGCTTTGCATTGAAATGATTTACGGAAGTCTATCAATAAGTGTTACGTTGGTCTGCAGGCGCTTCGTAATTTTTAACCTTTTTTTGTATCAAATTCCACTTTAACGATTAAAAGTTTAAACATTATTATGACACATTGTTTTATTAAACAAGCTACATTTATTATTTTTTATTGTTGCGACGTACTGTACATGTTAATATTTCTAGAGGAAAAACAATTTTTTTTTTCACAAGCGTACCACTACCACACTGGCTCTGCTATTGTTTTGCACACCTGGGTATGTAGTATTTAATAATGTTTAGAAATAGCAATTATTAAATGAATTCTTATATAAATTATAAAACGCACTGTCAGTAAGTGTAGATAAAAACGTAGAAACAATGAACGTATACCTAAACGTTTTAAAATTAGACCCGTGGATACTTTGGAGTTTTGTCGACATAATTACTTCGATTTATTAGTGCCATTTCTTGAAATCAATCTCAGTTTAATAGTCCTCCAACGCGATGCCAGTAAACATAAACGACCAATCAAAGCAAAACAAATTAATAAACTTTGATCTTGGTAAACTCTTATTGTGGAGCCGCCCATTCTTCGTGTTGACTGTATTCTTAGACGCGTCTAGGATAAATTTACGATATAGTTTCAATGACTTTTTAGAATCCGTCATATTTATCAATTTATTTTCTATCAATGCCGTTGTTGGAAACTATTTTAAGTAACTGACATGGGAATATCCGAATTTGTCTCTTTTGATCCTGAAACAGGTAATGTATAATTATAACCTGTTTGTGAATACTAGAAACCAGAGTTTCTAGTATTGAGAGCAATATATTCTAAATAAGACACTAATGCACTCGCGCTCCACTTGCCCTGGTATAAAATATTTGACAGCGGCCACATATGTTTCACACCTGAATAACGATTGCAAAATTACTTGCTTTATACACCTGTAACGCTGTTTCAGAATACATGAAATGCCTATAAAAATACCGGGCACTGTTGCCAAAACAATAACTTTGTAACATTAAACTGAAAAAAATGGAAATAGCCAAAAAAGAATCATAAAATTGTTTAACTTCCCTTACCTCTAAATCGGAATCCATGCCTTCCAAACCAGCGTTGGGCTCATTTCTTATCGACGCCCTATTTCTTCGCGTGAGACTATTAACGCCCATGAGTTTACTAGAACGTCCTAAAGTAGCACTACCACTAGTTACAATTTCAGGCTCACGAAAGGAAAGTTTCTTTCTCGGTCTTTCATTTAGATCTTGCATATGAGCGTCCTGATTGAACCTATCTATCACTGGAAGCACTAGCCGCGACTGCACGTAAACTTCATCCGAGGAGTCAAATCTTCGATGTAAAGGTGATGATTCCTTTGGAAGCGTATTGCAGTTATATTCCATGGCATCTTCATATCGCTTTGTAGCCCCAACTGACATTGGTCTCGGCCTTACCCCTATGTATTCTCTAGGCGCTTCATCAATACGACTTCTGTGTTTCACCTTTCGAATTTCACTAAACTCCGGTTCCGACCTGCTGCTTTTGAGTCTTTCATTCTTCTTATTTTTAATTTCTTGCTTCTTCTGGCGATCTTTAGATTTAAGAGCTCCAAGCGAGACAAGGGTGCTTCTCGCTTTCAGTAGCACTTCAGACGGCAGGCTCTTTAATAGATGTTCGTTACGTCGATGCTTTTCATGATCCTTGTGGTTGGACATTTCGCTGTTATTTGTATAAAGCACATGTGATTTATTATCTGTCGGCACGTTCCGTGTATTTAACGTGTTCGCTGGGTGTGAAACGCGCTCTTCCGCCCTGCTTCCCACGAAACAACTGAGTCGCTGGCGGCATGGTCGGCGCGTGCGTCGCGCGTCTCTATCACCACAAATAAACACACGCTAGTATTCCCACCTCGGAAATTACGCTCGCACTGAACATGACATAGACATTGCCAACACGAATATCTCAGACGAGTGAGTACCGAACACAAGAGCCATTTATCAGCGGTTTCTATGCTGTTTATGTAATACTTGTCACGGATATTTTGGAATCCGTCACTATATTTTATAGTATACATAATAGTTTTTATTAAGCGAGTTTTTTCTTCTTTAAATTGAAAGAATGTTCTCGAATAAAGGTGCTGATAAAACTATGTTTTTTGTCGTAAAACTTAGTTGCCAATTTTTTTACAAATCAAACAACATGTTTTCATTATGCTTAGTACATTTATAGGAAGTTTGTGTTTAAATTTACTAAAACTTTGTAATATTATAAAATATACACCTCTCGTATTCCAATTACTTAGATTAAAATTACTGAATCTCCGTTTCATCCTTGAAAGAACTTTGAAGCCTAATTAAAGAGCGAGCTATATCTTGGTATTCGGCACCCATTAACAAAATTAAAATTAAACTTCTATTTTGCTTATTTATGAACCAAAAGTCAAGCGGTTATCCTATTGTAATATAATATGCAGGTGAATCAACCATAAAAATGTATAATTTTTGATTAATGTGATTAAGATTATTAGTTTTTTACAACCTTATATTATTTACACAGATAGCAATAACTACATTAATTGATAATTAGTACATGTCTTTCTAGGTAAAAAATATAACTAAATTGTATAAAGTAGTCTGATAATTAAAAAAAAACATTATAAATAATTAAGAATAAAATATGTTTTGATAAGGGCTTCTAATTTATTGGGCAAGGATACATCGAATGAATTATTCATCGTATAAATAGTATTATGTTATCTGCGGTATAATCTTCATTACTTTAGCTCTTTTACATATAATGCCAAACATTATTATCAATGCCATAAAAGACTCAATGTGCGAAGACTGTAATATCCTGCGAATGAGGCCTTTAAAAGGCACGAATTGAAGCGTAATTTTCATTTCCTGTCTCAAAAGTGTATACGAAGTTTAAATTAAATTACAATTGATTTATTCCTATACTACTGCAACAGTTATTTATTATATATATATATAGGTACTTAAATTCGCATAACATATAAAGACTTAAAGAACCACTGAAGCAGAAAATTAAAGTAATTGGCACGCTAATTGTTTTTTTTTTTTTTGTAAGTATACATAATAACTACGAAACAGTAATATAAATATAACTACGAAAGTCATATATATACTTTCTTTGTTGTTTATTTATTATTTACTGTAGAAAATTGCTCTAATAAAAGAAAATAAAGCAAAACCTGTAACGAAGAAAATTGTACAAATATCGGCCTTTTGGCTCAGAGCCTTATGCTAAGCAACCTTCAACCTTCAAACATGCATTTTGCAATTGCATGAGAAATGACATGAGAGCCAAAAAATAGCACACGTAACGTGGGTACGTACTTTCTTTATTTTTCATTTTCGATACATAAATTCATCCTTGATATTTGTGCATTTGAGTTACGGGGGTATAATGTAAACGCATTCTATCAATCAAGACGTAATTTACTCATTTTTACACCCATATTAGTAACCTGAAGTAGATCAAAAAATGTATCTGGTGTATTGCGACATAAAGTAACATCATAATAGTGTTCATTAAAGGAAACAAACGTCGTTCGTCCCGTTAGACAAAAATGTATAGCCGTGTGTAAAATATGAGTCCGATCATATAACACTATGGCGGATCTTTGACTATTAATCTTGCAGAAAGCTCGACTTCACTGCGTTCACATTTACGACGGTTTAACAAAAATCTATACAAAAATATATAGCAATGGAATTGGACCGAGATTATAAGCTCCAAATATGTCAAATGTTCATAGAGAAAATTTATCAAATTAGATTTTACATGCTTAAAAAATTGGTATTGTGTCTCAGAAACAATATATAAAGTAATTCACAAAATACATGAAATAAAATATATATACACACAAACGGTAGTCCCGTACTAGATCATAGTCTGTATTCCGGGTTATTAATTTAAAATCGTACACTCAGAGGTAGCAGTAACCATTTTCATAAGATTATAAACGTAGTTTATGTCGAAGTCGCGTTACTACTTTAAAATAGCCCGGCGAATGTACGACGTAGGGCTCTTTATTTATCTACACATATTGATTTACTTGATAGTAAACGTCTGGTATAAGATTAACGCGAATATAAGGATCTGGTTGTAAGTGATGAGAGCCAACACTATTGACTGATTGTAAGCAAATTTAAATAAACACAGCTTTGAGACTCGCAGAGGATCTCAGGTAGACAAATAAATACTTGTGAGATACACAATGATATAATACCAATGGAATAAGGCAATCTATTTGTGCTTGTTTATGCACAAATGTGAGGAGTCTGTATGATATTTCAACATCAACCATCGCCCGCAATGTCAAGCATGGAACACGAGTTGTTACAAACACAAATGCGCAAAATTAATTATAATTTTAGATACTTGCCAGTGAATAGCTAGCTTTTTCGACAATTATTCCGTAATAAAGTAAAGTATAAATAAGGAAAGTGTTTTTCAGAAAAAACCTTACGATGAAAAAAGAGGACCATTCCATCATTATTTAACATCCTAAAATAGATAGAAATAATCGTTGTTTTAGGTTTCATGTATACATAAAGCAAACAAATAGTTCTACACCAAACTTTATTATATACCGTTAACTTAACATAATCATAAATTTTTATTGATCAGCTAGCTTACGGTATAGATGAAAAAATACCCTGAAAAAAATACCCTTCTTCCTAGCCTCTTTAAAATCTCCAGCCACTAGCATACTAACATAATATCGTTCTGTTGCGACGTGAAAGAAAGACAAAAAAACCAATAACTTACGAATTCATACTAATAGTGAGGATAGTTTCGATTCGTTTTAGATGGTGGGCAATGGCCTATGGCGCTACTGTTGGCAGTGGGAGCCCAACAAAACCCTCGGCCTTTTACAGCCTTTAAAATAAATATCGATTCTATTCAGTATTCGGAAGTATCTGAAAGTTCGTGTCCTTGCATTTTTGCCCGTTTAATGTACACTTTTACGCTACCATAAAACGCTGAAATGCTCCCAGAGCAAAGCTTCGATAGAGCCGGGGTGACATCACATTTATCAGAAACGACTGTTTGTTGGCCGGTGTTTGCTATAAAGTTCCACGATAAAACTCTAAGATTTTTACATATTTTTTATTGGTTTATTGTATAAATAAATAAACATATTTTTCAATTTAATTTTTAGTTTTATAGCAATGAAACTTTATAAACTTTATAAATGAGAAATTTTGAAAGAATAGAAAGTAAACAAACATATTTTTCAAGTTATCAGCACATTATCCCCATCATCATTACTGTGTGCAAACGGTGAAATAAAACTCAGTAAGACAGCCTGCGTGCTGAACAAATCAAAATTTCAACGTGTGACAACTGCCAATCCGCACTTAGCGGTGTATTATGACTTGAACCTCAATAATCCCACCCGTGTCCCTACAGTGGAAACATATATGCTAATGATGATCATTATGAAAATATATTTAATCTCTCGAAATTACATAGCGCCCTGATTGTCCGCTGATCAACATATGGAATTACAATAAAGACTTGTATCACTGACTATTCTTCAGTTATAATATTTCTACCAAGAACCATCGGTTATGTTATCACACGCGTATCAAAGTGGTCAGGTTGCTTTCAAGCGGACAACACATTTTTGGCAACGTATCTAATTGTTCAGGCGAACTTGTGAGAAAGTTTATCGGCTTTTCAACTCAGTAACGTTAAGTACCGCAACACAATGTAAAGAAGGCTTAGCGTTTGTTCCCTTTGATCAAATAAAGACTTTCTTCGCAGTTTCTGTAATGCTCTTATTACAGGGTCTCTGAAGGACGGTAGTTGAATTTCACGAGGTTATTACAACAGGCAGTCAACCTAAATAGGGTTCACTTGGAGTATTAACAAAGTCTATTTAGCTTGTACTGGAAATTGAACAAATTAAGCCTGTATCACGTTATATTGAACTAAATATTCTTATCATTTATACCCGGCTAAACTGATCCGATAAACGATATTTTACTCTAGCAACATTTTATAAAAATGTCTGGAGAACTTTCTATAATGTTTCTAAATTTTAGTTCATTTTTCATTCATTAAAAACTATTTAAATAGATTTTTAACAAAGTAAAGTTATTTAAAGTTTTTTTTGGTATAAAGGTACAGACTAAAAAGCTTTCATCATGGACGGATAACAAAATTAAAAATGCAAAAAATCAATTGTATTCTAAAATTTCAAAAATTTGAAACTTTCGGACAACGTCTAATATTCATTTCCCTAAATAATAAGACAAATGCAAAACAGCGTTTGCCAGCTCATTGGTCAGCTAGTATATTTATATAATGGTTTAAATATTACATGTTTGTTTATTAACTATACAATTTACGCGTTCTTCCCAATCATGAGATATCATTCCAAAAAAACACATAAATATGATCTATTTACATGCAAATGTTTCCCAAATATGTTGAGCAGTTTTCGATTAAAGCAACAACTGACGAGAGAAGTAATAGTCCAAGAAAATGGGTAGGGTAAATGCGAATTTGAGATTAAAACTTGAATTTTTGATATAATTTACTTTGA